>NC_044303.2:72415781-72719627 GCF_007474595.2 Lynx canadensis
GAGAGTTAATGACTAAGTACGATGTGACGTCCTGGGTAGGATTTTGAGATAGAAGAAGATCATCAGTGGATCAACTATGAAAGGTAATGGGATGTGCACCATAGTTAATAGCATTGTGTTATGCTAATGTCTTAGCAGTGATAATGTAATACAGTTGTATAAGAAGTTACCATTCTGGGAACCTGGTGATGTGTCTATAGGAACTCTCTGTACTATTTTGTAACTTTTTTTTTATGTGAGTCTAAAATTAGTTCAAAGAACATTAGTTCAAAAAATTAAAGAAATAAGTAAAAATATATTTAAAAAAACACAACAAAAAATTCTGAACATGTTTTGTTTTTACCTGACTGTACAATGAATGGAGAGTTCAAACCTGAATAGATCTGTACTCATCTGCTATACCCAATTTCTTACATCTTTTGAAAGATCATGACAAGTAAATTGCCAGTTTAATGGCATTTGCTGTGATTTCCTTCCCACGTGTGATAGATTTGCTGTTGCTTTTTTCCCAACTGGCATATCACATCTGTTTGAATAGTTATCTTCTGTACCAGCATCCTACCAAAGGTGAGTGATACTAAACTTCTACTATAATATTAAGAATATAACTAAGCTTTGCAAGGTTTTTTTTTTCACTTTTATTCTTAATGAAATACTGATCTGCAATGTAAAAAGTTTGAGGGATAAAGTAAGTTTTAGTGGGAGTATGTGAGTCACAAGAAGTGAGACTCTCCCTGTTTCAATGGGGAATTCTCTAGAACTCTGACCTTATTCACTCTGAGGCTCAGTTGCCCTCTCTGTAAAACTGTGTGGGTGAACCAAATGACTACTATCTTTTCCAGCTCAAAATTCCTCTAGTTTCATTTTCAGTGCCATTACAGAAAACCACAGTGTCTCAGATTGATTCCCCACATGTTGACAAGCATGTGGTAACACAGAGGAACAGAGAGGCTGAAGGTGGGGCGAACACTCGGAACATGGAAGCAGGGCACATTTTCCAAACAGGGTAAGCTGATGTGGTGTTTTGGTTTCACCTCTACGGTAGAGTTTTTGGGTGTCACCTGTCCCCAAACCTTTTCACCGTGTGCTGGCTCCCGACTTCCCCACACTCACTGCAATCACAAAATGTGAATGTTTGCTAAACAGATTCTGTGACCTCTAACTATGTCCTTCCAGGGGCGCCTGCGTGGCTCAGTTGGTCAAGTGTTCGACTTCGGCTCAGGTCATGATCTCACAGTTTGTGGGTTTGAGCCCTGCATTGGGGCTCTGTGCTGACAGCTTGGAGCCTGGAGCCTGCTTCGGATTCTGGGTCTCCCTCTCTCTCTGCCCCTCTCCTGCTTGTGCTGTCTCTCTCTGTCTCTAAAAAATAAATAAACATTTAAAAAATAAATAAATATGTCCTTCCAATAATGTATATTCCTCAATAGGTCTGGAATGTGGGGAGTATGTGATGTCTCAAGTGCCTAGGTTAACATCCTACAGACGATGTACTAGTTGAGGGTTCTAAGAATGGGTTGTAAAAAAGGGACCCAGAAATAAAGATGGAAGGGTATTTGAATGAAAAAAAGGGACAGAAAAACCACCACCATTTCAGTCAACATTGGTACAGGGATTTATGGGAGGACAGAAAGTAAACCACTGAGTGCTGGGGACCATGCAGGAAATAGCACGGCTGTGGCTTCTGGCTCAGTGAGCCAAAGGATGCTTTTTTGAGGTCTATGGAAGGAGGGCCTGTTGGCACTCTGCTAAAGGACAGGGAGTGGCCCAGTCCAGGGTCACAAATTCAAATGCATAGGGATAAATAAAACTATAGGTGTAAGGCGTAATGAAACTATAGAAAATTCAATGGCCTAGGCTAAATATGGATAAGTTCCTAAAGAGGAAGCACAAAGGAAGGATATTTCTGAGGATAACAAGAGAATAATAATTGATTAATGAAGACCAAACGCCATCAAAACTTGGCCCTCTGGAATTTTGTACATTGATTAGAGAGAGAGAAAATGCACGATATCAGTTAACAGGGACATAGTGCAAGGTGAACACTAGTCTCCCCACTTGCTCTAAAATCCTGAACAATCTGAATAGCAAACTACTACAGGCAGAAGGGAGTAATATAAACCATGGCTGTGTTAATCTGAAAGCATTGTGTTCTCCCCTCTCTTATTAAAGCTGCCTTTTTTGGGGTGCCTGGGTGGCTCAGTCGGTTAAGCAACCAACTCTTGATTTCGGCTCAGGTCATGATCTCATGGTTCGTGAAACTGACCCCCATGTCAGGCTCTGCGCTGGGAGTGTGGAGCCTGGTTGGGACTCTCTGTCTCTGTCTCTGTCTCTGTCTCTGTCTCTCTCTCTGCCCCTCCTCTGCTCACTCATTCTCTCTCAAAATAAATAAACTTAAAAACAAGTTGCCTTTTTTTCTCAAATACCACAGAGGTGCATTCCTGTTTTGTCAATGCAGCTCTAATTTCTGGCTCACTCTGTGCTAAGTGTTCTAAGTGCTGTGTTTCAGTCCCTTCTCACATCAACCCTGTAAGGGAGGTCTATCCTTTATCCCACCTTACAGATGGGGATATTGAGGCACAAAGAGGTTAATTACTTCTCCGAGGTCACCATACTAGTATGTAGTAGAGCTGTGATCCAAACCCCAGGGCCATTATTTTGATTGTGAATTTTTTCTAAAGTAGTTATTTTTTACTTTGTAATTCATTCTTGTTCAACTACACATATACCTCCATTACATAAGTCATATGTAGCATAAGACGATATATTTCTTATTGCTGAGTATAAGGACACTAACATCACTACACTGCCTCCCTGGATTTTCTTCTCATCTCTTCTACACAGCCATAATTTGTAATATTTATATATTCTGTAAATCCTGAAATTGTATTAGCTTTGTTTTTACACTGAGTAGATACTAGAGACTAGGCTCACGACCTGTCATTCTTGATTGGCCGAATGTCTTCAAGAAGGATTAATGGAAAATGCAGTCTCTGAGTTCTTGTTTCTTCAATGGTAACCGAAACTAGTTTGACACGTTCTTTCTCTGAGGACTTTGTAAGCCCTGTGTCCTTGTATCCTGGACTTGAGTCCTGACAAAGTTTCAGTTCTCAACGATGGCTTCCCTTAGAACTGACTGGAGGCCCTGGGTTCCTCCCGGAGCTACACTTGTTTGAGTATTGCTTGGGAAAAAAAGAAAAAGAACTGACTTGATCATTTTTTTCTGGATGCGCATGGGATGCTTTCTTTAGCTCTGAATTCCAGCAACTTTAGTAAGAAATGCCTCAGCATTGATTGTTCTATGATCATTTACTGCGACAGCTGTACCCTTTAAATCCATATATTTAGGTCGCCTTTTTCTGCAATTTTTAAAAATTATATCTCTTGGATTTTTTTTTCAGTTTTACACATACCTAAATGTGCATTTTTATAGATATGGTCCTCATTCTTTTTGATCGTTCCTCATCTGTGAAATCACTTTCAGAGGATCAGGTATTTGTCAGGCAGGAGAGAAAGGAAGTTTTTCTAAGACAGGTGTGTGTGGGTGTATCAGTGCTGCTTCAGTCCAAGTGTTCACAACGGTGCATGAACATTTAGAACACACGCCGCGCTTCTAAAAACCATCTATGCCTTGGATCATCCCAAGGTTTTCATTTAACTGGGCTGAGAGTGGTGCTTGAGAAGTGTTATGTTTTAAAAGCCTCCCCATGTCATCTTTTTTTTTTTTTTTTTAATTTTTTTTTCAACGTTTATTTATTTTTTGGGACAGAGGGAGACAGAGCATGAACGGGCGAGGGGCAGAGAGAGAGGGAGACACAGAATCGGAAACAGGCTCCAGGCTCTGAGCCATCAGCCCAGAGCCCGACGCGGGGCTCGAACTCACGGAACGCGAGATCGTGACCTGGCTGAAGTCGGACGCCCAACCGACTGCGCCACCCAGGCGCCCCTCCCCATGTCATCTTAAGGGACAGCCAGATTGGGCCCTTGTCTTCATCGACACGGAGCAGCAGCATCGGGCCCCTCCCCCAGACTGAGGACCTCGTCTTCTTTATTTCTCTACTAAATGCTTGCAGGAACGAGAGCCTCCACTTTGAGATGTCACATGGAGTCCCAGAAAGTTCCCATGGTCAGCCACACACTGATGTCCTGACTCAAACAGAGAACTACTCTGCTCCTCTGGGAATATTCTTTATTTGAGAATGTCAGCATTCTGCTGGCTCTGCCTGAGATCCTCAGTTGCCAGAATCCTTTCAGGAAGTAATCTGTTAGACACCTGGTCTTCTGATGTGTGGTTTATTAGTGCCAGGTTTTCAGAGTCCTTAAATATGGAAACTGCATTTCTATTTCTCAGTCTTCTTGATATTTGATGACTTTAGAGATGCAAGGGTGTCTTTACAATTTTACAGTTGAAGCTCTTTATAAATTTTCTACTTTAATGACTGGCTTTTCATGTATTTTAAAAAGTGAGTTTTTCAACATCATCAATTTTAACGAGACATGAAGCTACTTATAAATGAAATGTTATAAATGAGTTGAAATTCAATGTATTATATGACAATTTGATTAGTAAGAAGAGGAAATGTGCTCCTTTTTAATTAATCATGCTTACTTACATATAAAGTACATTGACCAAATTTATATGCACAATAAATCACCTAATTGTTTTAAATTCAACTGCATGCAAAAAGAGATGATCATGTGTGCCTAGTAAAATAATTTCTTTTCCTCATTTTGGAGGAAAATTTTATTTTGTTTCCGTAAAACCTTTGAGATGATCTAAAATATCACAATTTGTGTATCTACAAAGATGCATAATATCAGAAAGTTAGTTAGCAATTTCAGTCCAAGGTATAGCGACCATTTTAAACTTTTTGGGTTACAGTACAAAGTCAACATTTCATTATGTAACCATTAGTCATACAGTGGTGTTGAACTCAAGCATCATTTGAGAAAAAGAAGCAAACAGACCAAATTAAGCTTGTATAGAAAAGCAAGTCATGAGGAATAATGAATACTGCCAACAAAAGCAGACAAAACCAGGGGAAAGAACAACAAGAAAACAATTTAATTCTCTATTATGGCTCTATATCCTAACACAAACATGACTGGTTACCATCAAATTCAAAAGGACATATACTTTGTTCAGTCCATTAGTAAATATTTATAGAGCTCGGCCTTGTGCCAGGCCCTGAAGGCATGGAGATGAAAAGATGTACTTCCTGTTTTCAAGGAGCTTAAATCCTTGGGAGATAAATGTGCAAATAAACAGTAAGATTATTGCCTTAGTGGAGGCCTGCTGCCCCCGGGGCAGTTCTCTCCTAGAATCAGGCTTCTGAAGCCAATACGCTCTGTGAGAAAGCTTGCCTTCTCAAAGAGAGTACTGCACAGTGGTTGAAGTCATTGTAAGTCACAGCGAAAAAAGCTGAATCAGCTTGACTATAATTCAGTATTCTGAGTTTAGGCACAATTGCTGCATTCAAAATGGCCAGGAAGTGATTTGATTTAGCAATATGATTCTATAGGAATAGAGATTTTTGTGCAAGGAGAGTCTAACTACTGAATGCTGGCCACCCTCCATCAAGACACGGGCACACCCAGTTAGCCCTTTAAAGAGTTAGAGGCTCTGATGAGCCCATTCTAGCTGTGCCCAAGGGGTCAGGATTCCTGGAACTGGGTCCACGCGGCTTACCCAAAATATACATCCCATCTCCCAAACCACGCCTGTGATTTCCTGCTCATCCCTGAAAGTCATCAGCATAATCTGTAAAAGTCCTTATATCCAGGGGAAGGATATAAGATTGATTCCAAAGCCAGATAAGTTGAAGAGAGTACAGCAAATCGAAATGCCTTCACATCTGCTGGCTTCTAAATTTGGTGACGTAGGAAAGTGTACCATTGGCCAAAGGGGTGAACGATTACCCATCTAAACACAATGCTGGAAATACACTCTGAGGGCATATTAAAAACATAAGAATACAAATTCAGGAACGTTATTTGCAAAACTCACTGTTTTAAAACTACCAACCATTTGTGGCTTTCAGCCCAAGTTCACTATTATACTCTATCTAAAGGCTTTAGCCTTATGGTTTTTTAGTTCAGACAGCAGAAGAGTATTCCTCAATCAGTGCAAGATCTTCACATATTCTCTCTGAAATTCCAGCACCCAGCCCAGAGTTCATTATGCCATCCCACATAACACCATCTGTGGGCTGCTGTGATGGAACACCAGGGTGAGAGGAAGATTTATCAGCTACTTTTCCTGATGTATAAAGACTGATTGGCTGTGTCTATAGCAGTGGCAATCCAGGGTTGACAGGAGCTCACGCTCTCTTGCCTGGCCATGACACCCCGCATTGTACAGCTGCTCGTGGAGTTATGAAACCGCACCAAAAGTCAGGAAGTAGATTTGGCTTCCAAAGAAGCACAACCACCACACTGTTAAACACTGAGATTCTCTTAGGTCCTGGGTAAAAGTGTCTAGAACTCTCTTAAATGCACCTGGGCCTTGAAACTTGAAGGGAAAATTGTTGTTGTTGTTGTTGTTGTTGTTGTTTCCAAATGATTCCGATAACAATTCCCTTATGGACTGAACGTTTGTGTTGCTTCCACCCCAAATTCATATGCTGAAGTCCTAACCCCCACTGCGATGGGATGGTGTTAGGAAATGGGGCCTTTGGAAAGTTAATTCAATTTAGATGAGATCATGAGGGTGGGGCTCTCATGATGGGATTTTTTTCCCTTACAAGAAGAGGTCAGAGAGCTTTCTCCCTCTCCCTCTTCTTCCTTTCTTCCTACTCACTGTCTCTTTCTCTCTCTCTTTCCCTATTCTCACCACCAAATAAGAATACAGCGAGAAGACACCCATGTGTGAACCAAAGAGAGGGGCTTCACCAGAACCGACCATGCTGGCACCCTGACCTTGGACTTCCAGGCTCCAGACTAGAGGGAAATGGAGAAATGAAGTGATGTTATTTATGCTACCCAGTCTATGGTATTTTGTCATGGCAGCCTGAGCTAAGACAAGTTCTCAAAGCATAAAATAATTGTTTAGAATGCTTAGGTTTTTGTTTGTCTCAATAATGAAACATGCACCCCTTGCATGAAATGGTAATAAATGCAATGATATAAACTAAATGGCAGATGTTAAGTAATTTCATTACTGTATACAATGGCACATTTCAGGACTTAATAGCACAAGCCACAGATAAATGTATACATTTGAGCATATCATCATTTCCCATATGTCTATTATATAGTTGATGCATATTCATTAAGTATTTCATTAGCTATCTTCCATTCCAGGATTACTTTCCAGTTTTCATGCACTCATCAATGACTACTACTTCAGTTATTTAAGACTTACCTTGCCTACTGGTTCACAGTTACAAGTGGAACAAAATCCAACCCTGCTTATCTTTCAGTCAACAAGCCCTGAACCTTGCTCAACAAACAGTTTTAAGTGCTGTAATTAGGAATCAAAATACTCTAAAATAAGGAATACTGAACCCTCTACAGACACTGATGAATATCCATACAAGCAGACTGTCTTTACAGACTGTAAGGCAGACTGTATCACAACCCAAGAAGAGCATTAAAATCTGTAGTTGTGTTTCTTAAATGCTATAGCCAGTCTCAACAGCAAACATCAGTTAAACAAGTATTCTCTCCATTTCATAAACATTTTAAAACAGAAACTGAAAATGTGTTTTAGTGGTAAGACAGACCTATCTCATTAAAGCCACTGTAGCCCAGCTCTTGCCTGCTAAGTCCCAGGTCTTCGAGGTCCATGCATTTAAATCCCGGGGGGCACTGGTAGCCTTCCTCCAGCTCTGGTGAGCAATGTGTATCTGGGATAGCTAAGCTATTCCAGGTTACATTTCTGTGAACAAATTATGAAAAGGTTAGCCAATTTGGACAATTGTAAATGTTGATTAAAACGAATAATGTAATCACCCTTCACTATTAGCTGTTGTATAGGGACCCAGATGTAAGATTCATGATTCATGAAGGGTGTTCATAGCATTAATGACATAGTGAGACATTCTCAAATGATCCCTGATTTGTCCTCACAATAGCTCTATATAAGAATACTATTACTATTATTGTTTTGGTCATTAAGGACCAAGACCCAGATAAGCAAAGGAAAGAAATCTGCTGTGAATTTTCAAGGAATGTTAACCTGCTTGGGGCTTCCTTGTTGTTCACCAAATACTTACCCTACTGTGGGCACAAATTTTACTTGCCTACTTCTAACCAAACAGTAAATGATGACGATCATAGGATGTCATCCTATGAGTCGCATAAATGACACTCAGTCTTCTTCTGTGTTGGCAGATGTGCAGTTGAGAAAGGAATCCAGACAAATAACGTGGGATTGAAGGAACCAATGGAATGGTGTTGGAAAGAGAGAGATTATAGGGTGATTTGATGATAGCTCCAGGAACATGAAGGTCTTTTAGGTGGATGGTAATACATCCCTGTTTCATTGTTCTGGAGGGCAAGGTGGAGATTAAATTGATGTATGAGGATTTAGATAAGTAATAGCTTTCTTGGGAGCAAGTATGGGTCATCACTGGAATGGTGATTGTGGAATCTCATTCTGGGCTGACCTTTAAAATAGGCCCTGGATAGCTGCTCTCTGAGACAATTCACATGGCTTGTGCCCTGGCCAAAGTTTAGGCTAGACGATTTCACAAGCCTTCTAAATCCATGATTTTATTACAAGTCATTTCCCACTACCTCGATGTTTGTAAGCATTTCCTAAGTGGGGATGGACCTCAGGACAGTCTTAGCCCTCAGCTTACAGCCAAATTGAGGCAGATGTTTTGGGTCATATTTCTTCTTTAATACCTTCTTATATTCAATTGGCTGGTTCCCTCCCTGTGTATAATGCATTTTCTCTAGAGTCTGACACTCAACACTCTGCAATCCCTTCCCTGCTTGAGGTCACTGTGCACACACACAATTCACAGGTTTGCACATACATACCTGAGACCTGCTGACACCTCACCAGCTCTGTCTCAGTTGTAAACAAAGCTCTAAAATCCTCACCTGCATTTCAGACACCCCAAGTGCATTCCTTCAGATTCTATTAGCTGCCAGGAGATAATCTGTCCACTGTCAGGGAATAAGTGTTGAAATAATTGTGCCCTCTGGTATATGGCATGGGCTCCTTTGGACCCCACACAGAAAACCCAAGGGAAAGTTCTCATTGTGGAAATTACTACTTGGTTATGTCTGAGAGATATGATTTTGGGTAGACATATCACTTACTTCACCCTATTTCATATTTTTATATGTAGACCAACTATTCATCTTTGCTTAAGTCTGACCTGACTATGTTTCTGATGTGGACACCACACATTAGAGCTAAGTGTTAAGGGGACTTAAGTTTCAGAGTAGGTTTTCTGGGTTTGATCCCAAGGTCTCCCAATTATTAGTTGTGTGACTTGAATAAAGTTCTAAATGTTTCTAAGCTCAGTTTGTTCATCTGTCAGTTAGGGAGAGTAGCCATAATTAAAAGCAAAGCCTGTGTGAAGGTTAAGTAAAGTAAACCAAGGAATGCACTCAACTTAGCACCTAGCATGTCACAATAAATAAATGCTCAACAATAATAATAATGCTCAATAAATGCTTATTATAAATATTTAGTAATCATTACAATAATAAAATGTAGCAAACAAAACATATGTAAAAACATAATAAAGATTTGTCAAAAGAGGGGCGTCTGGGTGGCTCAGTTGGCTAAGTGTCCGACTTCGGCTCAGGTCATGATCTCGCGGTTCGTGAGTTCGTGCCCCGCGTCGGGCTCTGTGCTGACAGCTCAGAGCCTGGAATCTGTTTCAGATTCTGTGTCTCCCTCTCTTTCTCTGACCCTCCCCCGTTCATGCTCTGTCTCTCTCTGTCTCAAAAGTAAATAAACGTTAAAAGACTTGTCAAAAGAACAGAAGGAACTCAGGCATGTGATACTGACAGCACTGGGCAGCTGAAAGAAACTGCATAGATCACCTAATTCCTAACTTAAGGAAGGTTAAGGTGAAGTTCAGAGAGGGAAGCCCATCGAAATTAATAATTTACCTATCTGTGCCTCAGTTTCTTCCTCAGGAGATGGCAGGGAGATGCCTATCTCACAGGGCTGCGGCAAAAATGTAATGACTTAGTCTGTAAGGTACTTAAAACAGGTACTTGGTAGACAGTAAGTGTTAGCTGTTCTCGATTGCTATTGATAGCCTGATTGGATTGGACAAGATTAGACTGGAACCCTAGTCTTGTTGTGTGCTGCCTCAGTTTCCATATTTGTAAAACGGGGATAGCGTTCACACCAACTGGTGGGAGCGTCTTATGTTTCAACGAGTTAATATTCAACTCCCAGAATAGCACTGGGAATCAGTTACTCACCCAATAACTGTTAACTATTACTGATTTATAAGTATTAGAGCAGTTTTCTCCTTTTGTATTCCATTTATTTTTTTCTTTCATATTAACACTGATTCTCATTTCAAGCACAACCCTCACCAGCCCAGATATTATGTTGAAATCTTTTGGCTTCAGAGGCAGCAGATTTGAAACACATTATTTTTGCCAACATCAAGCTATTAGCAAATGCTTGTTAGAGACACATTTATTAGATGATTAATTGCCCTGGAACTCATGTATCTAAAACCACATGATAATTACTCTTTTTAAAAGTGGAAATAAACATTGGGAGTTTCAGAATGTATAGTTGTTTCATTGTCACCGTTAGCAAGAATCTTCTAAGTTTTATTTTTATTTGTTAACGTTAATTATTTCCTTGTTCATTTTCCATCAGATATTCACGATACAAAAAGAGGCTTTCTGGAATTAGGGAGGGTAGAATTCTTGCTACAACCAGCCAAACTCTAAATATAGACAATGAGTCTTCCAGTCCTAATATTCACTCATGCTTAAGTGGGTTTCAAGACCTGCATTTCTTATTCACAGTTGGATTTCTTGAAAAAAATTATCAATTTCTAAGCCCCCTAATTTAATTTTTTAGCCTATTTTGCATGATCCCGAGTCCACTAGACTTGCTCTTGTTTATTTCCATGTGTCACATCCAGCTGGACCATTTTCAGTTTCTGTCTCCTGCGGCTTCTGATAGCACTGCACATACTTGTTTTGATGGTGGGCAGAACAACGTCCCCCTCAAGGTGTGCACATTCTTATGTCCGAACACGTGAATATGTTGGGTTACATGGCAAATAGAATTAAGGTTACAGATGTGAACAAGGCTAAAAAGCTTGAATTTGGTTGATTATCCTGGATTATCTGGGTGAGCCTGACCTAATCACATGAGTCCTTAAAAAGAGAAAAACTTTCCCAGTTGTGGTTAGTGGGGGGGGGGGGGGGAGAGAGAGAGAGAGAGAGAGAGAGAGAGAGAGAGAGATGCAACAGTTGCTGACTTGGACGATGCTAGTTTTTTCCCTGTCTCTCAGATCATTCTCCTTCTGGAACTGGCCCTCAGTTCTGAGTTGCTCTGAGCTCGGTCTTTGGCCTCCTCTCTTTTTTTATGATAGTCTCTCCCTGTGCAGACAAATCCATTCTCATAGTTGCAGTTCTCTCATCCTAGGTGTCTTGTAGACTCTCAGAGTTACATGTCCAACTACCTATTAGATGTCTCCACCTGGCTACGCCCCAAGTGCCTCCAACTCTACTCCCCTTACTGAGCCCAGACTCCTTTGCCAACATCCCTTCATGACAAGCAGCACCATGAGACCTTCATCCACAGTGCTGAGCAAGCTTGAGAGTGCGCAATCTCCTTGATGTCTACTTTTCCTTTAACTCCCATAACTAATCATCATGTGGCCCTAAATATCTGCCAAAATATCTTTTGAGCTCATTCAACTCTCACCATCTTCACCTCTACCTGCACCACCATCTAGTCCCCGAACTGGTCATCCTGCAGCACTCTTAACCCTTCCAATCCGTTAGCCACAGAACATACAGACAGGCTTTTCATAATCTTGGTCTTACCTGAAGCCTGTCCATGGCAAATCTCATCTAGAAGATCCAAGGGATCTGGCTTCTCCCCTTTCAAATGGCCCAGTACCCAACATGGTGGTCTTATCTCAGCTCTTGGTGTGCTCCTTCTACTTTAGGACTTTTTCCTCTGCTTGGAAACCTCTCCTCCCATCTCTGCTTGGTTAACCCATTTTTCACTTTTTAGGCCCCAGCCTGAATGTCACTTTCTCAGGGGAGCCTCTTCAAGTCCCTCAGGCTGGGTTAGGCTTCTCTGCTATAATTTCTCAAAGTACCCACACTTTTCATTTCTGGCACTTGGGAAGTGTGTAATTCATGTTTGAGTGGTCAGCTGTTCGTTGGGTGTCTCCCAAACTCGACTGTTCCCCAGTATAACCTCCAAGTCCACACAGTTCCTGACATGTAGTTTGATGGTTAAATTTATGAGTGAATTTGGCTACACTATGGTGCCCAGTTGTTTGGTCAAACACCATCTAGAGGTTGCTGTGAAGGTATTTTTTAAGATGCAATTAACATTTATTTTTTTTTTTTTTTTTTTTTTTTTTTTTTGTAATTGTGTGTAATTTTATTTTATTTTTTTTTTTATATGAAGTTTATTGACAAATTGGTTTCCATACAACACCCAGTGCTCATCCCAAAAGGTGCCCTCCTCAATACCCATCACCCACCCGCCCCTCCCTCCCACCCCCCATCAACCCTCAGTTTGTTCTCAGTTTTTAACAGTCTCTTATGCTTTGGCTCTCTCCCACTCTAACGTCCTTTTTTTTTTTTTTTTTTTTTTCCTTCCCCTCCCCCATGAGTTCCTGTTAAGTTTCTCAGGATCCACATAAGAGTGAAACCATATGGTATCTGTCTTTCTCTGTATGGCTTATTTCACTTAGCATCACACTCTCCAGTTCCATCCAAGTTGCTACAAAAGGCCATATTTCATTTTTTCTCATTGCCACGTAGTATTCCATTGTGTATATAAACCACAATTTCTTTATCCATTCATCAGTTGATGGACATTTAGGCTCTTTCCATAATTTGGCTATTGTTGAGAGTGCTGCTATGAACATTGGGGTACAAGTGCCCCTATGCATCAGTACTCCTGTATCCCTTGGGTAGATTCCTAGCAGTGCTATTGCTGGGTCATAGGGTAGGTCTATTTTTAATTTTCTGAGGAACCTCCACACTGCTTTCCAGAGCGGCTGCACCAATTTGCATTCCCACCAACAGTGCAAGAGGGTTCCCGTTTCTCCACATCCTCTCCAGCATCTATAGTCTCCTGATTTGTTCATTTTGGCCACTCTGACTGGCGTGAGGTGATACCTGAGTGTGGTTTTGATTTGTATTTCCCTGATAAGGAGCGACGCTGAACATCTTTTCATGTGCCTGTTGGCCATCTGGATGTCTTCTTTAGAGAAGTGTCTATTCATGTTTTCTGCCCATTTCTTCACTGGGTTATTTGTTTTTCGGGTGTGGAGTTTGGTGAGCTCTTTATAGATTTTAGATACTAGCCCTTTGTCCGATATGTCATTTGCAAATATCTTTTCCCATTCCGTTGGTTGCCTTTTAGTTTTGTTGGTTGTTTCCTTTGCTGTGCAGAAGCTTTTTATCTTCATAAGGTCCCAGTAATTCACTTTTGCTTTTAATTCCCTTGCCTTTGGGGATGTGTCGAGTAAGAGATTGCTACGGCTGAGGTCAGAGAGGTCTTTTCCTGCTTTCTCCTCTAAGGTTCTGATGGTTTCCTGTCTCACATTTAGGTCCTTTATCCATTTTGAGTTTATTTTTGTAAATGGTGTGAGAAAGTGGTCTAGTTTCAACCTTCTGCATGTTGCTGTCCAGTTCTCCCAGCACCATTTGTTAAAGAGGCAATTGAAGAAGATTTAAAGAAATGGAAAGACATTCCCTGCTCATGGATTGGACAAATAAATATTGTCAAAATGTCAATACTACCCAAAGCTATCTACACATTCAATGCAATCCCAATCAAAATTGCACCAGCATTCTTCTCGAAACTAGAACAAGCAATCCTAAAATTCATATGGAACCACAAAAGGCCCCGAATAGCCAAAGGAATTTTGAAGAAGAAGACCAAAGCAGGAGGCATCACAATCCCAGACTTTAGCCTCTACTACAAAGCTGTCATCATCAAGACAGCATGGTATTGGCACAAAAACAGACACACAGACCAATGGAATAGAATAGAAACCCCAGAACTAGACCCACAAACATATGGCCAACTCATCTTTGACAAAGCAGGAAAGAACATCCAATGCAATTAACATTTAAATCAGTAGACTCTGAGTAGAGCAGATTATCCAACATAATATGGGTGGGCCTCATCTAATCAGTTAAAGGCCTTAAGGAAAAATACTGAGATCCTCTGAAAAGAATTCAGCCTCCAAACTACTTTTGGACTCAAGACCGCAACAACAGCTCATTCTGAAATTTCCAGCTTGCTGGCTTGCTCTGAAATGTGGGTCTTGCTAGTCGCCATAATCACATATGCCAATTCTTTAAAATAAATCTCATTGCTTCCTATATAAACATCCTATTGGTTCTATTTCTCTGAAGAATCTTAACTAATGCATAGTAAATGTGTAATAATTATTTTTTTACTAAGTGAAGAAATGTGTCTTTCTACAATTATTTAAATTTATGACAAATCTACTAATGTGTTTGTTTATTTGTTTGCTTGTAAAGTAACCACAGAAGAAATTCTTCAGCAATTGGATCCTGTTGTTTTTATGCAATTTGTAAGTGTGATATCCAAAAATTGGCATGGATTTTCCATTTTTTTAAATTCTGGCTTCAGTAGTTTCCATGTTTCAAAATGAATACTAGAATTCCTTGGAGTAGTTAATTGTTTTTCAAAAGACATTAATTATCTGCCTGGCATATGCTTTTTTAAAAAATTCTTAACAAAATATCCTATTTACATATAACATTATGTAGGAGTTTGAAATCTAAGAAAATGTGTTCTGAACTTGTTGCTAAAACTGTTTACAACAGCCTCAAATAATACTTAAGTATTTAAGAGTTTTATGGTCTTTTAAAAAAAATTTTAATGTTTATTTTTGAGAGAGAGAGACACACACAGAGTGTGAGCAGGGGAGGGGCAGAGAGAGAGGGAGACACAGAATCCAAAGCAGGCTCCAGGCTCTGAGCCGTCAGCACAGATCCCGACGCGGGGCTCGAACCCATGAGCTGTGAGATCATGACCTGAGCCGAAGTTGGACACCCAACTGACTGAGCCACCCAGGCACCCCAAGAGTTTTATGGTCTTAAGTTAATTATTACTCCTGATGGTACAGAGCACTGATAGAGCTATACATTGGAACACAAGGATATCATTCAGTTTAGTGATTAACCAACTTAATTACCTTGGGCAATTCACTTTGACCATCTGAGCCTCAGTGTCCTCATCTGTAAGATGAGAAACTTTTCAGCTATTATTAAAAACAACTATTCCCAGAATGACCTCATCACATTTTCATTTAAAGAAAAAAAAAAAGGTAATAACTAGAGCAAATCACATGCCCATTGTGTTCTGTTCTCCTCTGTCCATAGGACTCAACAATGCCAAATGCAATCGCTCAAGATTTTGTGTTCAAATTCTTCTCATTACTCACAATCTCATCTTTCTCTACCGATATCAAACTGCTGTCACTGCTGGTTGTAATGCATTTAGTGTTGGCATTTTGTGGTTACTCTCACTTATGAACATAACTATTCTTATTATTACTTAGCCCCTTTTCAGAAATTGTTTTTCCCCTATTCTTAGTGAGGCCACTTTACTGCATTTGTCTATTCACTCATTCAAAATGATTATATTTGAATGGCCCATTCTGTGCCACACAACATGCTAGGAACAGAGATGACCAAGAAGGTATTTCCAAATCAGGGGCTTTACTACCTAGCAAAGTCATGACCACAGTAGAGCATGGCGAATGCTTTGAGAGCCAGCTATATGTTGCTAGTGTTACAGGCTCACAAAGCAGAAACATCACATCTGACTGCAGGTGGTAGATGGTGAGCATTGGGAAGACCTTCCAATAGGGTTGTTGCTTGGAGTGACTACTTAAGGATCAACAAATGCTAGGTCTAAGGCAGATCTAGGGCATCCTGGAAAGAGGAAATGCCAGAGCCTGTGTGTGCACAGGAGAGAGAGAACAAGAAAGGTCAGGGAGAGAAAGAGAACAACGTTTTCACCCTTTCATTGCTGGTGTGGCTATTCTCGGCTTTTTCTCAGGGATTATAAACAAGCACTTGTTACCATAGCAACCAATTTTTAAACTACATTCTCAGAGATTTTGCATATTGGGGAAAAAAAGACAAAAATCTGTGCTTCCCCCAAACTGACACAGTGTGTCTGATACACTTTGAGCTTACTTACACCCTGTCCCTCATTTGTGAGAATGGCCAAAAGGTCAAAGACACTAATTGACAGAAGTTATTACTTATTCGCAAGATTTTCATGAACTATACCTACAATGGGAATTTATAGATAGCTATTTTGTTTATATTTTTCTTACATTTTTTCCCCTGAAGAACTGCACATAAGCAGAAAAACACTGAGTTCTTGTAGCCAAATTTGGTCCATTTGCTGTAAAAAAAAACATTCACAGAGGCTTGGCTACAACGAACGTGTTTCTGAGGTTTGCATTCCACGATGAAATTGTCAGTGATGCAAAAAAGGAAGTACATGGCACAACAAATCCATATGCAACAGACAACACTATATACTTGAAAAGCATTTTGTTATTTATTGCATCCATAGGTTTCTCTTCTATTTATACTGTATGTTCTAGAGAGAAGTCAAAAATAAATAGGAGAATACACTTCTGGTTAAACCCATGGAGTGAACACACACACACACACACACACACACACACACACACACAGTCTTTGCACCTGGAAGGACAGTGAATGTGCTCTTTGGTACATTAGGGCATTGCTTGCCTCACTCTTAATGGCAGGCAGACAACAAGGGTTTTTTTCTTGCTCAAAACTTAGACCTGCATTTACAGGTTGTCCCGCTTAGACCTGCATTTACAGGTTGTCCCTTTCCTTTGCTGACAATGGACTCGCTCTGGCTGCTACCCGCATTTTGGGTTCATTCCAGAGAATCATCTGGCTTCGTTTTCATTCCTATTTGGCCTCCTCTTCCAGGGTTAATTAAAAACTCTTATGAATTGGCCTGGCTACTTCCAATGCTGGATGTTTTGGAACATTTACCCCACCCTGGAATTTGCAGAGAAGAGACTATTTATTGATTTTGAAAACTTTTAATTGCCCTACCTGGACTTTTAGAGGGACTACAAAATAAGACAAATAGTCTGAGGTAGGAAATAATATTGACATCACCCACATTTTATAAACAAGCAAAACTGGCACATTTTGTAAGTAATTAGGGAATAAATTTCCCCTTACTGTTTGGCTGAGAGTATTTTAATGATTTTCCATTCCTTAATCCATTCCTGAATGGGTAGATAGACAAAGCCATAAAGTGCTAAATTCATCATGCATCAAAATGGCAAAATTAAATACTTTTTTCAAATAGTGTATGTAATTTAAATGACAAAACATTATTTTCTTTTGAAACAAGTATTTTAAATCATCATTGTACCTTGTTATATCTGAATAGTTCTTTTAATTATATATTTTCCCCAACTGTACCCCCTTAATTCTATCACTCACTACTTCTTTGATATGGATAAGTGACAACACAGGTGACAGGGACCAGGAAATGGGCATCTGAACAAGGATTAGACAATGAGAGGTATTTGAATGTATTCAAAGAGTATCAGTAAAGTATCAGGACACAGAGTTTGCATTGATCAGCTCCAAACTGGAAATGTGAAAACTGATTTGAGATCATAAGACAAAGTACACTACCCTTGACACCTTTTTTTTTTTTTTTTTTTTTTTTTGAGAGAGAGAGAGAGAGAGAATATGCAGGAGGGGCAAGGAGAGGGAGAGAGAGAATCCCAAACAAGCTCCGCACTATCAACACAAGAGTCCAATGTGGGGCTCAAACTCATGACAAAACGTGAGTTCATGACCTGAGCTGAAACCAAGAGTGGGATACTTAACTGACTGAGGCATCCATGTGCCCCTACCCTTGACATTTTGAATCTGGACCAAGGGCTCCTCAAGCAGTAACTCTTCTTCCTTTGCTTAAGAAGCTACAAGATCCCAGGGTGAGGAGTCAGCTGGCAAGGCGGAAAATGTCCACCAGAATTTGGGACAAAGATTATAGGTCTTCAATCGGTGATTCTATCAATTAATTAATGTGTGGCAAGGAGCTACTTCCTCTTCTCTCTCATGAGGATCCTAATGCCCAACATATGAGACCACCTTATGAATTAGCAATTAGGAATACAAAGTGCCTCATACCTATTAGAAGCTCCAAATATATTTATGTTTACCGGCTGTGGTTTGGCTGAATTGTACAGCTGGGGAACAGCCATTCTCCCCACTCTGACAGGGTGCTATTGTTTGCGGTTAAATGATGTGAGAGTTCCACAGTGCTAAGAATGTGTAACTACCAACCACAAAGTATACCTGCCCCACTCAACTGCTAGATCTAAGACAGGTGAGTCACTAAATAAACAAAATTTATTTTATTTCTAGAGTTCCCAGAACACATGGGCAACCTGCTTCTTTGGAAGAATGACAAGAAGCTCTCATCACCTCTGGTGCTTCTTAAATATTTTTTTTAACTTAAAAAATAAAGAAAAAAATTATTTATTTTTTAGAGAGACAGAGACCGCTTGAACAGGGGAGGGGTAGAGAGAGAGGGAGACAGAGACAATCCCAAGCAGACTCCCAACTGTCAGTGCAGAGTCCGACGCGGGGCTCAAACTGACGAAACTGCAAGATCATGGCTTGAGCCAAAGTGAAGGTCCTGTGCTTAACTGACTGAGCCACCCAGGCGCTGCTGACATTTCTAAGGACACAGTCTGAAGGGTCCAGGAAACTCAAGTTCCCCACAGGTGGAAGCATAGTAGCTAAAAGCTTAGCATTTCTTTGAAGATTCCAGATTGATCTTTGAAGAAGCCATGCAAAATTTGCCTTCTACTCTTAACACATCTTTGGGAGTTTTAATTGTAGAACCAAGGGTTTAAGTCACTGATTTCTAACCCAACCAATTCTGAGAGTCTCAGCCCTGCCAATAGATAGGAATCCATGGATATGGCTCGGAGTTTGTATTTTTACAAAGTTGGCCAGGTGATTTTCTCTATCAAACAGATCCCACCCTAGAGATGAATTCCCAACAGGTACTCCTGGTGCTGCTATGGTCACTGCACATGAGGGTGCTTTCTATCGGGAGGAATGCAAGCTGGTCTGATTGAACCTGAGATACCAAAATGATGCTCGGTAATGATTTCTACACAGACAACTACAGTGAACGCGATTTGTGAGGGGCTGAACTGTCAAGGCCCCTCATTTCCCATTCACACAGTAGGTTCAGGAGTGCATCATGACAGAATTTTGAGTCCTAATATAGGCGATCTCAACCAGGTACTCATCTGCCCATTCAGAGTTTGTCTCCTAAGCATGTGCTCCTTGCAACCGAAGGGAAACTAAACATTTTATTCAAACATGGACACACGCACATGTTGAAGATCATCTCACTTACGGACCATGGTACAACATGAATCTTTAAAAGCCTAGAAATCAGTGTTGGGGAGAACTGGGTTTCAACTCTGCTTCTGCCAGTTACACACTGTTTCATCTTGGATATCTTATTTAACCTCACTAAGGTTCAATCTCCTTGGCTGTAATACAGAGTATAAAAATAGAACATGACGCACGTAGAAAGCTGTTACGGGTACTGAATGAGAAGATAACAGCTATCAATTGTTCAATAAATATTTACCACTAAACAGCAAGAGTTTTATAACCTATGTCATGACATTCTCTTCTTTCTGGGAAGTAAGATCAAAAGAAGTGCTACATTATAATTGATCAAAAAACCTCACTTGATTACTTTTAGACCTTTTTTCAAAGTGTAGGATTTTCTTTTTTTATATTGAAGACTCACGGATGTTTTTGCTGTTCTGGTGAAAATCACTTTGGTATTAATTTTCATATGGGAATTCAAGTTATTCTGAAATATTTACTCACATTTAATTTTTTAAAATTAGTAACAGATAAAAGGTGGATTTAACTGGTGGTTCGAATGGGCCACATCTTTGAGATGGATATGCACAATTTTAGAAGGGATCGATGGACTCATACAAATATATTGTGTGTCGCTATTTTATGGGCTTGGATGAACCAGAACCCCCAGAACACACCATCTCCATGGTGGTAGAAAGAAACCAGAGGTCATGTAGACTTTAATTTTCTCTATGCCATATAAAGAGTGTATCATACAGATGTGCGTCTGTATGTGTCTACAGGTTTACAAATATAGGATCATAACAAGGTAGAAGTTGCTCAAATGGGAGAACAAGCAGGGGCTTAGAAGCCAGACTTGAGTTCAAATCCTGACGCTCTCACTTACCAGACCAACATATTATTTATGTTGGGACTGTGCCTTCATCTGCAAAATGGGGGAAATAATTCCTTTCAGGTTGTTCTAAAAATTAGTTATAGAAGCACAATACATGAGGTAGAACAGGTGCTCCATAAATGTGGCTGTTAATTTAGTTAGAAATTTACATGCACCCATCAGAGTATTTTCATTTCTTCTTTAAATATTTTAAAGAAAAATCTCTCCAATACGCATTTATCCAAACTTGTTCTTATATCTCCCACCCAGCAGACATCTCTGCGTGAGTCCTGCAAGTTAAACTGAACAGTGTGTCTTCATCCTTCAAAAGAAGTTTAAATATAAATCAAGAAGACTTCAAAGACCTTTGCATGAATTTGAGGCATTACGATTTTACATATTCTACAAAATTCCCTCTTGATAAAGTCCATAGAAATTAAAAATTAACATTTTAAGTTCCACCACGTTTCTATCTTTAATTCTTCTGACTTTTCCATTAAAAAAAACTCATTATTTTGTGAACAGAATTTATAAGATAAGAATTCATTTATTTTCCCAAGTACCCTAAAGGGTAAACTTAAATATTATTTGGGGCCAGTAGTAAAAAACCCAAATCCAACTTTACCTTATCTCTAGGCTAAGTGTCAGTGATATTTTATAAAATACCACCAAGTCCTACAAGCTACCCTGGGGTGGGGTGACCATCCTGGGATTTCCCTGAGATGGAAAAGAAAGCTATTAGTAATTACTCTGCCACAGCAAGGATACTCTAGGAATGTCCTGGGCATCTGTGATGTGCGGTTCCCTACCTCTGGGTCTCAAAACTAATGGCTCAGCCATTATAAGTATTTACTTGAATTCCTGGTGGAATCAACTTTTATATACTTAATATTCACATTTGCTTTCTTTAGGGTTTTTCTAATTATCTCACTCTTGGGAAGAAGATTTCATTATTTGATACTCAGCTAGAAACAAATTTCTCTCCTTTCTCAGGAATGGTAATAAGGTGGCAGATAAGTCTTCATCTTTTCTATTTCACCTACCAGCTCATTTTTACGTGATCATCTTGTAGCTTCAGGGAGATTTCTGCCAACACATTTGGCATTTTGTAACACCTGTTTCTGCCACAGGCCATCGCTTTTCTCAAATTTCTGTAGGATATGAACTGCTTTGCTGAGTCAAATCCCATTACCTGTGCCATAACTGCCTTAGGTCGCCCTTCATTATCAGAGGAGAATAAAGCTTTACTAGTAATGCTACTGAGGACAAAGCTAAGATTCCCTTCTCTCTGCTTTAAAAGAAATCAGCTTCATCTAAAAGCAAAACTGGGTGTATTGAGTTGCTTCCTTATTTATCCTGTTTGCCTCACAGGCTACACATAATCAATTCCAGAGGTCAGCCTGGAAACGCAGGATATACAGGTTTCTGAACAGACACAGCTCTGCCTGAAGACTCTCCCATTATTAGGCTGTTGTGCATGCAAAACAATTAAGCAGAAATCGGAAGGATTGTTAAAGGACAATAAATAAGAGAAATGAGGTCATGCCAATGACTGGCAACACTGATCGCTGGAAACACAACCATCAGGATGTAGCTTAATATCTGACTCAGAGATGTTGATGAGAAATTCCTAGTTCAGAAGAAAAGGAAACAAAAAGGTTGGAATTTTTTTAATTGGGATTTTTTATGTGTTTTATTTTGACTTTGGACAGTTTTTTGAGTCTCTAAAAATAAATTAATGTCTGGCTGGAACTAATGGTAAAATGGCATCAATAATTTTTCTGCTTATGAGTGAGACTAAAACTCAGTTAAAACTGAACTGAAAATTAAAACAAAAAATGGCATAAATGATCGGTCCTTCAAATGAATCATCAAACTTACGAAAGAAAGCTGTTATTGTAGCAACATTACTATCCTGCGGGCAGTTACATATTTTCTTCTCAGAGAGTAAACTGTCACATAAAAAGAAGGCAAGATATATGTGTATGGACATAACGCTAATGGGCAGATTTTATAAATACTTGGAAGAGAGAAAATGCAGACATTCTTCCATAACTGCTGTGTCTAGAGTAACCAAAAACTCTGCCAAAATGTATGAAATTCTTCATAGAGAATTCCATTTTTAGGATTAAGTAATGAGCTGGAGCTAATATTCAGAATACAAGAGGTCCTTTAATGGCTTTTTTTGTTTGCTGTTTTGTTTTTTGTTTTGTTTTGTTTTGTTTTGTTTTGTTTCTTTGCCATTCATGTCCTAGTACTGCATATAGTAAGGAGATGGTGAAGAGCACTTTCTGAAGTGATGCAAGGGCCCTGAGGTCAGAGGTGCTCCTATCCCTCTTCACCATTTGTATCGTACTTTATGTGTCAAAATTAGGTTTGGCAGCAGGATGTCTGATCTTCCAAGTAGTTTTACAATTCTAACATGCTTTAGAAGTCTCGCATTCTGACTTGATTTTTAATAAAATGGAAACTTTAAATCAGCTTCCTGTGCTCACTGCTATTAGAACACAGAGGCTTTCTTATCCGGAAGCTTTCTCTGTTCAACTCTATTCTATTGTTTCCCACCCACACAATATCTTTTTCCCACCTCCATATTCATTCATGGAACAATCTAGACATATTTTACAGCCTACATACACTTAAAAAAAACTACTTACAGGTTTTCTTCCACACATTTGTCTCTTCCCTCACCCACACAGACAGCCCCCTTACTCACCTCTTCCTTCAACTTCCTCACCATATTTGTGCTAGTTCACTACCTCTCTCCACTTTCAACAGTGCTTTTCTACTTTTTAACTATTTCTCCTTTGTCCTATTTAGAAACTTGCTTTTATTCCTGTTTTAAATTTCCTCCTCTATATCAACTTGTCACAATGTTATTATTATCTGTGTAAATATAATGTATTGTGCACCATGCCTTCAATAGACAGTTACTAAGTACTTACTCTGTGCTAGACTACTAAGTACGAGACATAAGATGAATGTTCTCCACCCCTCTCCCTTTGTGTCCTCAAGGACTTCACAAGGTAATGAGAAAAATTGGGGGGGGGGGGAAATAGCTATGAGTGCCAGAGGGTAGTTCTGGCAAACTGGGCTGTATTAAATTCAACTCTTTCCATTACAAACAAGTAGACCTGTTGGATAAATGGTAACATTTAAAGATGCCTATCTGGGCTTTCAAGAAAGAAAAATACATTCCAAAAGGTCAAAAGGTAAGAGGGAACTAAAAACTAGACAGAGGGAAATACATGCATTGAAAAATGGTATGAATGGGAGGTTAAGTGTCCAGGAGCCAAGAGCTTGGATTTTAATGCCCACAAGATGCAGATAATAGGGTTCTGAGCTTGTGTAAGGCTGGAAGCTGGAAACAGACCCATGTATGCAGCCATGTTAGAATTTAAACAAATTCTAGAGTGTAATATGGGTGAAGGGGTAGTTAAACAGGGCTAGTCAATCAAGCACAACAGAGTCCATAGGTACAAACCCAGTATAAACAGGGAATTAGTAAATGAGAAAAGACACGTTAAATTCAGTGGGTAACAGTACAAAATAAAGAGTGCTGAATCAACTGTCTAACTGTATGAAGAAATTTAGATTTCTGCTTTACACTAAAACATTTCTATACCATTTTAGTAAAATATACCTGACATAGAATAAATTGCACATATTAAAATATACAGACAGGGGGGCTTGGTTGGGCATCCAATTCTTAATTTCGACTCAGGTCATGATCTCATGGTTGTAAGATCGAGCCCCACATGGGCTCCATGATGGGCATGGAGCCTGCTTAAGATTCTCTCTCTCCCTCTCTCTGCCCTTGCCTCAGTCTTTCTCTCTCTCAATAAATATTTTTTTTTTTATTTTTTATTAAATTTTTTTTTTTTCAACGTTTATTCATTTTTGGGACAGAGAGAGACAGAGCATGAACGGGGGAGGGGCAGAGAGAGAAGGAGACACAGAATCGGAAACAGGCTCCAGGCTCTGAGCCATCAGCCCAGAGCCTGACGCGGGGCTCGAACTCACAGACCGCGAGATCGTGACCTGGCTGAAGTCGGACGCTTAACCGACTGCGCCACCCAGGCGCCCCTCAATAAATATTTTTAAAACATGTACAGCTTTGATAAATTTTAAGTGCACAGAACCACAATCAAGATAATGAACATGTCAATCAACGTCAAAGGTTTCCTAATGCCCCTTGGTAACCCCTACTTTTATCCCCATCCTTACTCCCAGGCCGTCACCGATTTCCTTTTTGTCATTACAGACAAGCTTGCATTTTTTAGAATTTTGAATTCATGGAATCACAGAATATGTAATTTTTTTCATCTGGCTTCATTCGCTCAGCATAATTATTTTGAGATTCATCCAAGATGTTGTATATATCAATTCCTCATACTTTTTTTTATTGCTAAATAGTATTCATCATATGGATATAACCACAATTTGTTTACTCATCAACCTGTTGGTATAAATTTGGGTTCTTAGAAGTTTAGGCTATTATAAATACAGTAACTAGGTAGAAGTCTTTTTTTATGGATATATGTTTTCATTGCCCCTGGTAAGATACCTAGAATGGAATAAACGGAATATATGGTAGGTGTCTGTTTAACTTTCTAAGAAACTGCCCAACTGTTTTTCCAAGTAGTTACACCACTTCTCATTTCCATCTTATTTAAATAAGAGATGAAAATACTCAGATGGTATTATGGCAGCACGCTCCTCTTTCTGTCACTCCGAGGAAAACCTCCAAATGCACACTTGGAATCTGCTCAGTCTTCCTGCCCACAGGCTTACATTTTTCAGTCTGGCTTGTCTTGAATACTTATGTTAAAAAATCAGACAAAAAAATTTTGAGGAAGCAGAGAATATAGAACAGAGCCCATAAATACTTTTTTGTTCAATTTAGACACAGATTTTTCTCATAAGAATTGCAGAAACTTTCTTGTTAATCACCTAGATTAAAATGCAGTTAGTAGATACACTTACCCTGGTTTCGTGTCATTTACTACACAGTGATAGGTAAATGTTCCAAACATCTGAACTCCTAAAATTCCATAAAGAAGTAGAAAGAAAAGTAGGAAAATCGAAACGCTCCATATTTGTTCTCCTGATCGCCTAGGAGGGGAGGGAAAAGTAGGTAAAACTTACAAAAATGTCATAGACTTTCCTCCTTAACATCTATAAAAACAGTGCTTACTTTAAAATGTTTGTAATTCTGGTCCTTGGTAGTTCAAATCGGAAATAAATCCGGAATGCCCGAATCATAATTAGCGGCCGTGGGATCCGCAACATGCCCCAAGGTGACATCTGGTCAACTATATCAGCAATTTCAAATACCTGTAAATTAAGAGGTCAATAAACAAGCTCAGGGCTTCCCTTAGCATTGTCTGCAGTCACAGCAAACACAGATGGTATCAGGAGGTTCACCCAGCACTCTGGGCTTGGCCCTGCATTTTCTTCCACTGAAATGGATTTTCTTTTGAGTCCACCTGGAAGCTACAGCTATCTCTAGAGAAAATGAATACATAAACTAATGTAAATGCCACTGCTCTTAGTAATTTCCCATGTAATTCATCAAAGCACAGTTTTTATTACAAAAGCAAATGCCAACTTAGGATACAGAGCAAGTACGCTAAGTCGTCCTCACTAATAATAATAATAAACGTTCTTTGGTGGAACTTTTAAAATATCTAGAACATGAAGTAGTGGAGAAAGGGTTAAAATTACTATAAAAAATAAAAAGGAATTGTACCATTTACTAAACAGAGGCAAAATGATAATTAGAAAACGTCTGTCAATCACAGAATAGCTATTAAATGGAAAAGAACACATTAATATGCAGGATGAAATCAGACTGTTGGAGAGGCGAGCTTTACAAAAATAAGGAGAGATCTTCAATAAGCGTTATGATGACTTTGCGGGATGGATGTGAATTTGTGTTATTCTAAATTTTTTGATGAAGAATATGGTAACTTGCGTTGAATTAAATGCAAAATCAAGCCTGAATGAATGCATGGAAATGAATTCTATTATCTGGCAAAGTCCCACCTTTAGGTCTTTTTAATATATGTTCTCCATTTCTCATAGTAAGGCATTTTCTATTTGGAATATAGTATTTTATGTTCATCCCAATGTATCTACACTTTTCGGCCATTTTTAGTGAGGATTCAGTCACATAAAAGACGGATTTTGAATTTTTAAATTCAATGTCCTTTATTTCAATAAATATATTTTTACACCTTTTTAGTAAGAAGTAATTTGCTGTCGTATTGATGTTCATTACTGATTAAAGTCATTCACAGATGTGACAGACAATGATTAAAATGTTATGTTTTTTTTTCTCATAAACATTTAAAATAACATACTGTTGTAGTAAGTTACACTATGACATTTGACATATATTTGTTACTATTTTTATTGAGATTTTCAATGCAAAACAATGCACATTTTGGAAAATACCCCCTTGTAATTTAAAAGTTTTAATTACCTGCAATACCAATGAAACCCAAAGGCAGAAGACCATAAATCCATCAAAAACACACCAGCGATCTTTCACATAGGAACTATCCCCCTAAAAATAAATTGCATGTGGAGTTATCACACAAAATTAATAACTTCAAAAAAAATCTGTGGAAAGAAGGGCCAAATGTTAATTTGGTATAAGCTATCCATAATTTTTGTTTCATAGCTGAACACACTTTCCAAAGGAATACCTTTATCATTTTATTTATTTATTTTTTAACGTTTTTATTTATTTTTGAGACAGAGAGAGACAGAGCATGAACAGGGGAGGGTCAGAGAGAGGGAGACACAGAATCCGAAGCAGGCTCCAGGCTCTGAGCTGTCAGCACAGAACCTGACGCAGGGCTGAAACCCATGAACGGTGAGATCATGACCTGAGCCGAAGTCGGCCGCTCAACCAACTGAGCCACCCAGGCGCCCCATACCTTTATCATTTTAAATGAAGCATTTTTATATAAAGAAAAGAATTTATAAAACACAAGTGACTGCAGAGTGAGACATGGAAAATTTTAAGTTCACACAAATGGAAATCATCATCATTTTTTCTCTTAGCCACACAGATTCTACCATTTAAGAAACCAGAGGCCATCCTACTCAGTAGGCAGCTTAAGCCCCCAACCAGCTCTCTTCCTACAAGAACTAAGAGCCACAGGGATCAGCATGAAGGCCTTTCAGACTGTGAACCAACCACCGTCAGTAGGAAATTAACCACGAATTCACCGTGAGCTACATTAAAAGTGAAGAATACACTTGCCTTCAGTAGTAAATATATCAAATATATATTGATTTCAACTGTAATTGGAATCGTATGTGGTAAAAAAAACACACTACTTTCATCTTTCAATAATCAATCTACTCTGACACTAGAATGCATATTTTTTAAAAAATGGGAATTAAAAAAAATTTCCCTTTCAAATAACAAACCAGAGAACTCCATTAGTTGAGAATTGGAACCTTAAATAGAAAGTCCTTTTCTTTCTTAGAACTGCCCCATTAAGTCACTAGTTTCATCACAATATACGAGACTCAATTCTGAATTCAGTGACATCTATTATTACCAACTCTGACTGAACCTGCTTAGAAAATAAAAATAGGAACAGAATGCCAAGATTTTTTTTTAAATGATGAAATGTGTTATAGGATATTTGTACATAATTTCCAGAACCATCCACCCTTAGTAATAAATAAAT
Source organism: Lynx canadensis (assembly GCF_007474595.2). NCBI lineage: Eukaryota > Metazoa > Chordata > Mammalia > Carnivora > Felidae > Lynx > Lynx canadensis. The sequence continues at coordinate 72,443,979 of NC_044303.2, forward strand.
TATCAAAAAAGATTCCTTGAGAAGTTTCCAGGAATAATTTTTATTATTCATCAAACTAACAGTATGATAAGCCACTTAGTAAAAGTTATCTGACTCAGAGATGAAGTATAAATTCAGCTTAGTAACAGGGAGGAATCATCTACTTTACACAGAGGATGTATAACACTGGGGTGCCTGGGTGGCTCAATTGATTAAGCATCTGACTTTGACTCAGGTCATGATCTTGAAGTTCATGAGTTCGAGCCCTGTGTCAGGCTCTGTGCTGACAGCTCAGAGCCTGGAGCCTGCTTTGGATTCTCTTTGAAATGTCTCCCTCTCTTTCTACCCCATCCTTGCTTGCACTCTGTCTCTGTCTCTGTCTCTGTCTCTCTCACAAAAATAAATAAACATTAAATTTTTTTTTAAAAAAGAGGAGGTATAATGCCTACTAAAACACAAACACACACACACAAAACAATCTTGCATAGAAAAGTGTATATGTACACACCCAGCTAATGTGTAAGATAGAATAACTTACAATAAACCTATAAACATAGTGGGGAAGACAGGAAAATTAATTCTATGGAGAGTTTAAAGAAAACAATGCTAGTTCCCAAACGCCTAAATAATTTTATCAGTGGTGAGAGAATCAACCAAATTTGGTAACTCATGTACTTGACAAGATTCACAAAAGAGATATGAAAGTAAACCCTGAGTCTTGGGGTCTGGGTCATGAGGAGGACAATGACCTTTTAAGTGTTATGATCGTTATATGATGATTTAAACCCGAAGAAGAGAAAAATAGCACCTCAGAGAGCCACTGGTTCTGAGTATGTGCGTGCACACACGCTCACACACACACACACACACACACATCACATACAGAAGAAATAATTTAAGGATATGATAGTTGCCCTCAAAACCTTACAAAACATCTTTCATTATAAGAGTCATGTTTGCCTGGTATATTGCATAGTTAGCTGAAAATATGAATTAATTATAATCTAAATGTAGACAATATAGCCAATATAAAATTGAATTTTCTCTGAGCCTAATTTCAGTTGATATCCAAAAGGATGACAAAATACAAATTACTTAAAGTTGCACTTTGAAGATTCCCTTGAGTTTCTTAATATACTAAGCAAATGTATTGTTCATTCATTCACTCAATGTATAGAATATCTTCCATGATCTAGACAGTGTTTAAGGCTGTAATGAAAGGAGTAGAAAAAAAAAAAAACCAAAACTCCTACCCTTATGTGATTTACATTCTCAGTTTTAAAAAATGTTGAATATACAGGGGTCCCTGGGTGGCTCAGTCAGTTAAGTGTCTGACTTCAGCTCAGGTCATGATCTCATAGTTCGTGAGTCCGAGCCCCACGTCAGGCTCTGTGCTGACAGCTCAGTCTGGAGCCTGCTTCAGATTCTGTGTCCCTCTCTCTCTGCCTCTCCCCTGTTCATGCTCTCTCTCAAAAAGAAATATTAAAAATTTTTTAGAAAAAAAAGGTTAAATATACAATATGTGTTGATATATCCTAGGAAGAAAAATAAAAGTGTACATTTTCAAATTGACTTTTATTAAACAAATGTACTTTTTACTGGAATATTGGCAGACAGAGACAAAAATATCACTTGATCTTTATTTTAAGAATGAGGCATAGTTGTGATTGTTTAAAAAAAAAACCAAAAAATTCCAAAAATGAAAACTGAAATTTTATGGGATGCAACAGAGAACTATTTTAAGCTAGTTCTTAACTTTTAACTTAGGCTAGTTTTAACTTTCTAAGGAACCTCCATACTATTTTCCACAGTGGCTGCACCAGTTTGCATTCCTACTAACAGTGTTAGAGGGCTCCACTTTCTCCACATCCTTGTCACCCTCCGATCCAGCAATTATACTACTAGGTATTTACCCAAAGAAGACAAAAATACCAATTTGCAGGGATACATGCACCCTGATGTTTATAGCAATATCTACAATAGCCAAATTATGGAAAGAGCCCAAATGTCCACTGACTGATGAATGGATACAGAAGATGTGGTATATTGGTATGGTGGTGAAATAGTCCACTAGGCATAAGTTTTATGTATTATTTTTTGGCTTAGGTTACCAAGAGGCATTTAATATATATAAAAACCTTTAATAGGCAGTACAGTGAGCTGGGATACAAAGACGAGCAACACTCAGACCTCACCCCCCACCTCGTAAGTTTTGCTCTTTTCGTGTTCATTATTCATGCTGTCCTATCTTCCTGAAAAATCCTCCCAAGTCTGTGCCAACTTTTTCCTTCAGATTCTGATCTGACCACAGCCCACCCTGATCAATGCTTTAGCTCACACATAATGCAGCAAGCAGCGTTTCAGCCTATACGTGTAAAAAACGTACATATTGTCTAACTTCCAGAATCGTCCTTTGTAATTCCCACCTGGTTGTTTAATGAATTACAATTTACTCCCTCCTGTTAATCAGTTCCTGTTTATCAGTTTTGAAGTTTGAGTTTTCCACTTAAATCTTTTCTAAACATATTCCCTGGTGTTGCATTAAAAAATAGTTTCTCCTCATTGCAAATGAGTCTTTTCTGAAGATTAGTAACACCTTGTGACTGGACAATTTCGGGCACCTTGCACAGAGTGTGACAACCAGAAGATATCAAATGAATTAGATAAGCGTATATATGATGTCTTACAGAGTTTCTGCAGATTACAAGCATACAGTAAGAAGTCCATTCATATGCCTCATGAATGCATCCATTTAAGCATCCATTCACTGAAATTAGTATTGTTCCTTAACAGGAATGATTCTTTGACTTCTGGCAAAGAGAGAAAGATGTATTATTATCTTTCAAGTTAATATCTAAAAGTTACGACTTTTTTCCTATATGATCATGAAAGACCACAGATGAAATTATAAGATAGCTTTTGGGTATTTCCTGGATGCATACAGTTTGACTGAAGAGAGGCTACAGGCCATGCAAATGGGAATCGGGTCAATGTGCATATACTTTGTGCACTATAATGTAGTTGCAAATATGACTGAACAGAAATTGATATCATGTTAATCACTATTGATAATCACTAAGGCTTCATAAGCTTAAAACAACTTTTTAAAAATATTTATTTTTGAGAGAAAAAGAGGTAATGTGAGCTGGGAAGGGGTAGAGAAAGAGTGCGGGGGGGGGGGGGGACACAGCATCCAAAGCAGGCTCTTTGCTGAGATAAGACAGCCCAACTTGGGGCTTGAACTCACAAAACGTGAGATCATGACCTGAGCTCAAGGTAGATGCTTAACTGACTGAGCCACCCAGGTGCCCTTAAAACAACTTTTAATACATAGACTTTGAACCTGATGCTTTGAAATGTAATCTCATAATACATTTTGTGTCTGACACATTTACCAAATTGTCTCTTTTTTTCATTTGTATTGTCAAAGACTTTTAATCATAATTGGTTATGTCCATATCCTTTTAAAATCCTCCTGTATTTTTAAAAATTTTTTTTTACATTTTATTTATTTTTGAGAGAGAGAGAGAGAGAGAGAGCGAGAGAGAGAGCACAAGAGGGGAGGGGCAGAGATAGAGGGAGACACAGAACCCGAGGCAGGCTCCAGGCTCTGAGCTATCAGCACAGAGCCTGATGAGGGGCCCAAACCCATGAACCGCGAGATCATGACCTGAACCGAAGTCAGTTGCTTAACCGACTGAGCCACCCAGGCGCCCCCCAAAAAATCCTCCTGTATTAACACCCAAGTTATAATATTCTCAAGTTATAAGCTGTCCCTTTTCCCTACCTCCAGAATATGTAACCAGAGCTTAACATACAGGTACTCAAGAAACGTTAACACATCAAATATGGCAGAAAGGTTTTAATTTGCCTGTTCCATCCACAAAAATGGAGAGCAGACAATGCTGAGGCAGAAATCTGCATGCTGGTGGCTGAGGAGTTATTCAAGAGTTGTCTGTCAATTTTTACAAAGGTAAATACTCAGAGGCTGCCAATCAATTATACAGTATAAGAGAGGAACCTAAATTGCCATGCAAGTATTTAATAAGCAGAGAAACCAAACACATTTATCTGAAGACATTTCTAAGGATACAGTTTGCCTTTGCAAAAATGATAGGCACTGGTCTAGCTTCCTGAGCACATGATTTATTGTTCCCAGTTCCCAGGGCCCATCTGTCACTGTGTCTTAGCCTTATTATTTATCACTTCAACAGTGCTCAGAGCATGCATGTTACTTTTACCTATGTTTATTGCCACATGAAAAATAGACAAACGAGGATTGTCTGAGGAATTCGCAGTCTGCAATACATGGAATGTTCTGCAACAACACAAACATCTATCACCCAAATGATTTATTTCTGCCTCCAGGGATTTGGTGAGCTAGACTGCTTCTCAGAATAGGGATTAGTGGTGAGGCAATTAGAAACAAATTATTGGGGAGTGGCAATGAATTGGCAGAACTTCAAGCATGAGGAACATTATAAAAGCCGTGAAATCCTTAAAATAATACATACCTCAAACCAAAATTTTTGAAGACATTTCTTGCCAGAAGGATTTCCTGCCTCAGTTTCTCCTGCAGTGCACGGAGCATGTCACCTCTGGAGTGAACCACTCAAATCCAAAGCAGATCAGGTCACTCTCAGAGTTGAGTCCCCCGTGTACCTTTACTGACCCTTTACTTCCATCCTCCAACACCCCTGCCACAGACCACATTTACTCAGGACACTGGCTTCACGTTCCTCTTTCTTCAAGACTTCTCCAATATCCCCAAGAAAACTTTTTCACTATTTCTTGTGCCCTCTCTCCCCATATCTTTTACAAAATACCATTACAGCATTTTTGCAAAACTACAAAGGTGTGTCCCTCAGTCTGAATTCTCACTATTTATATTTGCAAAAATATTTGTCCCCAGATCACTATGTTACTAGAAAATCTCTATAATGAATCGGCATGTGTGCCAGTGGAAACATTGAAGCTGCCCATAAATCCTTCAAGAAGGTCTGGGTACAATGTAGGTACAGCTCTGTTGCTCTTTTGGGCTAAATCTTGTCCTGGCATTGATCATCTACTTCACAAATAAGGGTCAAGTGCATCACAATCTTCCTCTGCCCATCTTCCCTCAGAGGGTTAGCATTTCACGGGACCTGGGACTAAAGTACGAACTCAGGTCATTTGATCTGGCTTCATCAATTTTAAGACATCTTATCCCCCCACTCCACCCCAATATAGTTTAACATTTCTAAATTTAGGATGTATCTTGTAATCAATTGCATCAATTGATTGCATTCATTACAATCTTACATCTTACATTCAAAGTGTAATTAGAAGCACTTTTTCTTTCCTAGGGACTATAACGTGTGCCTCACCTTACAACGGATGACCTCACAGATTCAATCAAATGTGATAGATAGTCCTTTTGCATATTATTTCTTTGCTTATTTACATAAGAGCACATGACCCCACTCTTGTTTGGTGCATACAAAACATCCACTCCTGAATTCCTTAAGTACAAATAACTGAGCGATAGGTGTTTTAGATGTTGTTCATTATACAGAAATGTGCGGGGGAATTATACAGTGTTAGAGAACAATTTAGTGATATTTGGAGAAGTTGGTTGGGGTTTCTGTAATACATTATTAATTTTCCATTTAAACTGATGGAACACAGGCACCTGTTTTCTGCAAATATGCTGAAATATATTTGCAGGAATAGGTTAGATGCAGAAACTCAGAGGTGCTCATAAGTGGTTTACAAGTCAGATCCACAAAGTGGAGTTCTGCTCTTTGTCTCTTCTCCTAGGGCAGTGGTGATATCATTACAAGTGGTCCAATCAACGTCTGCCAACTGATTAAACGGAAACTTGGAAACAGTACTTGGGATTAACAATATAACTCTCTCTTATATTTATATTATACTTCTATCTTAAGCACCTTAAAATTTTAGGATCTTGAATATATATTTATGCATAGTTCAACATGAGGCAAAACACTAGGTCAATAAAACTAGTGACCAATACTAGAAAGCCACAGTGTCAGTACTTTTGTTTCAAAAACTAAAGTTTCTGGATTTGGCTTGCTGCAGGTGATTCTATAAACTAGGTGATTAGTGGATCACATTCTCTTAAGCATTAGGTGGGAATTTTAGGTGTACCATAACATTGCCAAAGCAGGCTAGGTATAATTTTAGAGCATTATATATGATGATGAGCACGGCACACTGGTTTGCTTCTATAAATATTTTATATGGACGAATATAGTTCTACCCATGGAAAACACTCTTCCAAAAATGAAAGACCAGAATTCCCCAAATCCCTGACATATGTGTACACCGACTCACTCATACTCTTCCAACAGAAGACACATGACATATTGGTGTTAATCACTTAATAACTAAATCTGACTGCTCCTCAGAAATATTGTGGTGAAATCAGTGCATACGGTACAATTTCCAACCAAAATATTTGTACAGCTCTGTTACAAAAAATGTAAAATCGTATTAACAAAAGTATAACCTGATGCTTAAAATAGAATATGAGATGCACATATACATTCGTAATGATCCTGTATACGTGCGGAAAAAACACAAGCGTTAAGCCCTATAAGTGAACAAACACAGCACATGTTTGCAAATTTTCTGGGTAAAGTCACTAAAAAATCGAGAGGTAACTGTAGTGCTATTGGCCAATGAATTAAGGTAGAGAGAGCATGGAAATATTTTATGAAAACACAAGTTTTTTAGCAGACAGGTGTTTAATAAAAGTTTAAAAAATATAGCAGGGTTAATTAATGAGAGCACAGTAATTCAAACTTGAGGTCCTCTGGAAAATGATCATACAGCCCCTATATAGGCTGATGTATTTTATTATGGACTAATTTAAATACTTACATCTTTCTCCCTCAACTGTAAAACCAAAACAAATTTATAAATACAAAAATATAAGGCCAATAAAATTTAAATTGACAACATAAATTTACCGTAACCTGATATTTTGCTAAAATTAAGTGTTTTTTTTAAAGTTCATTTATTTTGAGAGAGAGAGGCAGATCATGAGCAGGGAGGGGCAGAGAGAGAGGGAGACAGAGGATCCGAAGTGGGCTCTGTGTTGACAGCAGAGAGCTCCATGCAGGGCTTGAACCCACGAACATGGGATGCTAACCTGAGCTAAAATCAAGAGTCAGATGCTCAATCAACTGAGCCACCCAGGACCCGCTAAAACTAAGTCTTATGAAAAGTTTGAGATTTGCTCCCAACTTTAGCATATAATCCAAAAATTTCAAGTTGTATATACTTAAGGTGTACAACGTAGTTGTTGACATATGTTTATAACTCAATAGGAAAACAAATAACCTGATTTTAAAAGGGCAAAGGACAAGAATAGATGTTTCTCTAAAAAAGACATACACATGGCCAGCAGGTATATGAAAAGGCACTCAACTTCACTAATAATCAGGAGAATTAAAATCAAAACATAGTAAAATATTATTGCATATATGTTAGGATTTACCAAAAAGACAAGAGATAACGAGTGTTGGGGAGGGCGTGGAGAAAAAAGAACCCTGTGTACTGTTGCAGGGAATGTCAATTGGTACAGCCATTATAAAAAAAAAAAATATGGAGATTCCTAAAAAAAATTAAAAACAGAAATACTTTATAATCCAGCAATCCCACTTCTGAGTATATGTCCAAAGGAAGGTAAGTTAAGTTTCAAATACAAGAATGTAATCTTAAGTCCAATATACTCTTTGGTCTGTATCTGTCATAACATGCATGTTTGCAGAAATCCGTGTTACAAAAATGATAATAAAGTCATGGCTTTCTGCAGTGGGGGGTACAAGGGTGAAAATTCAGTGAGATGATAAATTTAAAGCTTGGTTCAGGAACATCAAACTTGCTATTTAACTACATTTAACCAAAATGTCAGCTAGCATTTAAATACTGAACACCAGTTTTAATGAGATATGAAGCTGTAACGATTACTTCAAGATAATGTTAGCAATGCAGCATTACTAAAATCTGCATTATATTTGTGTTTAATCCAAATATTCCTAAATGAAAAATAAAAATCTGTGTTTGATGTTAATTTTCAATTTTTAATTCTTACAGACTGAAAATTAAAAAAAACATTTTTAGTTTTAGTCAATAGCTCATCATCCAAATATTGATGGAAGTCAGAAAACACTGGACATGACTCAATAACAGCATTTTGAAAACAAACTGGTCATAAAGCAAATATTTTATTTAACAACTGCTTTGACTAATATTCGAACTATTAAAACCTCTGTTCATTCAGCGCTCTGTTCACTTGGCATGAATATATTAAGTCCACCTCTGTTCTTCTTGTCATTAGACTGTGACAGTGAAATGTCTGTCATTTTCATGATGTGAAATCCAAGGCTTAATTTATTAAATAACTTAAGAAACAAAACTTTTACTCTAGGAAATGTCATGCTTTTGTTCGTTCAAATTGGAATCTCAAAGAAATCAACACATGGTGATTTTAATCCCAAAGTACTCCATCCAGAATATTCAGAGATTGTCATTGCCTGAATAGCCAACATACACAAGTGCCAGCGTCATCCGAGGCCCTCTGGGGAATCACAGAATTAAAAACAGGGCTAGGCTGTGCTGGGCATGAAGTTACAGTGGCATAAAAAATTCCTCCACCCTCACAAGACCACTTTTCCTCCAAGTTGACCTCCTGGTTTAGCTACCAATTTTGAGTACCTTGACATATCTAAACCTAATGTTTAAAATAACTGGCCTAGCAAGTTTGTGAAAAACCTAGACAATCTTCAAATCATTCTGAAATCCACTGGTTGAGGTATGGCAGGTGCCCACTGCTCCCATGAACCAGCACTTTTCCCGGTGGGCTGTGGGTCACATATTAGAGCCATGTTGCTTTTCCTGGGGGCCATGCTTACTATACTCACAATAGGCTCTTGGTGATTCTCTGAGTTTACTGGTTTCTTGGTAAATGCAGTGGTGGTAGATTGCGGTGGCTTTGAGGATTCCTTTCAAGTTCAATTCTTGAACTTGAAACTGAATTTCTCTTTTACACGTGTACCCCAATTTTCTGTGAGTTTCCACAGAACTCAGAAGTTTCCACAAACTCTGTGAAGTTTCCACAAACTTCAGAAAACTCTTTTCAAAGCTTCTTACAATATCTAACAATAGCAAGCAGCTGCCTGGTCAAGTGGCTAGCTGAAACTAATTCTGCAGTGAGTTGAACAGTGTGCCCCCCAAAGCCATACCCACTCAGAACTTCAGAATGTGACCTTATCTGGAAAGAAGGTCTTTCAAAAATGTAATTAGTTAAGATGAGGTCATACTGAATTAGAGTGAGCCCTAAATCCAATGACTGGTGTCCTTAAAAGAAGAGGCGAGGACACACAGAGACACGTGGAGGGAAGAAATCCACACGAAGACAGGAGCAGAGATTGGAGTAATGCAGCTAGCTACAAGCTGAGGAATCTCAAAAACTGCCCGGAGCCACCCAAAGTGAGGAAGAGCAAGGTGGGGTTTTTCCCTAGAACCTTCAGAAGGATCATGGCTCTGCTGACATTCTGATTTTGGACTTGTGGCCTCACAGAACTGTGAGATGATAGATTTCTGTTGTTTTCAGCCATCAAATTTGTGTCATTAGTTATAGAAGAAGTAGGAAACTACTACAAACTCCAAAGTACTTGTAAGCTCTTTGGAGTTTAATTCTTTGAAGGCCACTATGACTATGTAATCAAAGGCGGGAAGTCAGGCAATAACAAACGCTTTGAGAGCAGTGTTCAGGGAATTAATCAATGTATCTTTAGACAAGCTTCCAGCTTCACTCTCGTCCTTTTTGTCTCCACTATCAGGTGCATGAGACTGCATTTCCCCCTGTGACTTCTCCTCCAAACCCTAATATAACCTGGCCAATCAGATATTCACTCTCACAATTGTGAACCCTGACTTCTGAGGACAAAGACAGAGAGAACCTGGGGAAATGTTCACAAAGGCAGCAGTGGTGGCATGTGGACCAGATTGCTGAGATGTGTGACCTGAGCTGAGCTCATTGCTGCCCTGAGTGCAGAGCTCCCTGGAGTGTACTGTGTAAGCTCGATCTCCCAGTGCCGAATTTGCTCAATATGTTCAAGAGACCTCCCACCACTTCCTTTAAAAAAAAAAAAAGACAGCCAGAATTTGCTTCTTTGGTCATAGAGTAAGAAGCTGTGTCCAACACAAAGTATATGCTAAATAAACTGCTTTAAAGGTTAAGCAGTTGACTTCAATTGGGGAAAGATCATAATGGTAGTTCTCTGAATCTCCCAAATTTCCTAAGAAACGAAAGCAAGTGAGATAGCATAGAAAAAAATATTCATGGACATAATCTTGAATAAAGCTACGTGACAATGCATTCCAAAATAAAGACCAAAACTATTGACAGTATCAACACCTACTCAAGATCGCAGCTTGGGGAGGCTATAGAAGGAAAGCATGCAGGGAAGTTATGGCTGATCCAAGAATTTCATACTGAAACTACTAAGAAATACTAGTGAAATACTCAGGGGAAGCCTCACTAAGTGAATCTGGGAATACATAGCAAAATTCCTAGAAATGTAAATAGAGCAGTCTACAAATTGGAGGTGAATATAACATAAAAGAACAAAACAAAAATAAGTAATAAAAACAAAGTGCCCACCAAAGGGTTGCAGAAAGATCAAAGGTAACAGAATATCCTAATCTCCCAAATGTACCTAACAAAAACTCCTTACAGGGAGACCAGAGACCCAAGCTAAATAAAATCTCCTGGAGTAGAATCCAAAGTGGGTACGGCAGGGACATGAGGGACAAAAGATAGGAAGGATTAGACAAGAGGACCAGCAGTTCAGAGGAGGTAGAGATATGACCTGGGATGGTCACCACACAGAGAAGCTATATATTTTATACTTCATGGTAACAACGGCGTAGGGAATCCTCAACCTGATAACGTATGGAAGCTACTCTACCCATTTCACAAGAGCAACAACAACAAAGATAACAGAACAAAAGGATTATGACCAAGTCCTTATGAATATATTATAATCATATATTAGATTATATAATACTACATATATGATCATAGTCCTTATAAATATGTAAAATGATGTATGTTTTACATATAAATATGTAAAATAATGTATAAAATATAAGAAACACAAAAAATAAATATATAAAACAGATAAAAACTCCAGTAGTATATAACAAAATGATCAAAAGAAATTAAAAAAAATAAATGCTGCAAGAGCACCACAAAACTGGAAACAGGGAAGTACAGAAATGGTGTCTAAATAATAGGACACTATGAAAAAAAAGACAGGAAAGTGTTCAGGAAATAATTAGAATTGGAAAGAAATGGAAAAAAAATTTTAGAAAGAGAAGTAAACTTGAAGGAGCACAAGATGGGGAGTACAGTAAAGGAAACAGAATTAAAAAAAAAGATAAAAATGAAACAAATGAAACAAAACACATGGAAAGAAAATGATGGAAATAAAAGACCAAAATGTGATCCTGGAGTCATTAGAATACAAAAGAAATCCTGAAGAACAACAAGACAGGATGGAATAAAATAAATATCATGTGATATACCTATATCCATAATAGTCAACAAAAGATGTATTCTCATAGAGCTACTGGCTTTACTAAAAAAGGAAAGACTCTCAGTATTCAAAAGAAAAGATTACACAGAAGGAAAAAGCAGTCTCATAGTCACATTTATACCAGAGGCAATCAAGTACCATATTTAAAAATCTCAAGAAATGACAATGTAAAACATCTTCAAAAATCTAGGAATAGACCAAAAAAGCAAAAAATAAATAAATTAATTAATAAATAAAGGCAAAAGTAAAAATTGAGTTAGAATGATTAAGCTAATTCTAAGTAAACCAATTGGCTAATCTAAAACAAAATGAAACAAAACAAAACAAACAATACTAGCCAATATAACCTAAAGAAACTCTAACAAAAGATTCAAAATTCAGAGAAAGTACTAGTCAAAGAGAGAAAATTAAAATTATTTAAACAATCTTATGTTAACAAATTAAACTAAATAGTGGATAATTTCCTAAAAGAGTAACTTCACCAAACAGACCCCAATAGACCACACAAGTCTAGACAGAACAATTTCCATAAAAGAAACAGAAATAGAAAGGAGCTCCACCAAAAAAAAAAAAAAAAAAAAAGTACTAGGACCAGATGGTTTCATAGATTTGTACCAAACTCGTGAAGTTAAAACAATTTCAAGATAGAGCATAGGAGTGCATGTGCACCCCTCCCCCCACACACGGAAAATCTAATATCAAATCCTGACAAAGATCAGACAAAATTAAAAGAAGGAAAATAATAGCAAGTATAATAAATTGCACATTAAACCAGAATTAAACTGTGCCGTGACCCCACTCAGGTTTTTCCAGAAATGTAAGGATGGCTCAATACTAGGAAATCTACCCTATTACAAGAGCTAAAGAGAAAAATAATCATTCAACAAAATTTAAAAGCTATTCATGATACAACAGTCAAAAACTGTAATTGATGTTTATTCACCTAATCTGATAAGATATACATACTTCAAACTCCAATCCTTCTAATTATTTAATGAGGAAACATTAGAGATGTTCTAAAGAAGCCAGGGGTTAAGCAACTACGTTCACCACCTCTAATACTTTTTTAAATTGGGCTGACTCAATTAAGTAAGCGAAAGCAATTAGAAGCATATGCATTGGGAATAAAAAGACAAAACTGTCTTTATTTTTACAGGATTTGATGATATGGAAATGCCAAAAGAAATAATGGAAAAGCAGAATTCAGTAAATTTAGTAAAGTAGCAGGAAATAATATTAACATATAAAATAACAGCCTTCATTTAAAAGAACAATAGCAAGTTGCAACAGTTAATAGAAGATAAGACCCCATACTGATAGGAAAAAGACGAAATAACACACCAGAGCATAAATATAACAAAAAATGTGCAAAACGTATATAAGGAGAAGTATAAAACACTCCTGTAAGACACAAGGGCAGACTTGGTAGAATGGAAAGACAGCACGTGATTTGGGATAGGAAGAAATGTGTGTGGCTTGAAAAACCATGAGCAAAGATAATGATAACTGGGGACAAGTAAATACAATTTACATCACAAAGGGCTAATATTCCTAACACAATGAGTACCAAAATTTGAATGAAAAATAATCACAACTTGAAAATGGCCTTTGCATACAATCAGACTCAACCTCACTCTCAAAACGGAAATGCAAATTAAAACTACACTGCGTTTCCATATCTCACCCATCAGATTGGCAAATATCTATAAGTTTTACAAAATACTTTGTGATGACCACTCAGGGAAAGAGGCGCCCATGTACATCGTTGTCTACAAAGTCAAAATGGTTCTGGGAATACGGAATATAGAGAAACTAATAATGGAACCACTAGGAAGCAATTCACCATTTATCTAGAATGTAGAACTTTCTACAGAAGACTCATTTTCCCAATGGATCCATGATATGAAAAAAAAAATTTTTTTTGCAAGGTTTGTGGAGTTGAGAACTAATGGGCTTAAAGAGACTTAAATGAGATTTAAAAATATAACAAATATCCTTTGTGGAGCCTGTGTGAGACCTGATTCAAAGAAGCCATCTTATTATAAAAGGAAATATTTTAGACAATTGGGAAAAATATGAATATGAAATGGTACTGGCCTACATTAATAAATTATTGTTAATTCTGCTAGATGCAATAATAGCACAATGGTAATGGTTTAAACATTTTATCAGCAATGCATATGGAGTTACATCTGAAATGACCTGATTTCTCAGATTTGCTTTAAAATGAACAGAGTCTGGCAAATATTGACAATTGTTGATATTGAGTTATAGGGATTCACTATAACTCTAATCTTCACTTTTGTGTGAACTTAAAATTTTCCATAAGAAAAAGATTTTCAAAAAGTTAAAAATGAAAAGAGTAATGCATTGACTGCGATCCCTCTCTTTTAAGGATAACGCACAATGAATTATGTACAAAGAGAAGCAGTGACCCGTAACTTCATGTTATGCATCATCTCATTAGATTCTTAAAATCCTTGTACAAAATAAGGCCCTTTTCTACCAAAATTATGTAACTGGAGATGCTGGTACAGCCAGTAAAGGAAAGAGCTAAGGTCTGAGTCAAATCTGTCACTCACAGACCCTTACTTGTCCATTCTGCAATTTCATCACACCACTGTCTCCCTACATAGCACAATTTCAAATACTTTAGAGACGTCATCTACATAGTTTTATCCTCTGTGTGAAGGTCAGTGGTATAGAAGGGATATCTTCAGACAGAACTTTCCTTCTTTTGCTTTTTCTTTCTTTTCCTTTTTATTTATTTTTTGTCTCCCAATGGTGCCAATTGCATGCCTTTTTATTATACTTCCTTTTATTATACTCTTGCTTTCCATCTCATGTCTTTTCTCTTCACCGCTTTATATCTTCAGGACACCTTGGACTAAAGACATTCTGAATACCATCACACTGTGACTTCATCATGTAACATTTATTCTGCATCCTGTAAATCCACAGGAACCACACGTGGGCTGGTCACTGCATCAGGCCACAGGTTCACCTATATGTGGCAGAATCAACCCTACTCTGGCCATGAAGCCAGTAGTCAGACCATCTAGCTCCTTCCTGGATAACCCAAGGCTTTGCATCTTACACAATTTATTTCACTTTTTAAATATTCTTAGGCATCATATTTTCACCAACCCCTGGAGTCATGCCCAATTTTTAAAAACTTCAGTATGGATAAAGAGATGTTTTTATTTTACTGAGACAAAAAGGAAAATATTATTAAACTACTTCAGATTCTCCATGCATTTTGGTTAGAAAACACTCACCTTGACAATATCCCGGATATGCATTTTTGCTATCATCTCCGCGGAGATTCTCAGTGCATTTTGGTTAGAAAACACTCACCTTGACAATACCCCGGATGTGCATTTTTGCTATCATCTCCGCGGTGTAGAGAAACATCAACAAAGTATCCAGAGTGAAAGTCACATACTGAAGAGGGGGGTAGTGTTCGAATGTCATGGGCGTGTTCATACAGACAGAGATAACGCTGATGATGGCACAGATGCGTAGCAAGGAGTGAACCCACTGCAAAAATGGTCCAAAGTTACCACGTGACACCATAAAACGCTATCTTCAACTTGTGCTCTAAGCCACACTATTTGGAAACCATGATACTGAGATTAAAATATTTCACCAGCATGGTGAAGACAAAGAAGGAAAGTAATGTCTGTTACATACAATGTGCTAAATATTTTCACATACTTTACATCATTTAATGCTGAAAGCAACCTCCGGTCCACATGAACACACTAGGACTGAAAGTTTAAGAGACTCTTCTGTGGTCATGTAGTTCAGCCTTTAACGAAGCAGGAGGATTTGACTCATCAGAGGCTGGGAAAGGCCTCGAGGCAGGGAAACCATGTGAACTGGCCGGATATCTCGGAGGAACAGGAAGACAATGATGAGGCTCAAGTGGACAGTGTGCACATCCAGGAAGGAACAGTTGCTGGGCTCTTAGAGCCAGAATATAAAGAGTCTTCAATGTAACACTAATGCGTTTTAATTTGCAATGCAGGTAATAGGGATGTTTCAATGACTGTAAGGCAAAAGGGCAATGTGAACAGAAATGGAAATGTAGGGAGAAATCTGAGCATGTCAGACACGTAGTCTGGAGGGCAGCTTAGACGAAGAAGACCAGAAAGCGGGGGGAGACAGGGCAGATGATATTTACCCAGGTCGGGGGAAAGACAATCACTGCGAGTGTAACAGTTCATTGCCTTCCTTCTGCCTCTGCTGTGAGTTCACTAATACAGTGGAGCTTACTCTGTGTGGTAGAGATGAGCTTTGAAGACCCGGGAACATGCCACTCTACCTTCTGGCTGCTACACTATCTAGTCCAGTGACATTGTACCAAATGTTCCCCTCAAGTTTTCATCACCTTAATTAGGCAAAAAAGGTGACAAAATTCTTCAGAGACACTATGCACTATCTCATTAACCTTTACTTCTACTCAAAACTTGTAACTCAGAAGACAACTTTTAATTCCAAACATTTGATTATCCCTTCACAGATTCATGCACACTGAGAACCATGAGTAAAGGGAGTCTGATAGAACAGATTACTCATCCGGGGCTCCGGCTTTGGATCGGACTGAGAAGTGGCATTATCATTATCTCTACGCTGAGGACAGCATGACGGAGGGGGGAGAGGCGGGAGCAGGCCACCCAGAAGACCTTCCTATGTGAATAACTCGCAGCGGCACCTCTTTATTCCGTCTGAATTGTTCTCAACTTCCAGACTCTGAGACTCATCCATATTCTACTACAGCTCAAACAGTCATTTCAAAGCCAAAGGTACATGATTTTTGAATTATATGAATCAAATTTCCTTTTCAATCAGCATGTGCTTCTCCATTCTTCAAAAAAGAAACTTACTGGCTTGTTAATCCAGAGTATGTCAGCGTTGTCTGACAGAGATTCATCCGGACCAAAGTCAGCAACTGGCTGGGCCTCCACCCTGGAGCTCTGCTTCCTTTTGAGCATGCTGGAGTTAGCTCTCGTGAGCAAGTACAAAACTGCAGTCTGGAAGAAGAGAGACAGTTATGTTAGTCACCTAAACCATCTTGACCGCGATCACTTCCAAAGCAGAGTCCCCCGTGTAATCATATGCATACATTAATTATACACAGGATCGATTATATTGTGTATGATAAGCACATGCAAAAAGAAAAAGAGATTTTAAAAGCATGAGATAAAACATCAATCCAAGTTTGAATTTCTTCTTCTCTCTCAACACGACAGATCATCCTGTGCACTTCATAAACAATTTGCATGCCAGTTTAGAGAGCACTAGTCTAGGTGAACTGGGGTAGATTAGTTTTGCCCTTTAGGACACACGCATTACTAGGAACTTTTTTGAGGTCTATGTTCATATATCCAGAGCTGTCCCCACTTAAAGGCGGTCTGTGCTAGAGCACAGGTGACCAATCCAGATGAAATATTCAGATCTTTGGCAGGATTTCCCCCCAGGTTAATTGAATGTGACATTCACAAACATCTATCTCCAATGGTAGTTCCAAACTGAGTTCCCAGCTGTCCTTGACACAGAGGATGTGGGGCAGAGAGACTTGGGCAGAACCTACTCTAATTTATTCTGTCTTTTACGAAGACTGTGACTGCATCAATCCTTCCAGTTATCTTGAAGTAAATCCAAATCACACTGTAGACTGAGAGGAGATGCCCGCTTGCCTCTTCAATCGCCACAGTTCCAAGGCATCCACATCTTGCTATATGTGTCACCTCCTTCTAGCCATTGGCTATCACTTTCTACAGTCCAGCAGCCATTGAAGGAGGGCCTATTCTATGCCAGGCCCTCAGGACACGAACAGCAAACAAGTACAATATAATCTGAGAAAAGACACAAAGGCAGGCGGTGCCTGGTTACCCTGAGTCCACAGACTTCTCATTTGATTAACACCTAGACTGAATCCTTTTTTTTTTTAAGTTTATTTTTGAGAGAGAGAGAGAGAAAGAGAGAGAGAGAGAGAGAGAGAGAGAGAGAAAGCTGGGGAGGGGCAGAGAGAGAGGAAGACTGAGGATCCGAAGCAGGCTCCATACTGCCAGCAGAGAGCCCTCCATGGGGCTCAAACTCACCAACTGTGAGAGCATGACCTGAGCCGAAGTTGTATGCTTAACCCACTGAGCCACCCAGGCATCCCAACACCTGGACTGAGTCTTAAAGGAAGAGGCAAAGCTAACATTTTTTGGATATATACTACGTTTTGCACACTTAGCAATAATCTTTTACTTCATCTTTACAACTGACAATAGAAAGGAAGCATTTGTCTTTTCATGCAAGCATGAGATATGCCAGCCTCAGGGCGGTTAATAACTTGACTGAGGCCCCATCCAAGCAAACTTGAAATGTAAAAGATGTTCGTCTGACTACAAAGCCTAAGTGCTTGCCGTGGTCCGAACTGATGCTGAGGACTGATCAGGATTTTGAAAGGCAGGTAAGAGAGGGAAAAGGTCCAGGCGGCGAACAGCCCTGGAAATGTCGAGTCAGGAAAACACAGTAGTTTTAACACCAGGAAGGGGCACTGGCTCTCCTATCTGCTAGATGACGAACTCTAACTAAAGGGACAACGAGGGCCACTCAATTCTCGGGGGAGCATGAGAATAACAAGAAATGTGTCTGCAGCCTCTGTAAATATATGCCATGGCGATTTTCATTGGGAAAGAGAACAAACCACAGCAGCTCAGGACAAATCAGCTTTGACTTTGATTCTCTGTGTCTGGGTACCTCCTTCTATGCCCATGCTCTCCTGGATGCACCAGGTAGGTGTGTCTGCCCAGCCCTTGGATTCCCAGAAGAAATCAAGCTAATTGGCTTTAAGATGTGCTAGGTATTTCCAGGCTGTCTTGCCCTGAATATTGGATTTGAATATGGGCTTTGCAGTAGGCTGCACTAATTAATTTTATTTTACATAATTGGAGTTAGGGACTCTTGACATCGATATGTAAATATATGCAGAATATTCAAATTATGCTTGCTCTCTGATTTACTATGGAGGCAAACATCTGGTGGCCTCAATTTGGGATGCTTCTTGAATGACAGGCTCCTATGTACCCAAAAACAGGATACTGAATCTTTAAGAAATCCTTCAAGATTACACAACACAAAGGAAATAAAGAGTGGTTTTACAAAGTTGTTTGAAGACGATACAAGAACATTTTATAGACCTAGCCACTAATCATAATACCTTTTTCACTGAGTCAGTGGAGATTTATGAATGGCCATCTATTGCTCTTATGATCTGACCATAAGTTACAGTCTGAAAAACTTTTGATGTATAAATGTGATACCTTCGCATATGAATTTCATGCACCTTTTATTATAAATATCCCATCTGAAGCAAAGCCGATTTTTTCATTATGGATTTCTTTTTCTAAAGAACTAGACATCCATGATTATTTATTTTTTAATCTCTATGCTGGTTACATTTGGCCCATCAAAACCGTGCACCTATAATGAATGATATTAGTTGTCATACACTTTGTCCCAAACTTTACCTACTGCAAAAATGCCACCAAATTGAACAGGGCCCAAGAAAACCATCTGTTCAAACTCTCATAGAACCTGGTTAATCCCAAATACATTTAGAACTCAACAACTAGCTCCTGCATCACTGAGGTTTTGGCGAATTTAACAATATTAAATATTAGGTAAAGCACGCAAGTAGTAAAACAAATTAACGTTACAAACATGTGAAGAGTCCAAAATTAATTTGAGGCAATTGATTATAAAAACTTTTGTTTCTGCACAGCAATTATGATTTTACACATTCATTCATGCTGAAACAATATAACCAAGTACAGCAAACCCATTACTCCACGATAAAGACCAGCAGGTATGTTTAAGTATCCAAGGTAAGCTGATTATTTTGATAGGAAATCGTTTCTGTGTATCTTAGCCTTATCACTATTATGTATTTATAATGCTTTTTTTTTTCTGTTTAAAGAAGTGTCCTTCATAAGGCAGTGCACTAAATTTAAAAGAAGGCTTCTGGTAGCTGTTCCGCCCTTATTAAAAGTGGTTGGTATTTAAATAGTTCAATAGCAGGAGAAGGCTGCACAGTTACAATATGTTCGTTGATAAATCTTTCACTCGGAAACAACTAATGGCAATTCAGGGAGAAAACCTATTTGGGTTCATTGCTCTCTTTTAAATGGTTAAAATCCAGTTTTGTATTCTGTGATGTGAACATTCTACTTTTATTGGCATACACTTTGCTTAGGACATTGCAGCTCTCTCTTGACCAAACTGCAATTGATATATCCAGTTTTCTTTTAACTGCAAAGTGCTTGCAACACTATGGTTCAATTCTTCTCCTTGTAACTCTCTTGGGCTTGCATTAAACTCTTTTGAATCTTCCATATTCTAAATGACGGTTTACAGTATGTCCTTCACCTGTCGTCCCCTGTGTCTGTCCTCTGTACTTAACCCCTTAAATGAGCATCTGTTCTTAGAGTTTCCATCACCATCTGTTGGTGTCTGGATCCTGAGTCCTGGATCTACTCTGCTGCTTTGCAGGCCAGACACAGGCCATACCAACACCGTCACCACTTAAAAATCACTAGGACAGGTCCATACCAGTCCCACATGCTCGTGCTTCACTCTTTCTTCTCAATTCCCAGATCTTCCTACTCCGAGCTCTTCGGGTCCTCGTATGTGCAGAAGGACTACACAGATTCTCCGTCCTGGTGCACATGGCCTCCTTCACATTTGCCCCATTACTAGAGTCCTTGCTTGGCCGTGGGCTTCAGGTCTGGACTACCACAGACATCAGCTTTTCAGCCTTTCTATTATGTCCCGTTCTTTATAATAGAAACCAACTTCCCAACACACTTAGCGGTCTCTCCTGTAACCCAGAAAACCTCAGCCTATCCCCTTATTTCTCATTCATCCATCCATTCATTCACTCATTCACACAGAAAAGACTGCACATTCACCATGATATCAGGCACTGTGGCTCGTGCAGGGAACAGCAAAGGCGTTCAGAGCTTACGGACTGCCTGCCTTAACGAACTGTAGGTTGTAAGGACGCTTAGTTCCACTGAGCTTTACTTGCACTTCCGGTCATGCTCACATCCACAGGCTCCACTTGAATTGGCCAAGCGTCTCATCACTCCCATCCCCATCCTCCAACCTCCAATCTTTCTCAGTGATCTCAGCTCCTTTGTTCCAGCTGGGGTCTCTTAGTGATCTATTGTCAATCCCACATCAATCCTTCGTATTCCCTAACTCAACTCATGCAGGGTTTTTAAAAGGAAATGAAGAAAATAAAATGTTCAATGATATCTCTCAGACTTCTTGCCCCACGCTTTAGTGTTATGTCTTTGGAAAATCAGCCTTCATTTCTAGCAGAAGCTTCTCATTCGTTCATGCTTGCATATATTTAAAAAAAATTATCCAGGAGTGCCTGGGTGGCTCAGTCGGTTAAGTGTCCAACTTTGGCTCAGGTCATGATCTCCTGGTTCATGGGTTCAAGCCCTGCATCGGGCTCTGTGCTGACAGCTCAGAGCCTAGAGCCTGCTTTGGATTCTGGGTCTCCCTCTCTCTCTGTCCCTCCCCTGCTCTCTCTCTCTTTCTCTCAAAAATAAATAAACATTAAAATTTTTTTTTATCCCAACCATTGTGTTAGGTGATGTGAATTTAGCACTAACAAAGCACACTTGGTCTCTTTCCTCCTAGAATCCCAATGCCCCATGCTCCTGACACAGACGACACGTTTAATTAAATGAGAGCATGTCACCAGTGCATACTGATTCTTCAACCTCCACCTAATGATACTCTTATGTTTTCACTACCTTATTGCTGGCTCCACACTACCTCCCTGGGCAAGGGATATTTGTTGAACAGTTGATTCCCAACATGCACCTGGATCTGTGCTAACGAGATTCAGTTGACAAGTCAGGACATCTGCCTAGACCTCACATACCTACATCTTAAGTTAAAGGAAAAGAAACGCATTTTATTTTTATTCTACTTTCATTACACAAACAATGCAGCCTTGTTGCAGGATAATTAGAAAAAAATACAAACAAAATGAGAGACAAAGTGAAAACCATCAGGAATTGCACTCAATTGTTTTTGCAAAGTAGCTGCTGAGTGGACGCATTGTGCCAGCCCCTGGGCAAAACAGAGCAATAGTCAAATACACTCCCTCTCCTCATGACACTTCTTTTAGCTGGGACACTTACTCTCCAATGGCATATGGATTGTATCTCTGCTGTTTTCTTTTCCATATATATTTTCCCATGCATGTATTTTTTTAAATGGCTGCTTAAACACTGCCTTGTAACCAGCTGTGTTTTTTTCATTTGCAGTATCTTGTGAACATCTTTCTCTGTCAATAAATATGCATGCACAGAAAATCCTAACTGTAAATAAACACCACCTTCAAACATCTGCCTTTCCATGTCTCTCTTGTCTCCTAACCTCATTTACATCCTCATATGTGCGAGCCCCTGCCAGGTAAACAGGTAAAAGCACATCTTTCTAGATTAAGTATCAATGTAGGTGAGAAAGGTATCAACACGTATTTTGGGAGACAACTTAATTTGGTGTTATCAATTTTTTTGAGCAATACGATCTTAATTCTTAATTCAAGTATTCCTATTTCTCCCTCTTTTTTTGGTGTTGTTATTTTTTTAAATGGCTACAGAACCCAAAACAACCACTGATATCCGTATTTGAACAAGTTTGCTGCATCTTTCCATATGCACATTTAAATCTTCCATTGTACTTCAGCACATCACAATAACAGTTTGAAGACAAAGGTGATGTTTATTCCTGATGCTGAAACTGTCAAACGTCACTGTCTTTGTAAAGTCAGACTGCCCATTTTGGCTGGCCAAATTTCTTTCTCAATAGACGATATGTCCATTCAGAACAAATGAATATATTGGGGCGCCCGGTTCACGCAGTTAGTTAAGTGCCCGACTCGATCTCAGCTCAGGTCTCTGAGTTTGAGTCCTGAATGGGGCTCTGTGCTGATGGTGCAGAGCCTGCTTGGGATTCTGTCTCTCCTTCTCTCTGCCCCTCCCCTGCTTGTGGGCAGGCGCGCACGCTCGCTCTCTCAAATAATAAATAAACTTAAAAAAAAAAAAGAACAAATGAATAGAGCATCACATATTTTATGTCTTCCTTGTAAATTAGGGGGGAAACCCCACTATTTTTGTCTATTACCTGTGATCCAAAATCTTTCTGCCCTGCCTCATGCTCCCCTGCCCCCTCATCCTTCCTCCTATTTCCAGGATACGGTAGAGCCTCAGAGCTCTTGATAACTGCACCTCCTCTTCAGCTGACGGTCCTCTTACTCCATCCTGAGTGCCTGACACTCCTTCCTGGTTCTGCAAGCCCAGATCACCTCAGTTCTTTGCTACAGGCACCAGGGACTGGTGTCCTGTGCTGTCTCAGCAACACACAGCTGCTTCCGTGAGCTCACTTCCTGCAGCCTCTACAGCCTGGCACACAGCACTTCCCCACCTGTACTCCACCACCCAGCAACTCCTTCTTAGTGGTGCTCAATAACTGTCTTTGATCTTAATAATCAAAACTGCTTAAGGAAAAGCATTACAGACAGAATTTGATACGGAGCTGAATATATATTCCCCAGTCTGAGTGCTTTATAAAAAGGGTAACAATCCACACACACACACACACACACACACACACACACCCCTGTAGAAATTCATCAGGAAGCATGATGAATGCTTTGGAAGATAAGGAAGTTGCCAGGGTAAAACTGTGAGCTCATTAGTTGACTCCCTCTCAAAATCGGTCAACTGCCATGTAAAAACAGACTCCTTCCAACAACGTTTACTGAGGCCTTGTCATGTGTCAGGCTTTGTCCTAAGCATGTCATGTATCATGTCATTCCGTTCTTATAAGGACCTTTTCACAGATGAGGGAGTTTAGGCACAGAGATGAGTCAGGATATGAACCAAGACAATATGGTTTACAGCACTATTAAAATTAACTATGGGGGAGCCTGGGTGGATCAGTTGGTTGAGCATACGACATTGGTTCAGGTCATGATCTCACGGTTTGTGGGTTCGAGCCCCGCAACGGGCTCTGTGCTGATCGCTCAGAACCTGCAGACTGCTTCGGATTCTGTGTCTCCCTCTCTCTCTGCCCCTCCCCTGCTTGCACGCTGTCTCTCTCTCTCTCTCCCAAAAATAAACATTAGGAAAATTAAAATTAACTATGCTACAACTTAGAATTAATTTAAAAAAAAACCCTACTTTTCAACATAGTCTAATCAGACAACCTGATTATAAACTCTTGGCATCGATTATTTTTTGTGAAAATAGTGCAGACATTTCTCATTTCTTAAAATTGAATTTATTTGTTTATATGATTCATTTTATGGTTATTCCTGCCACATGTTTTTAAAAATGTGTCTTTTTAAAAAAATTTTTTTTCTGGAAAGAAATCATCAAATGTCTCATAGAATCTATCTAAATGTCACTTTCCGGTTTCTGAAGTCGTCATTCATTATCCAGTCTTTTTCCTCGAGGGTGAATTCTAGAAATGTTCTATTATGTTTTTATTACCTTTTCTCTACAATTTTGAAAAAAAAAGGAAAGAAAAGCATTTACTAACTCTCACCTGATAATCTTAACATCTTATAGTAGAGATGGCTGTCTCAATTTCCTACAGATGACAGATTTCTTAATTTCCCAGAGTCTGTTTTAGTTTCACAAATTCTTGACTGAATATGCAGAGAATGTGAACTTAGAAAATAGATCCCACTGATGACACCTGGGCAAAAGAGGGTATGCTTTCTGCAGAGAATATACCAGGGCAGGAAGAAAGGGTTTATTGAAAGAAGTCCTTCTGCCATTCTCAAAATCCACAGCTTGGAACATGGTCAAGGTTGTGATTTTATTTTGGAATGGCTGTTCTTCAGTCAAGGAAAATCCGAACTAAATGGAAGCTATCAATCAGAGGTTAGCAAGTGGTAGCTTTTAATCTAAAATATCCCAATAATAAATAATGCACTGGGCCATGCCGAGAGGTGGGCCGGCTACCTTCTGAACATTCTAAGAGGATGACTACACATTGTGGAGTTTGCAGACAGGACTTCTCCATCTACATTTTGCAATCAATTACATCCCAAGAAACTTCCAATGATAAAAAATCTATTATCACACTCTTGAAGCTGCTCTTTTTTTTTTTTTTTGCATTTTATCAATTCTTATGGTAGGGTGATGGTCCATAAACTACTGTTACATAATTTTAGAAAAGAATAAAGCTTAAGCATTATATATTCTTTCTCCTCCAACACACACTTGAAAGAGGAAAGCAAACATCTATGGAAAGTTGGCTCTGTGCCAGGCTCTATGCCAAGGCCTTTACATGTCTCTGAAGTTTTTAGTATTATCCCCATTTTACAGATTACAAGTCTCTTGTCCAAATCCACAAGAGTTGGAAACAACTGTAGAATCCAGGAAGTCTGAACTTCAAAAACTTTTGCAAACTTCAAGTGTTTTGCAACAGTGATAAAATTCATTTGTGATGTCTTTAAAACAAATAAAATATGAAAATAATTAGTTGTGAAGCTTACACAAATGACACCTAACATTTGCTGAGAGTTTATGATGTGTGAAGCTAAGAGCTTTGCATGGATGACCTCACCTCCTTCTTGCCATGCCCCAGTTTGGCAGGTGTTGTTACTCCTATTTTATAGGTGAAACTGACATTGAGAGATGGTAAGTGCCCTGCCTAAGGTCACTTCCTGATCTTTGCCCCCATGATATTCAGTTGTCTATGTCTTTCAGTCTAACCATTCCGAAGCTTGGTGACTAGAATCTTCTTTCCCAGGTATCAGGGACAGAGATTCTCCAAATCTTGCCTCTCCCATGTCTAAGGAGTAAACCCAATTCGCGCATGACTGCCCCTAGTGCTGCATTGCAAGTCGTTCCTAGCTACTCTCAAGCAAGCCTGTCATCAGTCCCCTTTGCTCATGAATTTTTATGGGCCAGATGCCTCTTTCCCTCTAATTGCTTGCAGAAAACGCAGGTGGCTGTGTTGTTTTCTCTCTCAAAGCAGCCTGGAACTTAATAAACTTTAAAGAAAGGGGGTGCCAGGGGGTTCAGTCAGTTAAGCATCGGTCTCTTGATTTTGGCTCAGGTCATGATCTCATGGTTGTGAGACTGAGCCCCAATCCCTGGGATTCTCTCTCTCCTTCTCCCTCTGACCCTACCATGCTCAAGCTCTCTAAATAAATAAGTAAATAAATAAATAAATGTTAAAAAAAAAAAAAAAGAAGCAGCCTGAGTCTTATGTCTGCCTCAGCGATCAGCAGAACACATCATTTTAGCAGGAAAACTAAGACATCATTGAAATGTTGACCCCTGGGATCACAGCAGCAAGATCTGACTCTCTCTCCAAACGCACTTTTCTTTTGGGTGCTTATTCATCTACATCTTGGCCCTTGCCGAATCAGGATGCAATGATGCAAAAACAGACTGGTACATGTATGGTCCAGTCTCGGCTGACTACAGGGGCCACCCAAGGCGGGCCACCAAGCAGAGGAAGCCAGACATCTCAAAGGGTCACCGCCAAGGCCAGCTCCTCCTTTCTCTGCCCCTTTTGTCAGCAACACTGATCAAAAACAGAAAATGGTCCCCGCTCTTTAGACTGATTCTACATCCCAAATCCCGAAGGAAAACCACATATTATTTTTTTCTGGTTCCTTCTACAAATGCCTCAAAACTGTCCTCACTTCACTAAGAATTCTGTTTTGTTTCAGTTTTAATTGTGAAAATTGAATTTTCTCTCATTTGAAAAACCACTGGATTTGGAAAGGAATCCAGGATAGACTAGGATGGCTTTAACACTCCTTTGTTGTTATACCCTGCTTCCCAAACCAAACTGGCCACCAACAGGAGAGGGCACCGGGCTGTATTTGTGCCACTTAATCACTGTATCGATTACAAATTAGGGCAATCAGCCTCTCTCTATCCCTTAGTCCGAAAATCCAATCGATCCTTTGAACAAGCCCCTGCCATTCACTCTGAGTTTGGGAAGGATATATATTTATAATTTTGTGACTTATTCCGGGTGCGGTGCAGGTGTAAGAACATTTTAAGAAAAGAATGTCAGAGATAAAAATCACCAGAGGTGGATGGTGTGATTTTGTAAGAAGGTTACATTTCTTAATCTTAATAGCCCGAAAAGGTCCTCCCTCTCTCCACACACAGCAGAGCCTCTAGGGGTGTTCATCTCCCAAGAGTTCAGTGTCAGGCATTTTATCTTGATAAACTGCTACTCTCATTTAAACATTATGAAAAATCAGAAAAGAAGATTATCTATTTTTATTGTGGTTGCTTAATCTTGTAATGAATCTGCAAAGGACAAAGAAGATGGATGGTTTAAAATAGTGGTTGGCAAAACTTTAGCATACGGTCCTTAAATGCGATGGAAATTCAAAAGGAGTTACTTATTTCTTTTTCTGTGATCATTTAATTTTGTAATAGGGATCCATAAAGTTGGGACAAAAAAGGTGAAAAGTTTCCAAATAGTAGTTTCTAATGACTACTGAATCTTTGCATCATCCAGGGAGATATTTTTTTAAAAATTTTAAATGTTTTATTTATTTTTGAGATAGAGAGAGAGAGAGACAGAATGTGAGCAGAGGGGCAGAGAGAGGGAGAGACACAGCATCTGAAGCAGGCTCCAGGCTCTGAGCTGACCTCACAGAGCCAGACATCAGGCTAGAACCCACAAACTGTGAGATCATGACCTGTGCCAAAGTCAGATGCTTAACTAGCTGAGCCACCCAGGCGTCCCCATCCAGGGAGATTCTTAAACATTCTCAACCCCAGGCATCCCTCAAGTCAAACATACTAAGTCAGAACCTTCTGGGATGGAGTATTGGAAGCTGTATTTAAAAAAAATCCTCCCCAGGCAATTCTAACACACTCTCCCAGAAGTGGTCCCAATTAGTGATGAGGTCACTGATATAGATGCTCAGAAGAGCATTTTAACAACTCCAGAGTTTATACTTCAGAGTCAAGACTGGTTTTTGGAGGGGTGGGGGGAATACGAGAGACTAGTTATAAACAACTGAGACAAAACAGAATCTGAGACAAAATAGAAATCTGATTTATAAGTGTATGTACATGCAGTATATTCTATTCTTAAGTCTTCCTCAGAGAACTTCAGAATTTACTAAAAAAAAAAAGAACTAGGGGCACCTGGGTGGCTCAGTCGGTTAAGTGTCCGACTTCACCCAGGTCACGATCTCGCGGTCCATGAGTTCGAGCCCCGCGTCGGGCTCTGGGCTGATGGCTCAGAGCCTGCAGCCTGCTTCCGATTCTGTGTCTCCCTCTTTCCTTGCCCTCCCTTCGTGCTCTGTCTCTCTCTGTCTCAAAAATAAATAAACGTTAAAAAAAATTAAAAAAGAAGAACTAAATGGAATATACTTTATATACAAGAATAAAATTTTGGTTTTTGTCTTATGAAAAAGTAACTAAGAAATCTTTTACTTGGGTTTTCTACTATAACTTTTCAGTCTAGAATATACCTTGAAAATGGCTATTAATTTCTTGAAGTGAATAAAGCAAAAACAAATCGTGTAGTTCCACTAATTATTTTTTAATATTGCTTTAATTTTTACTTAATAAAAAGGAGAAAATTGTTTTGAGGTTCCCCAGAGTTTAATATTTTTTTCTCCATAAAGTATTGATATATCAAACTGAGGGAAATGGAAATAATAATTCAAGGAAAGGGGTTTCCAAACCAAACAAGCTCTATTTCTAAAAATTTAAAGCCCTTATTCACAATATTCACTTTAATCTCTGTGTTTTAGCTCCTGGGAGGAATAGTTAAGGAAGTTTCCATACTTGAGAGATTCTCACTCCAGTTTTACATCATCCAGGATTTTTAAAATCTCCACTTTTATAATATATATTTATTAGTTTCTTAAGCTATCACCGACTTGTATCTTGCCTGATAACATATATGTATCTTGTCTCATATAGGCTTCCATAATATGTCCTTTTTAGAGATAGTAAGTAACTTTTAAAATTCCTTCCTCTACTCCAGAAATGATCTGTGAAACCTATGGATTTCATAATGACAACAGAGAACAGAGAGAGAAAATAATGAAGCAAATGGCAAATGGTTTCATCTATAGATACCGTTGCCTGAAAGATGAAGAAATCATTAGTCGTTTTGTCTAGGCATAGCAAATATGAACAAAAACACCCACTATCACCTGAGCTTGAAGTCCTGGATTTATTTTCCACTATGCCCTCTCTTTCTTTCTGCTGGTTTGAACACCAGGATCTGTTAGCCTTTGTTCTGTTGATAAATCAACTACCCACTTCTCTGCTTCCATGATGAAAATCTGATTCCAGTTACTCATTCTCAAGACTGCACACCCAATTTCTCCAACATCTTCCTTCACTGACCCCCATTTTTATTTTTTTCCTTCTTCTTGACCTCATTCCTCAGCTCTTGGCATCACGTGTGGATGGCTATTATTAATATGCCTTAACCACTGGAATGTGATGGCTCTTAGCTTTTTTCTATCATGTCTAAAGCTTTCCCATTTTATAATGAATTCATGCATGATTTTAAATATCATGCTCTTTCTTGCCCTCTCTGGTTCTGTTGTGTTGTTTCCTTTACTTCCTAGACATGCAATGCTATCTCACTGTAGTTTGCGGAATCCTTTGAGAAATTACTGCATCTGTGGACCATGTCTCCTAAAATAGACACACAAAACTACTTTTGGCTAAAAATATTATATTGCTGTGATAGCTGGCATTGCTAGAAGGCTTGTAATGATAACTTTATTAAAGATAGTAACTTTCATTTCTTTAAGGTCCATTTTTTTTTCAATCATGTTTCAAACAGCTGTTCTATTATTTACATACTTCACCTTTTCTTTGACTTGCCTAATATGGATTTCCTTATCTTTTTTTCTATTTCATTTTGTTTCCAACATCAGTATCATGCAAGAATTGCCTTCTGGTATTTTGCAGAATTACACATTTTCAGAATAGTATTTTACTGCTTGCTGATATTTAATTTTGTATATGAAGGCAGTTAAAGGCAGTCAAAATGTTCCCTTTGTAGACAGATAAACATTTTTTCTCTTTTCCTTTCTTTTCTTTTCTTTTCTTTTTTTTTTTACGAACACCACTATAAGTCTGGTTAATATCCATCACCATAGCTCTTCATGATGTTTGTCCTGTGATGAGAACTTTTAAGATCTACTTTCTTAGCAACTTTCAAATATACAACACAGTATAATTAACAGGCATCATCATGCCATGCATTATTACATCCATGACTTGTTTGTTTTATAACTGCAAGTTTACACTTTTGACCCCCTGTACCCATCTTGCCCACCCAGAAACATTTTTTTAACTTGATCATGATACTGATGGGATACTTTTCCCTTTCCAATTTTTCAGATGCAAAGTGTTCACTGGGCTGTAAGACATTAGCTACTTTCTGTTAATATTTCCTGGTCCATTATAAGCCACCTCCCTCTGCATATTTGGATTATATGTTTTCATCTAAAAGAAAACAGGGATCACATTTCACTTCGAAGGAGGCTTCTGCTCCCTTGCTCTGATCTCCCGTCAGGAAGAGCACTCCTTTGTGTGTGTGTGTTGGCTGCCTTCCAGACATATCACCCTGCTCCAAACAAAGTCTCTCCTCTCTTTCCTTTGCATAATTGGAGAGAAGTCCCACTCTCAGTCTCTGCAGACACTCTCCCTTTGGCCATGGTGTGCCGATCTTTGGTCTTCTCACCTCCTGACTCCCTCCACGGAAGCCCCAGTCCTGTGCCCCTCTCTGCACCCAGGGGTAAGTCCCTGTCCTTGGAGCACATTCCAGCTGGTATGGCTGTGCCTGCCCCGGGGTCTCATGGAGAAACTGCTTCAGAAGTCAACTTTAGACTTCACCCCTTCCAATGAAGGAGTTCTGCCTGGAGGTCTGTTCCTGATTTTTTATTTATTTTATTTTTTTTTTTTTATTTTTGGGACAGAGAGAGACAGAGCATGAACGGGGGAGGGGCAGAGAGAGAGGGAGACACAGAATCAGAAACAGGCTCCAGGCTCTGAGCCATCAGCCCAGAGCCTGACGCGGGGCTCGAACTCACGGACCGCGAGATCGTGACCTGGCTGAAGTCGGACGCTTAACCGACTGCGCCATCCAGGCGCCCCTGTTCCTGATTTTTTTGTACAAGTTGCAAGGGAACTGTGGCCTGAACCTTAGTTTTGCCCATCCGTTCCATCTGTCCAATTCCGTCTGTGCCGAAACTACCAGAAATGCCTCGGAGTCCACACCCCACTGCCTTCCCCTCCCTGTGCCTGTGGGGTACAGGTTTCTCACTATATAAAGTCCTTTGATCATTCTTTTCAAGTTTGAGTAGGAAGTAAAAACCAGAATTAGACTCCTGAGCTCAAACATCATCATTCATAAAAGACCTTGCATTTACTTACTATTTCCCACCCCACCACAACTTACCACTACTGTAACATTATTATTTTGGTTTTACACTAACAAGTGTATTTTATTATCTTGATTTTAGATGAATTTGTTAAAGGGGTGCCTGGGTAGCTTAGTCAGTTAAGCATCTGACTTTGGCTCAGGTCATGATCTCATGGTTTGTGGGTTTGAGCCCCGCGACGGACTCTGTGCTAACAGCTCAGAGCCTGGAGTCTGCTTCAGATTGTGTGTCTCCCTCTCTCTCTGCCCCTCCCCCGCTTGAACTCTGCCTCTCTCTCTTAAAATAAATATACATAATAAAAAAATAGATGAATGTTAAAGATCAACTCTACATAGTGAAAAGGTCATATATCCAAGATATTGTTTTATCTTCTTTAATTCCTGTAAAAAGAGGGTAAATGATCCACAAATACTAAAAACAAGGCAGACTTACTGCAGATAGCATATTAAACATCTTATCCAAATTTATATCTCTAGGAAAACAACTTGAAGATACATATACAGTATATCCATAATATATATTATGTATCTCCATAATAACTTTGATAATCCATTTAATTTTGATTATCAAATACCTTTGATAATCCAGGAATATCATTGTTTGGAACTTATTATGAATAAAGACATCAATAAAAATAAATCCCTATACCCTACCTACCAGGACACTATAATGATGAAAACTGGAAATAACAAACTTCCAATGACAGAGGTATGGCCATAGAAGTGAGGCTATATTCATGGGGCATAGTCTTATACAGCTAGTTAGAATTTTTTTAGTAAGAAACTGTATAGAGTGAAAAAAATGCTTGTGCTGAATATTAAGTGGAAAAGCCAGTATAAAAATTATACAATGCCCTTATTCCACTACACAAAGTCATGTAGTTTTAAAAAGGCATAGATAATAGATAAAATAGATAAAAAGACATAACAAGTACATAGATATTATAATCACTTGTATTCATTTGTTAGACTGTGGATGCTTATTCTCTTTTGTCTCCCATGTCTGTCATTTCCATCATGTCTGATTACCTTAAAATTCAAAGGATAAATTTAAAAATGTTTAATGACACAAAGACTTTTGAAGGTATAAAGGCTTCTTGCATTGGTCTTTGAAGAAGATAAAATCATATAACATGTATAGTTAACCTTTAAAATGTCGTTGGGGCGTTGGGGTCCCCGGGGGGGCTGAGTCGGTTAAGCTTCTCACCCTTAATTTCAGCTTGGGTCATGACCTCCCAGCTCCTGAGTTTGAGCCCTGCATTGAGCTCTGCCCTGACAGTGCAGAGCCTGCTTGGGATTCTCTCTCTCTCCCTCTGACCGCCCCCCTCCCCCACCTCTCTCTCTCTCTCTCTCAAAATAAATAAAGCTTAAAAAAAAATGTTGTTACCAGTTTTGGGAGACAATTCATCATTTTTTTAAGCTCTGGCTCATAGTTTCCAAACCCAAACTAGCAAATAGGACATCTCCCTATCTGTCCACTTGATTACATGGTTGCCTTTCCTGACAGATTTTAGGGTTCCTCACTGAACTCCCTGCTCCTGGCCGACCGCTCGGCTTATAAGTAGGATATAATGTTGTGGGGAAATGTGTTTTTTTTTTTCTTCACAAACTGGAAATCCACTTGTGACTCTTCCCCTGAGATAATTTATATAGCATGAAAATTCTGAAATTATCCCAGCATCACTGATAAAGGATAAAAACAAATATGTACATGCATGCCCAGGTATGTACACACACACACACACACACACACACACACACACACAAAATGTATGCTGGAAAGAGACACAAATGGAACACATTTCAAAGAAAGGCCATAAGCAAATAAGAAAATGCCACTCAAACTTTTGTCTCTAAACTGCAAAGAAATTATACAATTTTGAGTACTTCTTTCTTCTTTTAAAAGTATTTTTCCTCTCTTGAATACCTTGCAAGCCATATCTAAAGTTATAACTGCATTACCACCATTTCACATGACCTGACTCATCTTCGTTTTTTTTTAATGTTTATTTATTCTTGAGAGAGAGACAGAGAGACAGAGAGAGACAGAGAGAGAGACAGAGAGAGAGGAAGAGGGGGAGGGGCAGAGAGAGAGGGAGACACAGAATCCGAAGCAGGTTCTAGGTTCTGAGCTGTCAGCGCAGACCCCAATGCTGCGGGGCTGGAACCCATAAGCCGTGAGATCATGACCCGAAGCAAAGTTGAACACTTAACCGACTGAACCACCCATGAGCCCCTCATCTTCAGTTTTTATACAGGTTCTAGCACTGTCCTTATTAGGGACCCCACATCTCTTCTGCCAATATGTCACATCTTCTATGAACAGAAAAGGGGTCCAATGAGCCTGTTCACTTTTTAATTTTCCTCTCAAGCCTGATTTTTCCTTCACTTTATCTGGCCTTAGCAATAGCTGGGTGAAAATATACCACAGAAGAATAAAAATCCAACCTAGAAAGGCCCACAGAATAAAACCCAATTAATTAGGAAGTCGATTTTTATTGGAGAGGTTTGAGAAGCCATGATTCTTATTTAGAACAGTTGAAACTTAATCTTTTTAAAAAATTTTCTTTTTAATGTTTATTCACTTTTGAGAAAGAGAGAGACAGAGTATGAGCGGGGGAGGGGCAGAGAGAGAGGAGACACAGAATCCCAAGCAGGCTCCAGGCTCTGAGCTGTCAGCACAGAGCCCCATTCAGGGCTGGAACTCGTGAACTGTGAGATCATGACCTGAGTGGAAGTTGGACGCTTAACCCGCTGAGCCACCCAGGTGCCCTGAAACTTAATCTTTGAATGTAAAAAGCCACTGTTGCCATATACCAGCCTGGGGAATAACTGTCATAGACCACCCTGTCCTTTCCTACTTAATATCCAATCAAATCACAGTCGTAGCTATAAAAATGTGAAGCATAAACTGTAAAAGAATAGCCTCCTGTTAATTTCCTATCCCTATTAAAGGTCTTCTCCTCCGACCTTGGCCTCCATATACAGCACAGTCAATCACTGGTACCCACCAGCAGGGAAATCTGGCCTATCTGATGGATACACAAACACGAGATTAAGACTACAACCTTAGGAGGCCTGAACCTGCACGTGTACGAATACAAGTCCTTGATAATTTATCCTATGATGCTTCAAGAATGTATAAAGACCTGAATTCAGAGTTATCAACCATCCTTAAAGAGGAAAATTCCGAGTCAGAGGGGCAGCCCCTTCCTTGTTCAGGATTCTGGGGCCCTCTTAAGATTCCACCCAGTCTCTTAAGGACTAAGGGACAAAACGCTGTTGCTTAGGCAGGACCCTGTGGCCACCCTAAGGACAGCTGCTCAACAGGACCAATTAATAAAATGAGGACTCTGAAGCTCCCAGCAAGCCGCAGGAGCAGGGAGCAGGGTGGGGTGGGCAAGGCCCCGGCCCCTTTCGTTAACCTGCTGGAGCTGGGTTGTCCCCTTCACCCCACGGCGCGCTCGCCCTCAGGTGCCGAGGGGCCGCCGTGGGCCGCGACCGCCGCGGCCCGCGCCACCTGCCCCTGGGGCGCCTGGCGGGGCAGGCCTGGATCTGGCGGCCCTGGCTCCCCGCGCCCACCGGAGCTCAGGCGGGGCGGGGAAGGCGCATCCCCCCGCAGGGGCAGGGAGGCGCCTCACGGCCGCCCGCACCCCCTCCCCGAAGAGGCTGGGGCGCCTTTTCTCCCCTTCCCCCCCAGCTCCGGGCCTTCGCCCCCCGCCCACCCGGCCCCGCCCGGCGAGGGCCACCGGCGCGCGCCCGGGGCCTCGGGCGGCCGTGACCAACCTGTAACCCCAGTGCTCGCAGCGGTCATGGTGCCGCGGGCGCGGCGGCGGCGGCGGCGGCGGCGGCGGCGGCGGCGGGCCAGGCGCGGCGCCCACCCCGCGGGGACGCGGTCCCTCACCTCCCGCGCTCCGTCGGCGCGCGCCACCCGGCCGGGGCCGCGGCTCGGCGCTCGGCGAGCAGGCGCGCGCTGCTGCCACCCCGGCCCCGGGCCTGCGGGCAAGGGGGTGGAGGTGGGGGGGTCAGGGCTTTTTGCTCTCGGCTTTTTTTTTTTTTTTTTTTTTTTTTTTTTTTTTATCAGAGTTGTCTTTGCCGCAGGGGCTGCGACGACGCCACGGGCTGGAGGGAAGAAGCGGGAGAGGAGTCTGCACTGCAGTTGGTGGGGAGCAGGAGTGTCGGTGCTAGCAGGTTCCTTTTCGCTGGCTGCCACCGGCAGTCAGTCTCACAGCACTAGCGGGGCTCTCCTCTACCGGCTCCTCTCATGCAATCGGCCCGTGCATGGCCGCATGGCCTTGTGCACCGGAGAGGGGCACACGCGGCGCACATGCAAGGACATTGCACAGAGCCGAGCAGGGCCCGCGTGCGTGCGTGTGTGAGCGTGTGTGTGACTGTGAGTGATCTGGTCGTTCAGGACACAGTTTCTGAGGACGTGGACTAGTTTCACCCTTGAGGAAATTGCTAAAGGAATGCCTGGGTGACACAGTCTTCTAAACATGTGAACATTTCCCCTTAAATTAAAATACTTTGCTACCTGGATGAGGCGGGATGACCAGTCAAGTATTGACGGTTACCTCCATGTACTTTAAATTAGGAGGACAAGAGGCAGCATCTGATACCCTGCGGCTTCTAGTTGACCAGGTTTAGGGAAATCTTGGAACCTTGAACACCATACTCAGGCCCAGAGGACATCTTCTCTCTGCTGCACTCTTTAAAAGCTCAATCAGAGACTGGCATCTTGCCTTGTAGTCAGATATTAAACCCACCAAGGAACCCTGGAGAAGTGATTGACATCATACACACAGGCACATAAATAACAGAGAGAAAACTGAATGAAGCTTCCTCTAAAAGAGAAATCGGAACTCCAACAGAGAACAATCAATCCCCTGTCAGAAAATATTATAGACCAAGAGATGGAAGTAAAGTCAGAAGCATACATTTTTAAAATGTATTTTCTGTTTATGTATATTTAATTAGGTTACATCTACAAAAGAAACCTGTGCACAATCCATTCACTTTAGGACAATATTAGCACTTTTTTATTTTTTAAAGGCAATTTACAAATAATGGGCATTTCATGAAATTCAAATCCATGTGGAATATTTATTTTCAAATATCTGAAAATTTCAGAAGACCAACTCTATAAAAAGCTAAGTTTCAGACAAAGCAGGAAACCATGTGGAAACATTCTTCACAGCACAACATGGAAAGTAATTTAAACAATAATAAATCTATAAACCATTTGTTTAGAAAAACTATTTACCAATTTGTTTAATCATCTTAAAACACTGCTCTCAATGGTTTGATTTAAATGATAGTTTATTTCCATTTGTATCTCTAAAACATATAGCTGTGCACATTTTTTTTAGAATTTGACAAGTCAGAATAATCAGTTATAAGATCTTATTAATGAAATAATTAAAGACCAAGATGTACAAATTTTGTCAATGAGGTGATAAAGGCAGCAAGTGTACTAAATCTCAGCACCACTCCCCACCAATCAGGCATTTCAGACCCTTCTCCAGTCCTGATTGAATTATGGCTGTGTAAGTATCTATAATTCACGTTTAGGAGCCAAACAGTTCCATGAATTATGGAATAAGTCTTGAGAAACCCATGGATGTTAATGAAGCAGTCATGGAAAGGATCAAAGCATGCATTCTGGAATCTGTAGGAACTCAGCATATATGGGAGTAGACAATCATCATAAAAGGCAGATACCTATGCGCCAAATATCACTCTATCCCTTCTATCTGTTCCTCATCCCTAGTGCTTTCTTAGCAGTAAAATTAGGGAGGTCCAACAGGCTCTGAGGCTGTATTTATTGCTATAATTCAATGACAGTGCATTGCTATTCTATGGGTTCAATATAATTCACAGGTGTGTGTTTGACTTGCAAACATTTTTGACAAATTAAAATCAATTACCAAGATTGAAAAACATGAGATTTTTAGTGTATCACAGAAAACGGGAAGATCCAGCCAGGTCAGATGTGCATTTCCACATGGCAAAGAGCAGCTGGAGGTGCATATTCTTCCCATTTGCTCCTACCCCCAAGCCTGCTTCCATGCCTGGCCCCAGGGAGGCATTTAAGTGTGAGAGCCTGTACAGTTAAATCTGTATTCAACAGGTGCGCCTGAGTGGCTCCGTAGGTTGAGCGTCCGACTTCAGCTCAGGTCATGATCTCGCAGTTTGTGAGTTCAAGCCCGGAGTTGGGCTCTGTGCTGACAGCTCAGAGCCTGGAGCCTGCTTCGGATCCTGTGTCTCCCTCTCTCTCTGCCCCTCCCCCACTCACACTGTCTCTGTCTCTCTCTCTCTCTCTCCTTCAAAAATAAATAAACATTAAAAAAATTAAATAAATAAATAAATAAATAAATAAATAAATAAATCTGTATTCAACAGTATGTGATCAGGAAGGGGCCCTGTCAAACAGAGAGGAGACTGTCAAATACAGGGAACTTTATAATAGAGAGGATGAACCCAGGGCAATGTACGACTAAGACAGTAGACTATGAATTGGAGAAAATTTCGTTCATGGTCTGGCAAGCACTTTGGAAGGGAAGTAGCTATGAAACTCTCAAGATAGTAAGAATTTAATGAAAATGAGATATTTCTTCTCACTAACTCATCTGTCCTTACTGCTTACTTCCACCTAAAATTAGTATCCTACTTGACACCATAGTGAGTAGCTGAGAAAACACTAACAATTGCTGGAAGAGAAATTTAAATATCCATGGGGGGAACGCCATGTGCTTTATGGGAACATCGGAACCTATTCAACTCCAAGATTCTGTTACATTAGATTTATGGGGAGATGACACTAAGGTTAAGATTGGTTTTAATGTGCACACTATTCGTTTCTATTGTGTGTTTTGAGGGCTCACATATGGCTCACTTGCCACTCAATATTGGTATGGTTGAATTTTCTCTGATGGAGATACTTTGGGCAGGGAAACCAGAGGTCCAGAAGACCCACTTTGAAAATAGAAATAGGTGGTGCGCCTGGGTAGCTCAGTCAGTTAAACCTCCGACTTTGGCTCAGGTCATGATCTCAAAGTTGGTGGGGTTCGAGCCCTGCATGGGACTCTGTGCTGTCAGCGCAGAACCTGCTTCGGATCCTCTGTCTCCCTCTCTGTCTACCACTCCTGAGCTCTCTCTCTGTCTCTCTCTCTCAAAAATAAATAACAGTAAAAAATATTTCATGAAAAAATAAAATAAAATAAATATAGAAACAGGCTCACCAGGGGGCATCTACTCACAGATTAGCATGTTCAGAATTGAGTCTATGCAGAATAGATGCATTTTGATGATGGGGAGCCCAGGGGAGGCTTACCACAGTTTGTTTCCTAGATATCCCAGCAGGAAGCATGATATTGGGTGTCTCTGGAGTGTTCTTATCTTCTCATAAATCAGCTTTCCAGACAACCAGGAAACATTCATTCACCACTTAAATATTACAAGGTTTTGGAAGGCACCTCACATGTTACCTTTTCCTTAAGGCAATGTTTCCTAAACTTTCTTCATCATAAGATCATGGGGGTGATCTTAAACATTTCCATGGAGATTCTGATTAAGTATCTCTGGATACTTAACTATGCAACTATGGAGACTCTGTCTTAATAAAACAAGTATTCCTGTGAGCATGGTCGTTCCAGAAATTGGCACTAGTCATGATTATTTCTTTCCTAATAGACCAGAGTGGACTTGCCCACTGTCTTCTCTCTCCTGTAAGTCCCGTGCACCTCCAACATCGTATGAACACTGATCCAGTTCTGGAATCCCAACACACCCTGAACTTATGTTGTAGTTGTGTTATCTGAAGCACTGAAAACATATGAGTGCAACTAGGTGGTCAAAGACCCTCTGCTGAGTCATATCTGAGGTCTTCCCAAGGTCATATGACCAGTTAATGTTTCAAGAAGTTTTTACATTCAAATCAGAATGTAGATAGATAGGCTTATCGCACCTTTCAAAAGCAAATAAAAGAAAGGGAGATGGTATTAAACCTCAGACAGAAGCTATGACTCTTAAAATAGGCAGAAATATGTTGGAACAAGAAAGGCAATCGATTTCTCTTACAGAAAAATAAACTGTGTAATGATGGAGGTGGGATTCCAGAGGACAACCTGGACTGACATCAAAGTGAGCGTGGTCCTCACACTGTGCTTACTTTACAGGTTAATTTAAAAATAATTCATAGATCACCATTTTATTCTGCTTTAGATTAAGTTTTCAGAGGAAAGACTGGGAAATCAGGAATAAATAATAATATCAGTGAAACACTTGCACTGGGAGCAGACCACAGGTCTCATCGTATCAAGCCAGAGCTGAGCCAGTGGCCCAGAGAAACTTGTGGACTTCTGAAAACAAAGGTCATGTTTCAAGAGAATCACTCAGTAATAAAATGATGTATGTTTGGACTATTTAATAATAAAAGCTGCTACCAGATAGAAGTAAATGTGTCAGTTCTGAAAATAACCCTGAAAATCTCATTTATTGTAGAAAATACCTTGTAAGCTCCTCATAACCAAGGTCTCAGACCCCTCAAGGCTGATGGGCTAGGGCACTTCACAAGGCAAGCACCCAAAGGTGCTAGTGCAGAGATGACAGATCTGGAAGAGGTGATGGAGAAGAGAGCTGACAGGCATCACTTATGAACTTGGGGTCAGCTACAGAAATAGGAGCTGCCCATCTCTCTAATTCTCCTCTTGTAAATTGTCCAGGAATTGGGACCGATCACAATCCCGGAGAAACTGCACCTGGATGGAATAAACAATGCACAATGTGAGAAGCAAATAGATCTGAATAGCACTGAGAAGGCGAGGGTGGAAGGCATTGGAAACCGTTGATGCCACACTCAAGCCTCTCTAACAGGCCAGGGTACCCATCCCCAGATGCCGTTAGGGTTAGTGCTAACTGCTCATAACTGTCTCCTTCAGAGAATGTATAATGTCTTATATTATATACTTGTTTGGGCTATTGTAAAAACATATAATTTAAGAAGATAAAGTCAGATTTATGCTACTTTCTGAAACCAATGAATCTTGGGCTAACAGATTTCTTGATATTCTGTAGCCCTTCTTTTCATGGAAGATATCTACAGAGAGAGAAAGATAAATGAGAATATGTATCATCAGCAGGGGGCAGGGAATGACAAAGCCATTTGGAGCCATATCAAACAAATAAGATTCTTTAAGAAATGTGCATTATGGTTTATCTACAAAGCTATTCAACCTCACTAACCCCAATGGTGACCTGCAAAGTTGGTTTTGAGATGTTTCCAGATGGAATCTATCAAAATAACAAGCATTTCTTAAAGAGTACAAGCAGTTGGGGAAAATTTCTGAAAGACAGAGGAAATATACTCACCTTATATTATTATACATTAATGTTTTCCAATGGATAAAATTGACCCTATTCTTCTTTCCATACAGTGTTTCCATACTGTGTGTGTGCAAAGCCTTCAGTGGCCATTGGATTCAGCATCCACATCTAGGCAGGATGATAACTAAATTATACCAAAAATACTGTTGCTTTCTTATATAAGACTCTTTTTGGAAAAAAAAACTGTAAACTTTTATCTGTAAGTTTTCCCTATGGTATACAGCAAAATAAAAATTATGGACATGATTTGTTTGTTGTGTTCATATTACACCAAGCCATGGGTGTAATGGATTTTGTAACTAAATTTGTAAATGATAATAATTTATGAACACATATCTTCTAATTTAGATTTTTAAAGCCCTTAAAGAGAGTAATCTAAGCTTATAAGCCTTTGCATTCTATTTCCCCTTGTCTAGTACTTTTTTTTTTTTTTTTTTACCTAGTATGGTACCTCATCAGTATTTGTTTAATGAATTAACAAAATGCCAATTAGTCCACAAATTCAATTGTTTAAGATTTAAATGCTTTATGTGAATAATTTCCCTTTGATGCAGTAGGTATTTTTAGTGAGGCAGTCAAATATTTTTATATTAGGAACTGAAAATTTTCCATTCCCTGACCAGAAACCAATCTCAAAACACAGCCATGATAATGTCTAATTACTAAACCACCAGGGAACTGAAGCTTCCTATTTTAGTGTGAAAATAAAATAGAGAATGATGTTGAATAAGTATGTCCTCATTAGTCTTCAAAGCATTCTCACGTTGTGAGACTAGAGAAAGCCTTCAGCGGCCATTGGATTCAGCATCCATATCTAGGCAGGATGATAACTAAATTATACCAAAAATACTGTTGCTTTCTTATATAAGAATCTTCTTGGAAAAAAAACTATAAACTTTTATCTGTAAGTTTTCCCTATGGTATACAGCAAAATAAAAATTATGGACATGATCTGTTTGTTATGTTCATATTTTGGGGGGGGTGGGAATCCACTGTATTCTGTATTAGACCACATCTAAGTGACGTGTTCACTTTTAAAGGGATGTAATAAACAGCAACCAACCAAGATGGTGAGGAGACTTGAACCCCTGGGTAATGAGGAAAAGTTGAAGAATTCATGAGTGGTAGAAGAACCATGTTGAAATACCTGATAGGCTACTGAATGAAAAGAAAATTAAACTCATCCTGGGGCTGCCCCAAGACTAGAACTGATGATTAGGAGCTTTAGAAACACATGTTTTAGTTCGGAATATGGAAGAAGTCATGTAATAGACTGTCTTAGAATGTAGCAATCTCCATCCACATCCATCACTAGAAGCATACAAAATGCACATGGTGGCTGGACTATATAATGTTCAAGGTGCCTCTCATTCTTGCTTTGACATTCACTTAGACACCGTAAAAAGAGGAAAAACAATATAACGCACCTCATTAGTTTGTTGAGAAGCACTTAGCACACAGTTATAAGTAATAGCACTCACTAAAAGTCAGCTGCTAATAACATCGATGAAGTTCTAAGATTTAGTCTTTATAAATTTATCAGTGGGAGATTATTTAAGTCTTGTGCTCATAGATCACTTTTTTGGCATTATCAATATTATCCTGAATGGTAGTTTGGGTATCACTTAAGCAACTTCAGGATATCCCGATGCAACTAAAACTTATTTAGTAGCATCTGGGGAGCAATCTTGTGAATTCTACACTGTCAGGATCTTACAAGTTGAATTGTAGCACTATGCTGCGATTCCAGAGGCAAACGATATGATAAGATAATGTGGGGTGACTGTAGGAAGGGTGAAGAAAATAAACTTAATAAAATCTGGCAGACCGAGAGAACTCCAGCAGCACAGCTTTGTGTTAATTGTTGAAAAGCAACAGCAGCTGAGGTCAGCCTTACGTTTCACATACAAGACACAGAGGAAATGGCTCATCTTGAGCAAAAGGTGTCACGAAGTCCACCAGGGAGAGCTGGGTACAGAGACAAAGACAAGCCAACCAGTGATCTGATTACCTGCTTACCCTGGGAAGGTAGTTCTGTAAAAACGTTGCTATGTCACGGAGAATAAGGCTGGCCTCAGCAGCATCTTCACAAAAAGAAAACATGTGTGACTGCTAAGAAGGACAATGAAGTTGTCTTAGCA
Organism: Lynx canadensis; assembly: GCF_007474595.2. Classification (NCBI taxonomy): domain Eukaryota; kingdom Metazoa; phylum Chordata; class Mammalia; order Carnivora; family Felidae; genus Lynx; species Lynx canadensis. Next base: position 72,486,589 of record NC_044303.2, read on the forward strand.
TCACACTTATTTAATTCCTCTTGGTTCCTCCAACCCCAAAGGGAAAATGGAGAGGAGGCAGTACAGCTGTAGAGCAGGACAAAGCTGGGGCTAGGTGAGTGACTAGAGCCAATGGCTTTACCTCTCCAGTCCTCAGTTTTCCCATCTGTGGAATGGAAATAATCTGTTGTGTTCATATTTACCAAGCCATGGGTGTAATGGATCTTTGTAACTAAATTTGTGGACTCAAGCAATGGTTATCAAAAGACTTCCCAAAATCCAGTGATCCAAGAGTGTATCCATTTTTCCAAATAAGTCATCAGAAATCATCTTCTTTGATTCAAACCAGTTTCTTCTCGTAGTGGATATAAAATGGTTGCTCAACATGAATTCTGCCATGCATTTGTGTATATGCCTATATATTATTATTATTATTATTATGTGTATATGATTTTTTTTAATGTACAGAGGCATTTGCTGAAGTTAGCCTAATCCACTTTTTCTCCAAATTAAGTAATTCATTTCTTCTTGATCAATCATTCAATATGGAACCACAATTCTTAAATCACTGAAAATGACTATCCTTATTGGTCATAAACAATTGAATAACAGTAACTGTTTATGGTTTAAACTAATATATTCCACATAAAGTTAGGTGCTACATGTAGTGCACAGAAAATATATATGTTATTTTAGTTTGAATTTCTCAGAAGCAGACACAGGAATGAATATTTATGTGCCATTAATTTTAAAACAAGTGCTCCCAGAGGAAATTAACTTGGAAGTAGAGGAAGCAGGACAGGGAGAGGAAGAAGATACAGGCAACTGTGTAATTTTAGACACAAGACCCACAGAGAGTAAGGTTTATCATGATTATGCAGAGGAATGCAGGATTTTAACTTTTGCCTCACTGTTGTCTAAATCTAGGCAAATTTGCTGGGCTTTCACCCAACAGTCAATCAACAGATTGTTTAATGGTTTCAGGAAGGTAAGCAAGATTGTGGCAAGGGACATGCTCAGGGAATGAAACTAAACATCCACGCCCTTCTGACTGTCTGCACCTGTTGACAAGGTGGCTCCAACAGTCTGACAAGGTGGCCAGAAGAAGATATGCAAGTGCTGGTCTTTGAAAGTACACTAAATGGGCTCCATCCACCCAAAGAGAAATTTTGAATCTGAGGGGACCTAGGCAGGGAAGGTCTGCTACCTATGGTAGCCACCTTTAAGATGTTGAGAAAATACAACCAACGTATATAAGATGGTTAAAGTACAATGTAAAAATTAGTTCAATAACTGTCACTATTTTTTACATGGGCTGAAGAAGACTGAACAGACTTGTTTATAGAAGGCATTGAACGCAAGTGTAGGTTTCCTAAAAGGGAGAAGATTTAACTGCATGGAGGAGAAGAGAGGGCCTTTTCAAGTGGATGTAAAAGCAAAATTTTGCAGATTAGAAAGCACATGGTGAGAAGGCAGGCGAAGTACAGAAGTTTTTTGGGGGGAGAAACACCTGGGAAAAGGGAAGGCAGGAAGCCATCAGACTACTCTGTTGACCTGACATTGCTCCGTGCTCATCCATAGGAATCTCTTGTGTAGTGATTGCCCCCCAGAGCAGACTGTGAGAGGCAGAAATAGCTGGGCTTCATAATCTGGCCTTATCCAGTCAGTGATGGGATATTCCAACAAAAGCATGACCTTTGCAAGAAAGCTGAGGTCATCTCTGAAGAGGCCAACAGCTGGTGGCTTTCAGCTGACCATGCTCCTCCCAGTGGGTTAACTAGTCCTTCCTTGAAGAGAGTTCTAAGCAACATTTCTGCATTTCTGCACTCATGACTAAATGCAAAGTGTGAGAAATTATGGAGGTCTGTGACACAATGTCCTTGACTGTAGGAATGGAATAGGAACCACTTTTGTAATCATGCAAAATATTAGAAATTGTGAGAAATATTCCTTGGGTCTGTCCTCCTTGTGGATACATGTTCTTGTATCTCAACCCTGGTTTCATTCTTGTTGGCACTTATTAGATGCACACTTTATGTTTTTTGAATGAACAACTGAATGATTGCAAGCAGTAAATGTTGCTAAAGCAAGGGTATGGAATGATCTAATGTTCAAGGTGGATCAAAGAATACTGAGTTACCTATGGACAAGTGGCAGGGAAAGAGGAGTAGCTGAAATGGAGAATGGAGGACTATGGGACAAATCTCACCTTCTTCGTCATTTGACCTAAGACCAGTTCTGTTCCAAAAGAAGCAACTGACTTTATGCACATATTCCTTATCCATCATTTACTAACATTATCATCTTGGTTTATTTGCCTGACTTTTGTGAGCAACATGTTTCTACCTCATGAAGTTGTTGTAAGAATTAAGTAAGATAAAATATCAATCTTGTCGATTCTCAGAGGCAAATGTTTTTTTCACATTAAAAAGAAAATCTGAAATCAGATCAATGGTAACTGATGGAACCTTGCAATTGATGTTGGCCAAGACAATCATGATGATGCATGCATGTTCAAAGCTCTAATCTCAAAGTTTGCAAATGTGGTGTCAGCCTCTTGGAATAAAATCCCAGAGATAGTAGCAGAGCAATCTTGGAAACCAGATGGGTGTGGTGACCAGGTGTAGACCATGGGGATTCAGATGAGCTTAGCAAGATTCTAGACGTTGCAACCAAAATTTGGCTAGCTGTACAAATATGCTAATAACTCAGCACCAAAGGGGTTTGATTTCTTTTATAGATTGTTTTAAGTAGAACTGCATAGTCAACACTTAATGACACAGAGGATAATATGGTATGAAAAATAGTCATAAAATTCTAAGTTGAATAGTGAATAGTTAGATTTTGCAGAGAAGTTTTAGGAATAAATATCTCAACCAATTTGTTTCACTTGAGTTTTCCCTTTTATTTATAGAATACAGAGATATGATAAAAATAAATGCACTTCTACATAATCCTAAAAGATCTCTTTCAATAAGTATAAAATAAAACAGCTAACTGATAAGAACACATGTCACAGTTCAGTTGGCCATATTTTTTTCTTTCTGAATTGCACATGAAACAATGATGAATCCTAAACGGATGGCATAAAACGTGATTGATACATCATAGGCTCTCAGTGCAAGTGAGCGGACTTGAGATTTCAATTATTTGTTACGTCACCAATCTTAAAGAACTTAGTTATTTAAGCCATTGCAATAAAGCTTTGGAAGAACCAACATAATGAAAAATACACAAGCCAAATCATTTAATTAAGACTTTCTTGCTCCATTTTATAGTTTTATCATTAACTGAAAGAAGTCTAAGCTACCTCTCTTTCTATCCACAGTTATACCCAATCAATAGTAAATAGTCTTAGGAAGAGAGTTAATTAATAATATGATAATTATAAAACCATGAACTCAATTTTCCCATTGTGTTCAATATTCTTTCAGTACACCAGAAACTATTAAAGACATCTAGGTTTTCAGTTGTTGAATATCAAGCTTCATTTGACTGTACAATGCCAAAGCAACTGATGTAGGGGCAGAATTAACTAAAGGAATAAGTTGCTTGACCATTTCAGCCAGAGCTTGAAAGGCAAGTGTAATTTATAGTGTTGCTGTAGACAAGGGGAAAGCAGAAAGTGGGAGGAAAAATGGTAACTGAGTTACTCAGACAAGATAATGAGCTGCTCTCTTTTCAAAAACTGCCTTTATCGTTCTAGTTTTTACTCAGCTACTCAGTTTTTCTTCTTTTTAGTTACTGGCCTCATTTACCCCCTCTCCTTTTTCCTGAAGCAATTTAATTGGTGTTTACAGGAATTTATCTGCATTGATTACCAGGCTTATACCAAATGAAATGTATAATATTGAAATTCTTCATTGTTCATGAGACTACAAAGTTTTGCTGACAATTGTCTTCACAATGAGAAAATGTTTGCAAGTTTCTTAGTCAAACAAATTACATCCGAGTCCACATAGTGCTTTTTTACCCCTATAATTTCAGTTTATAAGTTGCATGTTATTGGGGGGAAATACTCAGCTCTGGTATGGGATCTTGTATCGCTGTTATAATTGCCACAGTGCTTATCACTCTCTCAGATGATACACTCAGGACAAGACTTTCTACCCAGGCTCCAGCATGCAACCAGCCAGGCATCTCTCTCCACCTAGATAATCTCCTAGATGATGTCCCTTCAGTCTGTTTATTTTTTCCGGATTTATGTAGAATGGTTCCTACTGATGTTGGAATGATAGTGCAAATAATGGAAGCAATAGTATAATAAAATTAAAAAAAAAATTTTTTTTACCATTTATTTATTTTTGAGAGACAGAGGAAGACAGAGCGTGAGCAGGGGACGGGCAGAGAGAGAGGGAGGCACAAAATCCAAAACAGGTTCCAGGCTCAGAGCTGTCAGCACAGAGCCTGACACGGGGCTTGAACTCACAAACCAAGAGATCATGACCTGAACCAAAGTAGGACTGTTAACCGACTGAGCCACCCATGCGTCCCTGGATAAAAATTTTAAAACGGGGTAACCTGTGGTATGCACTGCAGAAAACCCCTGAGTAGTGCTGCAGCGAGGAGGAAACCAGGTGGTTCTCGCTACTGAGCAGCTTTGTAAACCAGTCCACGGAGTGCAAAAAGTCTCTGGTACAGAGTGCAAATAAAACTACACATAAATGAACTACTTTTAACTTCTGGAAACTTACGCTGTATAAACCAGCTCTATATAAAACCCCATTTACCAGAAAACTAAGTACTAATTTCCATCATTTCCATCTCTAAGATATGTATATATGTAAGCAGATATATAAATATAATGTATAAATATTCATATAATACTATGCAGAATTTGTATTATTTATATTTTATTTATAGAATATATTATTATATTATGTAAATATAAAATTTATATAATAACATATATTTGCTTATATGTATACATACATACATACATATTCCTAGTCCTCTTTATACCTGGAAGGTTTTGGACAAATATAGAAAGAAAATACAGTCACAGAAATTTAGAATTGAAGAAAACCAACATTCCCTTCAACCATGACATTTTGGAAACTGAAATTCACCTGGCTAAGGAAACCAGCCAAGATCAGGAACCTTTGGATGAAAATGTCAGCATCACAAACCCTTCTCTGAACAAAATAGTCCAGTGTTCTACTTGTCCACTCCCGATTATAACCTTCTAGTTATTATTAATTGATTAACAGCTAAGCATGGCTTGAAGAATTAAGAGTTTATTCATTGGGATTAAATACTATTGAAGAGAGAAATCCCTTTTCCCCTGAAGTCAATGAAAACAACTTTCTAGATGTTTTTCTTTCCCCTAAAATTTCCCTTCAGCATCAACTAGAACTGCAAAAATACTCAGAAGACTGAAAGATTATTTCTTATCCCAAAGGTTCCTAATATTTCCAGGTGTTTTTACTACGTGGGAGGAAAAAAAAATGCCTCTGGTTCTGCACTAATGTCTGGAAAAGATGTTAACTAAACACCTTTTTGTTCCACAGCTCTGCCCTGGCTGAAAAGTTCTTTTTTCTTGGAAATTTAAACTTATTTTTATTGCTGCCCGGGAATACTTAGCCTTCCTGAAAGCTTTGGTGTGCCTTTTACCATTCGAAAACCTGGAAGCCTCCTTTTGGCTGAAAACACTATCCAAGTGGGTTTTGAGTAAAAATAATTATTTTTCACTTCAAATTTGACTCTAAGGGATTGAACTATTAGCTTGCCACACATGTATGGAGAGCTCAGTAAGAGCTGTTCATTTTCTGACTCTAGATTAGCATTCTTGATTTTTTTCATGACACGTATAATTTTCTTGCTGATTTTTATATTTTAGTTGCCTAAACTCATCTCTTAACATATTAATTCTTTCCTTTCGTTAAACTTGAAATTCTCTCCTTTAGTTCAAATTGTTGAATTTAATCAAGGTGTATTAAACTTTTAAAACTCACTAATTCATGGGGTGACTGGGTGGCTCGGTTAGGCGTCCAATTCTTGATTTCAGCTCAGATCATGATCTCACGGTTCATGAGTTCAAGCCCCACATGGAGCTCTGCACTGACTTTGTGGAGCCTTCTTGGGATTCTCTCTCTCCCTCTCTCTCTGCCCCTCCCCAGTTTGTGCTCTTTCTCTCTCTCTCAAAATAAATAAATAACTCTAAAATAATAAAATAAAATATAAAATAAAATGAAATAAAACAAAACTTATTCATTCATTCAATCATTTTCTAAGCAAATATTTGTTAAGATTCTACTCTGTACCAGGAACTGGAGTTATAGCAAAGGACAAGAGAGCAAAGATCCTCATTCTTATGGAAATTGCATTTAAACAGGAAGCAGTAGGGGTGCCTGGGTGGCTCAGTTGGTTAAGCATCTGACTTTGGATCAGGTCACGATCTCACGGTTCATGGGTTCAAGCCCCACATGGGACTCTTTGCTGACAGCTCAGAGCCTGGAGCTTGCTTCAGATTATATATCTCTCTCTCTGCCCCTCCCCTGCTCACACACACTCTCTCTCACAAAAATAAATAAACATTAAAAAAAGTTTTAATGGGGGTATAGTAGCTTTTACATGGTGGATAAATAAATGGAAAAGCGTAATGTTAGACTCTGCCAAGAAAATAAAACAGAACAGAGTGCTTGGTCAGGGAGAGCAGGTGTAAGGGTACCAAGATTGTTGCAAGTGGGAATTAGGAGACTGTCTTGTATCTGAGTGATCATCCTGAGTGAAGGTTGTTCTGGAAGCATCCGGCAACTCCCAGTGAGGGGGGCAGCTGTGAACTATCAGCTGAGGATACTGAATCAGCGAGGGATGGGTGCATGGACCCTGGAGAGGGCATCTGGGTTGAGCATCCACCATGGAGATAGTCAGAGTCCAAACATAAAATGTTTTGTGTGAAATTATTGAGTGCTTAAGCTTTGTGCTGTAAACAATGGAGAACCATTGAAATATTTTTCAATAAGAAATAGAGGTGATAAAATTTGTATGTTAGAAGAATCTCCTAAGGGCATTGGCTAAGGGTAGACACAAAAGGATGAGACTGGAGAGGCCAGCTGGGAGGCTATGGCCACGTTATACAAGATAAAAGCAAAAATAAAGGTAAAGATGTTGAAGGAGGAGGTTAGATTACTAAGAAGCAGAATCAACACGATTCAGGGGCTTACTGGATAATCCACATGAATTGTAGAGAGGAATCAAAGTAACTCTCTGAACTATGGCTATAGGAATTAGGTAAAAACTGGTATAATTAATAAACCTAGGCACATATGAAAAGGACCTGGTGTTATTCAGATTCATGTTGTACCTGTCTGATGGCAGGAGTTCACAAATGTCATCTGACAGCTGATCCAGAGTCCACTATATCCCCAGCATCATTGCTGACTCATAGATCTAGTTCACATGTTTTGCGTCTTTTAATTTGTGTATACCTCCCATAGGTATTGAGTGTATAACATGTCTTGGGCACAGTTTTCGGTGCTGGCAGAAAAGGTATGGAAAACCCCAGTTTTCCCTAGTAAACTAACTGATGGGATCTGTCATAATATTTTTGTGAACAAAACAAAGACATGGGCTGATTCCAGACAACTCAGTACACTAACAAGAGGTTAGATTGCCTGTCCAAATATATGTCAGTTAGGGCACTGCTATCGTCTTGAAGAAAGGTCTCACCTACGTTTGGTCCTTCACCCATTTTTTTCAACTACGTTAGTAATTATGTGGATGAAGATGGGGGAAGTATGCTCATCATACTTACTTTTAAAAGGGTGAGAGAAATATGAAAACAGCAGCCATAATGACTTTGGATAAAATCTCCATGAAAGAGCTAAGCCCAGGTAAAATTTAATAAAGTAAACATCAACTTATATTTGGAAGAAAATACACTTGTACAAGCACATGATTGGAATGATGAGATAGTGAAGAAGTTAATCTTCAGTTCATTAGTAGAAATATAGCATATGAAGTAAGGATGTTGAAAGCACCAATCTGTTCCTGTTGGAAAAGGTCATGGAGAGGACATGACTGCTGGTAGACCCACAAGCCGGGTGCATAAAATCAAATGCTTGTCACCCCCTCTCCTGTCCTTGGAATGTACGTTTTGTCCACTGTTCCCACAGTAGGAATCGTTTTCAAGGACACAGACTCGAGAGAGCAATGTGTTGGTGAGACCATCTGGATGGCATACGTGACTGAACACAGTTAAGGCCTCTGTATAAACACTTAAGATTGTGGCAGGTGGGTGTGGAGTTCTACTTGTCCCGTGGCTCCCCAAGATAAGCCTTGAAAGTAAGTTCTTTTGCTTATCACACCTGCCACCTGCCAGCGTGGAGTGGCCTTCTTTCTCGGTCTCTCCTTGCTCTCTGTGTTTGGGGGCCGTTTTATGAAACAGAAGTTCCGCACACGTCAGACTACACCTACTTTATGGTCACACTTTACAGAAGCATCCACACCAGATACAGTAAAAGCACTCAGGAAATCAGGCTATGGAGGGTTTGAAGTTGTAACATGCGAGCAAGAGGTGAATGGAAGTGAGAATGTTGATCTTGAGAAGGGTAGAATTATTTGGGGTGTATGTAGATAGGTGGTGGGACTTCAGAACACACACATTAGATCTTAAACTGTTTTGTAGCAAGGCTTATGGCCAGGATGTTATTTTGTAAAAAAATTTTTAATGTTTATGTATTTTTGAAAGAGACAGAGCATTAGCAGGCGTGGGGGGAGCTGGCAGAGAGAGAGAGGGAGACACAGAATCTGAAACAGGCTCCAGGCTCTGAGCTGTCAGCACAGAGCCCAACTTGGGGCTCAAACCCACAAACCGTGAGCTCATGACCCGAGCCAAACTCAGACGCTTAACAGACCGAGCCATATAGGCACCCCCAGGATATTATTTTAAATGACCTCTTGGAGTAGATTTGAAAGCAAAGGTTGAGAACTTCAGAGCTGAAATCAGAGGGAGATGCGTTCTCTTTAACTTCTGTTTTCTTCTGAGTCTATCCAATCATTTGCCACGTGTTGTACATCATCAAAAAATTAATTTTGAACCATCCTGTCTTTAAAAAAAAATGCTTGAACCCTGAGATTCTATGATTTTGTGACCTGAGGACTCAAGAACTCTGTTCAAAGACTAATACATTTTCAGTCCCTTTGAAATGGGTTCCAGGTGCAAGGAATTCTCCTCCCAGCATCCAACTCAGGCACCCTCCACTGTGCATCCAAACCACCGCTTTTCCCCTAGCACTGCCCCAAGGTCTGCAAGGTCAGAGAGAAACTCAAGGCGCTGCAGGCAGGAATTGGGCAATACATCTGCCCTCATTAGGATGAATATTGTTGAGGTTTCTGCAAACAGGGAGAAGGGAAAAATAGACATTTCCAAGGCATTTATAACTTCAGCAGAAAAAAACACAAGTTTACTAGAGGGAGAAATTTTTAAGTTATTCTTTTTATTTCGCCAGAGTTTCTGTGGGCCCAAGGTTTTCTACTGAGTCACTAAGGCAGCCACGATGTAACTATTTCAACTTGCTGGGAGTATTATTTCTGAGTCACAGTAATATAATGATCTGAACATTTAAATGCTTTCTGTCACCTAGCACCTCCGATCTTCATGGCTGCACACTCTTAACGATGATATTCCTCACTGCACACCACACTGTATGAAAATACCACAGGGTAAAAGAATTGCCCTAATTCATGAACGAAACGTTCAAACATCAGGTCCGTATTTCACAGTGATTCTTCTTTTCCCTCTCAGAAAAGACGCAGAAAGTAACACATGACTCATTTGTTACAAGTTCCATGTTTTCACTGCAAATTCCTAGTCAGGCTTTGGAATTGATGCTTCTCTTCTACTCTTCCCATATTCTCTGAGTCACCAAGGTTTTTAGATGTTGGCAGGAGAGCCTGTTCCTACATCCTCATAGTGTTCCACGTGGCTGAGAGGGGATACAATTCTGGAAGTGGAACCAGGAGTGAGTGTAAATCCACCCTTAGATCTAGGCATCCGTGGCCCCAGCCCTGGGCCCTGAGCTTTGCAAGCCTTCTCAGATAAATTTCTCAGAATATTTTTAAAGGCACCCTGTGATTCAGTAGGTCTGGGGTTGGGCCTGAGAACTTGTATTTCTAACAAGTTCCCAGGTGCTGCCGATGCTGCTGGTTCACAGATCATACTTTGAGAATGGCTTGTTTAGTGACTCCTTCCAAAGGAAGGATTTTAGTGTCTCTTGTTTAGTGTCTCTCCTCCAAATGCAACCCTTCACCCCCCACCCCCAGGATGAGTAGTTCATGTGACCCAGGGAACTTACCAACCTATAGCCTATGTCACTCCCTCTCAACCACACTCTTAGTACCCAGGACTCCAGAATTCCCTGTCTAGACCACTTTCTGACCCATGTACACCCTTCCCCAGTGCGTCCTCCTGATGGCAGATCCCCTCACCAGTGTGCACGTGCCTGGGCTTAAGGGTTGACAAAGGGTCAGCCATTTGGAGAAGGCTTAGCTGTGTGGGCTACTGTTGTGGCCCAGACCCCTCCTGGTGAGAAAGAGATTGGGGAGACAGGAGAAAAGGGGTAGGCTCTCAATGGAGGAACTTCTTTGCCTTCTTGCCTCAGAAAGCAAATGCTGGGGGTAGTCTTATGTCTGTTCATATAAATAACAGGGAGATATCCCATCCTGTTACAGCTTATCTGGATGTTAAGGCCACATAACAGTAGCTTGGATGGTTCTAGTTGGTGAGGAGCCACTGCCTCTGAAGTGTTCTGCTTAGACCTAATAAAGAACATTTTCTACCCTTTCATGCCACCCTCCACTACATTCCCCAGGTGACCACACAGTGTAGAGGACAGTGTATGGGCTTTGAGTTGCCAGATTTCAGCTGGAGCCCCCACTATAACTTCCTGCAGGAATCTGAGCAAGTCAGTCACTTTTGAGCAAGAGGTCATTTTTTGCTCTTGGTTTCTTGAGCTTGATTATGGGGATAAGAACGCTTCTCCCCCTCTTCCACCCCTTCCCCATTCCCACCCAATTTTCTTCTCTTCAGCCCTCATCCTTTAGCTCAAATGCCACCATCTTGATTAGGTCAGGCACCTCCAGCTACTCTGGAGGGAACTGCACTCTTTTTTCATTGCAGTTTGTCTTTTATATTTGCTTTTGTTTGATTAATGTCCACTGGCCCACTGGATTCCAAGCACAGGGATCATGCCTCTTTAATTCTCTAGTTGTGTCCGTTCCATCTGGCATGGAGCCTGGTACCTGATAGATGCTGAACCTGGGCTTGCCAAATGAGTATACGAATGAGTGGTTATTGTTGACATTGGAGATAAAATATACTAAGGGACTGGCGCATAGTAAGTGCTTCATAAGTGACACTGATGATATTTCAGTGCAGTTGATGCCAGAATCTCACATTTTATTTTGTTTCTTCCTACTTGGTGCAGGGGGGAGGGGGGGAAATGGGGTGAATTTGGGACGACTAAGATCTGAACCGTCCAAGACAAGAAAAAATGTGGTGTGATAAGCTACTGGCCCAAACACCCAGAATCATGACATACTTGTAAAGGCTTAAGAAATGAAAAACCCATCACTTAAAACAAAGAGTAAAAAGTACAAGAAAAAGTTATATTCGTCCATTGCACTGGCCCCCTAGAACTCATAACCCAAATAACACACCTTCTGAAAAAGCCCTTGGGGGAAATAATTCCCTACTAAGTGCTCACGCCGACGTCACTAGCCCTCCCCTTCCCCCCTTTCACATCTAAGGGACTATTTTATCTGTTCCTTGAATATCAACCAGCCCAAATACTCCGCATCTCTGGGGCCTGCACTGAAGAAAGAAATGATTTTCCTAAATCTGTGAACAGGACAGTTTTTTGTTTTTTTTTTTTTTTAATGTCAAAATAAACCATCTGCTTGTACAACTGTTTCTAATTACTCCTCTGCCTAGACTCCGCACTTGAGGGGTTTGGTACCAGCACCCCGCCCAGAGCGGTGCCGCTGCCCAAATCCTCACAGGCAGGCAGCTCATCAAGGCACTCGCCCCTCCTGGTAGAGGCCCGACCCGCGCGTCCCGGTGTCTGGTGTCTGTGTGTCCGTCTGCGGGACGGTCTGCGCCGGTGGCACCTCTCCCCACCCCCCGCCCCGAGCGCCCCCCCCCAACCCCCCACACACCGGGAGCCCCACCCTGCAGGAGCGCAGCTCGCCCGCACAGCCCCCGAGCTCAGCATGCGTCCTGCAGCCATCAGGAACTTCTTGCTGCTGGCCTCCTCCCTTCTCTTCGCGGGGCTGTCAGCTGTTCCTCAGAGCTTCTCGCCATCTCTGAGGTAAGTTTGGTTTGTTGTTCTTTGAGACCGACCTGCCTTGCTTTGTGTGGCAGGGCTTCGAGTTTGCAGGATGGCTGCCCAAAGCCAAGAGCAGTTAGAAAGTTGGCCACGGGGTAAACTCTTTCCAACCTGTTCTTATTCCTTATATGTCTGCACTGTGTGTTGCTTCGCGTCTGTCCTTTTACTTTTCCTTCGGAAAAATACAGTGAATAAATATAAATATATAATCTCCTCCTAGTTTAGTACATAGCAGGAGGAACTTCTGCCGTGAGATTGAGGAAATCCTGTGTACCTGCCTGTGTGTGCTCATAGCCTATAAGGCAGAATTATTTCACAGGGTCTGCATTACATTATTTTATTGCCTTTTGAAAGGGTCTTTGAGGCACATGATAATAACTAAACTTTTTTAAAGTTTATAAGCACTGCTTAATGCAACTAGGAAAATATTTTGTCCTACACTATTATAACATCTATAGCTCTTCCTACATATCCCTCTCTTCTTTTTCATAAAAGGCTGCTCCTGGCCATCAGATAGCAATGGGACTTTTTCTTTTATTTATTTATTACAATTTCTTTTAATGTTTATGTATTTTTGAGAGAGAGAGAGAGAGAGAGAGAGCAAGTGGGGAGGGGCACAGAGAGCCAGAGACACAGAATCTGAAGCCGGCTCCAGGCTCTGAACTGTCAGCACAGAGCCGGGCGAGGGTTCCAACCCACAAGCGGTGAGATCATGACCTGAGCTGGTGTGACACTTAACCCACTGCGCCACCCAGGTGTCCCAGCAATGGGACTTTTTAAAGTGTACTGAAAAGTCAGCCAAATGTCATGCTTTGCATTCATTTGCATTTAATCAAAATGTGCATATAAGATTCTGTGCCAAGCCATCAAGAGGCAGGGCTGGACCACCTCTGTCCACTTGGAAGGCGGTCCTATTCGGTGTGCAGGTTACCCCTCAACGTTTGGGTCATTCTCTTGTGATGGCCCATGGCTGGTGCTCGCTTGGCCCCGGAGAAATGTGGAACCTCAGACTTCCTTTCTGTGAAGTTGAACGTCGCCAAAAGGGTGGTTGGGGGGAACGTGGGCTCAGAGCAGAAGGGGCTGTGTCTGCTCTTGACCATGGCCCTGCTGTGGTTTGTCGCCCTTGCAGAATTGGGCCGGGTGCCGCGTGCAGGCTGTCCCGGGCCGAATCGGAGCGCCGGTGCCGCGCGCCCGGGCAGCCCCCAGGGGGCGCTCTGTGCCATGGCCGCGGCCGGTGCGACTGCGGGGTCTGCATCTGTCACGTGAATGAGCCCGGCGTGTTCTTCGGGCCCCTGTGCGAGTGCCACGAGTGGGTGTGCGAGACGTACGACGGGAGCACTTGCGCAGGTAAGGGGGGGCCGGCTTACCGAGGGCGGCGGGGGCGCACTCCCCGCAGGGGTTTCTGCCACTTTTCGGGGAGAGCCGGCGGGAGGGGGCCCCTAAGACAGCTCTCCAGGAGGTGACTGACTTCGCGCGCGCGGGTGCTCCTAACGCTCCTCCACTCTGGAATCACGTGTCTCAATACTTTCCTCCGCCTCAGGGTCCAAACTGAAGTAGAACTAATATTGGTAAGATTCACTCACTTGATTATAACTCTAGCTTGCCTCTATTTTAGTTCCTTATTACACACTTAAATCTCCAAACTTCCTCACCAACGGAGTTAAGCTGGTGGGTTCCTCTACCCCAATCGCGTATGTTAATCATATTTGCAGAACATAAACCGGTATTTTATTTTTACCAAGGAGACGCAGGGGGAATATTACCTTCCTAAAATCCAGCCGCGGTAGGTTGTGTCTTTGAACTCTGATTTGCCTTCTTCCTCTTAGGGTATAGTTCCCAGAGGGAAGTGCATATCAGAAGACTGTAACAAGGGAAAAAATAAGCAGACCCAAATCTGCTTAGAAGTGATTGCTTTTGTGTTGTTTTAGCCGCTTGGGTTTTTCAGCTGCAGTGAAGCTTGGTATTTTGGAAGGAGTGGAGTCAAAATAAATTCATTGCTCTTGTACATTTTTAAGGAGTGATTCAGGTTGTGATATTGGAATGGGTCAAGCTATCTCTTCATAGAAACCCCCCCCCCCCCAGCCTATACCACTTTCACATTTACTTAGGGCCATTCATTGACTTAGGACCAGAACTTCTGTTGGGTGGCTGTGAATGATACAGATGCTCCTCTGTTAGTAAAAGGACAACACAATGGATTCTAACCAGGGTTTGGCAAGTTTGTGGGGGAAAAAAATCACAACGTATTTTACCCACAATGTAGTGGAGAGTCCAACACTAACAGTGATGAAGAGTGAGTTTATAGCAAAATGGTTTTTTGCTTGGCACCTGGGCCCAGAAGTGCATAGTGAGAATACTTAAGACGCACAATGGAAAAGTAGTCATGTAAGTCATTTGGAGGGGAATAGGTGCTTCTATGTGGCTTTGTTTACCCTGTGAAGGCTGTGGCTCAGCCCTTCAAAGGTACTGAATGCCACAGCTTGTTACTCTAACTTTGTCAGTTCCACAAGCTGCTGTATTATTGAGGACAGCCCTTTGGAATGAAAGCTAAGTATTGTCTAATATTTCGTTCCAAATTCCACTGTTACCTGACTTCTCTGGCTTGTATTGCCTCTGGCAAGGCCTCTTCAATATCACGGGTTCTGAACACATTTTTTCATTGGAAACGTAAGAAGAAAGATGCAGTCTTGAACGGGTGAAACTAGTTACAGGTGTCGTCAGATAAAAGTTCCCTATTGAAGAAGCTTATCTGGGTCCTTTCTGCAAAACTATGCAGAGGGAATGCTATGGTATGTAGTGTTCTTGTTGATCTCCCGTGGAAAGTGATGTGTTGTTTCCTTATAACATCTCACTGCATTCTTTCCTCCCTGATACGAACTGCACTGAATCATGCGTGGTTTTGTTTGCATACGTGTGTGTTCCCCTGGAGGCAAAATGCTTCTCTTTATTTCAAGGCTGAATGAGATAACTGTGTTCATTTGCAGTTCTCACCTTTGTGACTGATGCCCATCGAGGCCTGCTCTCCTGGGCCTGGTGAGAATCTGTGCCCGCAAATGCTCTGAATACATCTCCCAGGCGAATGAGATCTTTACACACAGCACCTTCGAGGTGCTCACCAGCTTGCGTCCCTTGTTCTGTGCTTCAAATTGAGCTTTTCAATTCCGTCTTCAAGAACAAGTTCCTATATTATAGCGAGTAAGATAGAAACATAGCAAGTTGCCTTTTATGTTTTTATGTGCACCTGGGCCTTTACCTCTATGGTGCTTTCCAGAAATAGAGTAGCTTTCAGAGACTTCCCCCAACCCCTTTGATGAAAAGAAAATCCTGCTCCTGGTAGTGTATCACTGAGTCGTTAATACTCTGGGCTCTGGGGGAAAGAGTTCAGGAGGCCGATCCCAGCCCCACCACTTAATAGCTGTGTGAACTTTGGCAATTCCTTACACTTTCTGAGCTTTGATTTCTTCATCTGCAAAATGAGAGTGATAACATTACCTATTTTACAGGATTGTTGTGAGCATTAACACATGTAAAATACTTAGAATAGTGTTTTGCACAAAGTGCTCAGTACATATAAATGTGTGTGGATGTCTATAACGTAATATTATTATAGTGACGCACAAAATGTGAACTCGTATGGATAGATAGATGCATAGGTAGATGGGTAGCTAGATAGCCTGGCTTTGTCTTTGTTGGACATTTGATGCAGTGAGAGCAGTTTGGTTTTTGTCATGTAGCCGGGGCCTGTTATTGATCCAAAGCTCAAAAGGTCGAGCAAGGATAGCTATTTTGGCCAAGCCTCAGAGCAGCTGTATTAGATACACCATGCCCTTTGAAAGTTAAGTCCTTTGGGATTTTTATACTGTGAATCATAAGAAAGATACTTATTTTAGTTTGAGCCTGCTTGAAAGTGATTATGTGTATACTGTCATAAGTGGTTTATTTCTTCCAGTTTTCACTTGTTCGTGGCCCATGAATCTTCCTTGGACTTCTGTAGTGTAAAGGTCTGGCTCAGAAGTTGTTCCTGTGTGTGTCACAGTCAAATGAGAAGTAAACTAATTTGGGTGGGCTATTTCTTTGAGAAGAGTAAAATGTTTGATTTTATAAAAACAAACTTTCAGCTAGTATTTGAGAGCATCTCTGAATAATCCCCTGAACAAGTATGATTACACTTAAATAAAATATTGTTTTTTTAAAGTTTATTTATTTATTTTGAGAGAGAGAGAGAGAGAGAGAGAGAGAGAGCAAGCAGGGGAGGGGCAGAGAGAGAGGGAAAGGGAGAATCCCAAGCAGGCTCTGTGCTGTCTGTATGGAGCTCAGTCTCAGGAACTATGAGATCATGACCTGTGCCCAAATCAGGAGTTGGAAGCTTAACCAACTGAGCCACCCAGACAGACCTAAAATATTGTTGTTGGTTTTTTTTAATCTATTCGAATCATTTTTGAAATGTATCACTTAAATGAGTTTCAGTTTTAGTAACTGGGAAGAACTAATTGAATTGAATTTAGCAAATACTTACGGAGTGCTGTATATTTACTAGATCCTCTGCTGTTGAAGGGGGTATAAAGATGTGGAAAAGAGGGGCTCAGTTGGTTAAGCGTCTGACTTTGGCTCAAGTCATGATCTCGCAGTCTGTGAGTTGAAGCCCCGCATTGGGCTCTGTGCTGACAGCTGAGAGCCTGGAGCTGCTTCGGATTCTGTGTCTACCTCTCTCTCTCTGCCCCTCCCCCACTCACACTGTGTCTGTCTCTCAAAAATAAATAAACATTAAAAAAAGTTGACACAAATGCTTAGAACAGCGTTATTCATCGTAGCAAAAAAAAAAAAAAAGATGTGGAAAATATGACAACTTCCCATTGAATAGGGAGATGAAAAGAAATACCAAATACCTGTAATGCAATGCAGAATATACTTTCTATAAATTTCTGTGAGAGTTCTATTGAGACAGGAATTAAATATTGTGGTTAAAACACTTGAGAAAGAGGTAGCTTTTGACATAAATCTTTGTGTACAGGGAGGTTTTTAGTCCAAAAGGTGGACTATTGGAATTCTCAGGGAAGAAAAATTCAAGCAGTGGTTTAGAGGCATAAAAGCATGTGGGTGTGCTTGGGAACTAGTGAGGTATCTAGGTTTGGCTTTGGCTGGATCTTAGGGCTGTGGGGAAACTACTGGAAGATATTTTGAGTTACAGTAGGACATACTGTTTGAGAGCTCTGAACCTGAATGTGAAGTCTGTGCTTAATTAAGCTGCATATAGGAGCCATGATGTGGTTTGAACATGGGAGCAATGGTTAGTACTCTGACCCATGAAAATTAACAGGCTGTCTGAGGGCACGGCAAGTTGGGGTAGACACTTGATGGGGAGGAATTCCATTTAGATACTATTTAAACTGTAGCCCAAGGGAGTGAGAATAAGAACTATGATAATTTTTAAAAAATTTTTCTTATTAAATTAAAAAAAATTTTTTTAACCTTTATTTATTATTGAAAGAAAGAGGGAGACAGAGAGTGAGCAGGGGAGGGGCAAAGAGAGAGGGAGACACAGAATCTGAAGCAGGCTCCAGGCTCTGAGCTGTCAGCACAGAGCCCGACGCGGGACTTGAACTCACAAACTGCGAGATCATGATCTAAGCCGAAGTCGAATGCTTCACTGACTGAGCCACCCAGACGCCCCAAAACTATGATGAATTTTAAAGACTATTGAAGGTACAGTCAACATGCTTTAGTACCCACGGATGAGTAAAATGATAAATCAGTGACTGGAAGTGTGATAGAACTGGTCAGGAAAAAGAACCAGATGACTCCTAATCAATGGCTAAAAATCTTTATTAGAGAAAAAACACTTCTTTGAAATCTGAAATTGCTGTAAAAATGAAGAATTATAGCTAGCCGAATGAATTTGGACTTTATTGGTGGTGGAGCTAGAACTAGATGGATCATGTCTGAATTGTTAACTTAGGTTAAATTGTTTGTATCCTTAACCTTGAGCCAGCCATCTGATTTCTCTGAAATTTAGATTCTTTTTTTGGAACATCTTTATGGATATAAAGAACCTTGCATCCTGCATTGTATTATTCAGAATAATTTTTATATTTATGTGTAAATATATTTAATACCCACATAATTATGCGTTTATACACTAATTCATACTATGTATAAAACATTCTTATAAACATTGATTCATGTATATAAACTGAATATAAAAGTAATTAAAATACATGGAAATACCCCTATTATATAAATAGTAGCATTTTTTTTTCTCACAGATATTTCTTTTACATTGCTAAATAAATAGTATGAGATTTTTTTTTAGTTGATTTATTTATTTTGGGAGAGAGACAGAAAGAGAGAACAAGCATCTCAGGCAGGCTTTGCACTGTCTGGGGCTCGAACTCATGAGCTGTGAGATCATGACCTGAGCCGAAATCAAGAGTCAGACACTCAACCGACTGAGCCACCTGAGTGCCCCAAATAGTGTGAGAATTGTATATGATTATTCATGAGAACTGGACTTCCTGGCTCTTTAGAGTCAGTCTTAGGACTCTTTGATCTGCTTTTCCTCACAGTTGTGTTTTTCTTGGATAGTTGTGTAATTCCCTCCAAGCCTATTTTGTGGAATAGGCTCTTTGGCTTTTCCTTTCTTAGTCATTTTCCATTTTCCACCTTCTCTTCCTTTCTTCAAACCACATTCTGTCTTCCTTGCCCACTCCTTTGACTGTGTCTGCCTCTCCACCTTGGTATTTGCCATCATAGTTGCTTCTTTATATTCCCTCTGTGCCCCCACATGGGGCACCAAGCACGTAAGACCATTGCCTCTTCTTTACCACCCCATTGGGTAAACGATTGTGTTGAACAGACAGACCCCACTTTCCACATCACCTCCTTTCTTGTGTTTTCATCATGGTCTTAACATGTCCTTAGTTTTGGAGAACACATTCAGGAGTTCCCCACCACTAGCTCACTCACTTCATGCAAGCCTCTTGGTTTTTTTAGTTCTACTCTCTTAGGTTCATCCATGTTGGATAAGTACATCCTGTCTTGCCTCAAGGGACACATAAAAATGAAAGATTTTCATCTTCACTTTCTCCCATCTGTACTGCTTTATTTGTAGAGTACTCTGCAATTCAATGATAGAGACTGAAATACCTTGTGGTGGGACCAGGTCATCCCCACACCTTGATAATCTAGAAGAGTGTATTTATGACATGATGGTGTTTAGATCAAGTAGTGTCAATGTGAGAAGTTCCATGGTTATTTTTCAAGTAGAATTTCCCCAGAAAGAGAAGGGGACATACGGGAGTGAGTTTATTTATATTACAAAATTTAAATTTTCAAAGTAAAAACCTCCTTCATAGGGTTCTCAGAAGCCTCCCATATACTTTGAGACATGATGCTAAAATGGACAGCCCATGTCTCTTAATATCTTAATCCCCAAAGCTTCTCAGCTCTCTGGGACTCAGACATAGATTGTCGAATCTGACCTTGTGATTCCTGATGCTCAAGGTTTGGAGGCACGTGATTAATTCCATAGCAGCAGAGATCTTGGATAGTGTTCTCTGTCCTAAGAATTTTGAGGAGTTATGAAGTAAGACATTTTCCTCAATTCCATCTCCTGCCATTGTATTCATTTTCTGTTGCCCTTATAACAAATTACCACAAACCTTGTGGCTTAAACGACACATGTATTTTCTTATAGTTTTGTATGTCAGAAGTCCCACAGGGTCTCCAGGGCTAAGCTGGTGGCAAGTCTGTTACCCTCTGGAGACTCTTAGAAAGAATCCATTTCTTGGTCATTCAGCATTGAAAGAGTTTAGTTTTATGTGGTTGTAGGACTGAGGTCACGTTTCTTTGCTGGCTGTCAGCTGGGGGTCTTCCTGAGCTCTTAGAGGCCTCTCTTGGGTCTTTGCATGTACACTTCTACATCTCAGAACCAGCAACGATGTGTCAGATCCTTCTCGTGATGTTGTCTTTCTGAGTTTCTTCCATTGTCACATCCTCAAGATCCATAAGTTTTTTTTTTTTAATTATTTTTTAACGTTTATTTATTTTTGAGACAGAGACACAGCATGAACGGGGGAGGGGCAGAGAGAGAGGGAAACACAGAATCGAAAGCAGGCTCCAGGCTCTGAGCCATCAGCCCAGAGCCCGACGCGGGGCTCGAACTCGCGGACCGCAAGATCGTGACCTGAGCCGAAGTCGGACGCTTAACCGACTGAGCCACCCAGGCGCCCCTCAAGATCCATAATTTTAATCACATTGGCATGATCCCTTTTGCCATGTAACCTATTGATGGGTTCTAGGAACAAGGATGTGAGCATCTCTGGGGGTCCTGGGACATGCACGAGGAGGAATGCTGTAATGTGTGGATGGCAAGAGAGAGAAGTTCCAACTCCATTAGTACCTGGCTGTTCTTGTGCTGCATCTAGGATGCCAGTGCTGCATCTTTTCCTTCCTTCCAGTGCTTATCTTCATGATTTAATTTCCCTGGCCCCAGTCTTTCCCACACCACTGCTGATAAGAAACACCACGCTTCTGGTCCAGATCATAAAAAGTGACTTATAGCCCAGCAATTACCTACATTCGATGCCTGACACTATCACTTGCCAACTGTGGGCAAGTTACTCAAATGTTTGCAACTTCTGTTTCCTTATCTAGAAATGGGGGCAATAATATTATCAATGGGGGATAATAATATTATTTGCCTAGCTAAATGCAGGAGTGATTAGTGAGTCAATGGAATTAGGATGCTTACTTATGTCAGATGTCCCTCTTCTACCCTCGCTTGATACTCAGTCAAACGATATTGACTCCCAAAGAAGTGATTTTCCTCCCATGTTGTATCTTCTTCTGGATTTAAGTCTATGTTCACCTTTCCTCCTTTGACTGTCAGTGAGTTTTTGGAACTATCTCAGCTCAGAAGCATGCCTTCTCCATCGTGTCCAGGCTAGGTTGAGCACTCAGCCCTGGCCATCTCCAGCCTGAGACTTACTGGGTAACATTCCAGCTCACTGGATGTCTAAGTTTTTGACCCTGGTTTCTATCTTTGTCCCAGGAGGTTGACTTTTGTGTTCCTGTCCCTGCAAACTTCACTCTGATTTATGATTCTGGAACTTTCCTGTCCCTGCAGGCTTCACCCTGATTTATGGTTCTAGAGCCATGCCCTAAATAGTGTGTGGTTAGTCTTTGAATCTGGAATTTTTTTTTTTTTGTCATTTTCTTTACTGGAAACCCTAAGATTTCTGCAGATTTGCAGAGTTTACACTCAGTGCATTGCTGCTTCTGACCCTCACCTCCACTGAGATTTCTGAGTTTCCTGGCCGTTCCTTCATCTCCTCTGAAGCATTGATCTCAGGTGGGTTGAACCCAGAACCCATTCCTTTATCTTACAAAAATGGGAGAAGCAACACAATACAAAACAAAGTCAAAACAACTTACTTTCACAGAGTTT
Source organism: Lynx canadensis (assembly GCF_007474595.2). NCBI lineage: Eukaryota > Metazoa > Chordata > Mammalia > Carnivora > Felidae > Lynx > Lynx canadensis. Next base: position 72,508,342 of record NC_044303.2, read on the forward strand.
TTGAGTATTTAGTGAACATCGCTGAATGTTCTGGAGACACTGGAGATGGGCTTGTTGAATCCGAGGAACATAAATAACTTAAGATTGAATAGTAATCACTCTGGTTCTTAAAACCCCCACTTTTTCAATGAATCCCCTTTCTGAAAGCTAAGTGTGGACGTGTGATGGAATTCTGGTGGAAGAGATGTAAACAGAGATGTTGTGGGGGCTCCCAAAGGGAGCTGACTTGCAGGGAGGTGTTTGTTTTGCCCATATACCCTCCTTCCTGCCTCGAGTGCACCTAGTCGCAGCGGCTCCCTTGCATCGAGAGATGAATATGGCGGCCACCTATGAGGATGGCTCACCTCCAAGACAGGAGTCCTGACTTCTGGAGACAATGTGGAGCTGCCACACTAGTCCTGAACTGCCTGCCTCTGCACTGTGTTTTACACATAAAAATAATAAATTTTGTTTCAGCTCCTGTCATTTTGGGGTTTTCTGGCAGCTAAAAAATACAATCCTATCAGAAGCAGTGGTTTTATTCAAAAAGCTCGTCTGTTAAAACAGGGCCATGGGGGCATTTGTATAGTGGTTGAGAACTTGCACTGGTGACAGTGGTAGGGCTGGGTTCCACCCCAGTTTACCTGCTGTGTGGACTCCAGAAGTTTGGGTGAATTCTGTAAGACTCAGTTTGCTCATCTCTGAAATGGGATATCGTTAATACTCTGTGGAGAGTTATTGCAAAATTTAAGTGAGAAAATACACATGAAGCATCTAATAAAACAGCCGATGTAATTGTCATTCTAAATGGGAGCTATTATTATCATTATTAAACCTGGAATCTCTAAGGAGATTATGCTAAGGCAAAAGGGAGTATGTCTTTGCTTTAAGTGTATTTACTAGCAATCGAGTGGCCAGTTATGAATGTATATTCCCTGTACTTGTTTATATATTCAACATATACTGCTTTTTTTGCCTAGCTATTTCTATGGGGTTATTATTTCTATGCAAAGATGTAATTTTTCAAAATCTGGTTGCCAGAAATTAAATTACCAGAGAGCATACAAGCATTGTTTATGTATTTAAATGTTTTTTACGTTTCCCATCTATTTAGTTATCTCTGTATTTAAAATTGATTAAAACACAACACATGTCTGCTACAAAAAATCAAACAATACATAAATGCATGGATAAAACTCAGTGCAGTGGGGTTGAATTTTATTCAGGGAACAGATTCTACATCAGCACAAAATCAGACAGTTGAAGTTTAAACATTCCCCTAACAAATCTCCAAGGAAGGCCCTGTGTTTGAGTTGATTACACCGTCTCTCAGTCTAGCACAGTAAACACTAGTAAATGAATGTTTACTCCATGGCTGTTTCTGTGTTTACTCCATTTTTGGTTTTTGGCTGGATATCAGAGGAGTATTAGCTGGATTGTTCATTTGGGGACCCTTAGCTGGGTGGGATGCTCACAGTAGAGACATATACCAAGGACATCAGCCCAGGGAAACACCATCTCTTTCACACTCCCCTCTTGTCCCCACTTGGGACCTCCATTCACTGGATGGAATAACAGAATCTCTACACTATTTAAGTTATGATTTCACTTTCCTTTACTGTCAAGTATTTACCTCAAAACTGAAACACATACAATTGATGTCAGGTAAGCTAAATATGTGTGTGCTGTGACTCCTCTTTAGTCTGTTCTTCAGCATAACCTCTGGCGTTAATCAATATTAAATTTAGGGCATATACTTCCCTGTTTTCCCATGCTTGTATACACGCCCATGTTATAAATGTGCATACACACTCACAGCCCTGTTTCTCTCCCTCTCTCTTGTTTTTTTCTCCTTAAGAATATATCACAGCTCTGATTCTAGCTTAATAATATATGTGGTGGAGAATTGGAGTGCCTGGCGTGCCTGGGTGGCTCCGTGGGTTAAGCGTCTGTCTCTTGATTTCAGCACAGGTCATAATCTCATGGTTTGTGGGATCAAGCCCCATGTTGGACTCTGCGCTGAGCATGGAGCTTGCTTGGGATTCTCTCTCTCTCCCTCTCTCTCTGCCCCTCTTCCCCCTGCCTCTCTCTCAAATTAAAAAAAAAAGAATTTTAATAGGTGTATAATATCCTATGGTAGGGATATATTGCTTTATTAATAAACAATTTGCCTATTAGTGAAAATTCTGGTTGCTTCTAGTTTTTGTTATTGTTTTATTCGTTGATGTAGGAGGATGTTTTATTTGTTGATGTTTTATTTTTTGATGTATGTACACATACGTGCGCACAGCTCCCTAGCTCCCTTATTCTTGCATGTACACACAGACATTTCCACCAGGATGACTGAGTCCCAAGACACATGTGAGGGAGTGGTCAGCCAAGAGAACTGTTAATGGAAGTGTCTTCACACATTGCTGATCTTGGTGGAGGGGAACTTCAAATCAGGTGGAACTAGGAGATCCGAAACCTTTGTCCTGAGGGAAATTTAGATTCCAAGCCTGGTGTGGGATTCAAGGTCAAGAGACATATCTGAAGGGGAGAAATATCATACAACAGCGACCGAGAGTACCAGGGGGATTTACCAGGGCATTTTTAGGCCCCCTGCATGGGTACATTCTCAAGCTATTTTCCATTAACTCTTAAATTGGTAAAGACAGAGAGCTGCAAGGTGGTTGCAAATCTCATTTTCTTTGGAAAAGGGTGCTTTGTCTTTTCAAGGATCACATTTCCTGGCAAATAAGAAACTATATTTTGTAATAAAACTCATTCTTCTGTCTACTCTAAATCATCTTACTTAAGGCTGGGTGGAAGAATGATAGCTTTATAAAGGGAAAAGAAAAATAAGACCTTTAGAAGGATGCTCATTGGCTTGACCTTGAGTCACCTCACTGCTGACTTATGCCGGAAGACAAGTTTCTCTGCCAAGAGCCCTAGCCTCCTAATTGTATATAGTCACTAGTTCAAGCATCAAATTATTCCAAGTGAATAGTAGCCCACTCTAGTTTTCTGTTTTACTATTTTATCTGGATACTTTCTGAGGAAGGCAGGCCAAAAAAAGTTGTTGTTGTTGTTGTTTTTTAAAGAGGTCGATGAGTTTTGGTATTGCTTAGAAACTTCTCCTATGGCAGGGCCTTAACGGCAAATTCATGATTTAGTCAATGGGAGAGAGTAAGGAGGCAAAATCAGAAAATCAAAACATGGTAAATGTATTTCCTAATTGGCCATTACTGCTCTTTGAAAGCTATCATTTTCTGCTGTGCAAAATACTTAGACGAAACTAGTTATTTTTCTAAACAAAATGACTTGGCCACTTAAGCCTTTTCCTCTCCAAAATACAAAAGGCAAGTTATGGACTTTTTTTTTCTTTCTTGGTCAACATCATTAGTTATATAAGCTCCAAGAGTCGTCCTGACATGAAATAATTCATTTGTTTTAAGAAGAAAAATATTTGATTTCTAGCTGTGTCCTGGATAGACTTCAATTGCCTGCTTGGATGGATTTGAGCCTTAAAATTAATGCTGTGTTAGTAATACAAAGGAGTAATGGGAAAATATCTATTTCTATTTGAGCATGCTTTGCTGGAAAATATTTTCATACATTTGAACTCTCATTCAATTCTCATATAACTTTTAAGAGGTAGTCAAAATTGTTGTTTTCCTACTATCATATTAAGGAACCCTAAGAAAAATTTGCCCCCCAAATCCATAGGTGGCTTCTTCTTGAACATACTACAGTTGTTCTGAAACCACATATTTAGGGTAAATATTTTCATGAACTTGGAGTCCTGAAATAACATAATTTTGAAGTACCTCATTTTTGTATTTAAAAATATATCTTCTGTTGATTTTTTTTCTTGGAAGAGCAGATTTTCATTCTCATTTCTGTCTTATGCCAGAGGTAGCAGGTGTAAAAGTTCCAATACTGGGCAGAAGAACACCTTATTCATTTAGTATCAAAAGAAGTCTGGGTAGCAGAAAGCATTGGGACTAAATGTCACACCAACAAAGAGCATTTCTCTCAGCTGTAATTGATATTCTCAGAGAGATTGCGTTTAGCACCGACTCTTATCAAAATAAAGGTTCTCCAGAATCAGCAACGAGAGAAACTTTTCTATAACCTTTGATTTTCAGGGTCTATAAGACTGAAAGAAAACATAGGAGAGTTGAATATATATTTGTTACTTTCATGGACATTAACTAGTTTTATTTTGACTAAGAAGAATAAATCACATTTGAGAGAATCTTTTGCTCTTATAAAATTATTCATAATGTGAAATCCAGATATTAAAATACATGCCATTTTTAATATATGTATAGCCTTTTTGAGAACAAAGCAATGGGAATCAGCAGAAATGCACAGTGAGAGAAGATAAGTGTCTATAGAAAAGTGAACAATTTTGACTGGGTCATCATGAGGGTGTACTTTACTCTTTGGAGGTGGGTATGTCACTCCTCAAACTGCCTAGGATTCTTGAAATTCTAATCCTTCTATATTTTATCCCTGCTAATATGCCAGGTATAGAATTTTAAGAGTTAAGAGTGGCAGTGCACTAATCTGTTGTTAATATAGTCTCTAGTGAAGTTAGTAATCTTTCCTTTGGGAAAGCTAAGGGAGCAGGTTTGGATAGGATGGTAATGTAGAAGCACACTGCTCTGGAAAGTGCCTGCGAATTGGAATTAAAAAGCAAAACAAACAGTTCGTTTTCCACTCTTGTTACTTCCTGTGTGACCTTGCTTGAGTCACTTGCTTTCTCTCAGCTTCAGTTAGGTTAAATTCAACAAGCATTTATTAAACACCTACAAAGAGGTGACTAGCAGAGGACAGAACATGGGTGGGTGGGAGATTGGAGCCATCAGAAAGCAGCAGGTGCTGAAATCCAGTGACCGCTGGTTCAGGAAAGGGGTGGAAAGATTTTCATGTCGGACAGTTGACCACTGCAGAGAGAAGGCCTATTGCCTTCAGCTTGCCTTGAAAGCTTTACTTTCTGAGAATTTTTAGAATTCTCATAATTTAATAGTTAATGAGTGCCCAATGGCATACCTGCATGGCATTCTACTACAGACATTAACATTCTATAAAGTAGACTTGGCATTTGTTAAATTCCCAACTGTCGGCACACAGCCTATGAGAATACAATAAAAGAATATCTGTGCACATCTTGAAATTTGCCCACAAAATAGATATCAAAAGCCATATCAGAATCATAATAGTCACATCAAAAACCACAACAGCCTCTGCTGCCCTCTACATGGAAGAGAACTAGTCAACCTGGGGAGAGTGCCTAGCATGAGTTAGAAGAACATGCGGTGAGTGATGTGTGCGGGATTATTTGCAGGAAATAGCGACAGTATAGAAAACAATTCCTTTCAAAAAGGGCAACGTTTTATGGGATACACTCTAGAGAGGGAGAGACAGGGAGGGAAGGAGAGTCCCAAGCAGGCTCCATGCTATCAGCACAGAGCCGGATGCAGGGCTTGATCTCATGAACCCGTGAGGTCATGCATGACCTGAGCTGAAATCAAGAGTCAGATGCTCAACCGATCAAGCCACCCAGCCACCTCTGTATGGGATATACTTTAAAAAACATCTGTTTAATTATAATAACGTATCTTACAGTGTTATTATGGAATTGAAATAAGGTAATGATGATAGTTAATATTTATTTAGGATTTGCTCTATGCCTCTTGTGTTAAATTCTCATAGTAAACCTACTGGGTGGGTCATCTTGCCATTCTAAAGAGAAAGAGCTGGGCCTGAGAAAGATTAAATGGAATGTTCAAGATCATATTTCATCTGACACCAAAAGCTGTGCAGTCACTCTTGTGTTGACTTACCCTGTTTTGCATAATGCCACCAGGTAACAGATGCCCAAGAATGTTTAAATTCCTTTTCTGCAATTTCCAAGGCAGGAGCAAATGTTCTCTAACATTCTCTCTTAGGACTTTATTGCTATTGCTTCAAGAATTGCTTCAGGGATGCCTGGGTGGCTCAGTTGGTTAAGCATCTGGCTCTTGACTTTGGCTCAGGTCATGATCTCACGGTTTGTGAGTTCGGGCCCTACATTGGGCTCTGCACTGACAGCATGGAGCCTGCTTGGGATTCTCTCTCTCCCTCCCTCTCTCTCTGCCCCTCCCCTGCTCCTGCTGTCTCTCTCTCTCTCTCTCTCTCTCAAAATAAGTAAATAAACATTAAAAACAAAAGAATTGCTGCATTACAAACTACCCCCAAATTCAGTGGCTTACCAAAAACCACCAAAACCAAATCTATTTCCCACTCTTGGGTGGGTAGTTCAGCCACGACTCAGCTGGGCCGGACTGGATTCCGGAGAGCGGGCTGAGCTCCCTGTCGGGGTGTGCTTTTGTCATGGTGGGTCACAGGAGGGCTAGAGGGTAAGAGGAAATGCTCAGTGGTCCTTAACGCTTTGAGTCACCTGCCCATCGTGTCCACGTACTGTTGGGCAAAAGGAGTCACATGGTCAAGCCCCATATCTGTGCTCTGCTTTCTCCTCCACATGGCAATGTGACATGGCAGGAGAGAGCCAAGCTGTTGATAGCAATTATTCTATCAGCCACAAGATTTAACATAGGTATTCCAATATCGTGGCTCCTCAGTGAAATTAGTTGATTGATGTGATTATAAATATCTGATATTTAAATTTAATTTGGAGGTAAATATGTTTCAGCTTTAAATGTAACCATATTAATTATACAGTAAATTATATTGATTTTTATGAAGGGGTAAGAAAATTAAAAAGAGAAGAGCAAAAATATATACAGAAGCTAGTATTTGATGAGGGAATTCGTCCCAATCTCATAAAAATGAGTTTTCTAAATATAGACTTAATGTCCTGTGAGTCAAAGGGGAAGTGTTTCTTTCCACTGTACTTAAATATACCCAGTCTGTCATTTTTCTGACATCTTTCAATGGGTCTTTGCAGAAATGCGTGCTCCAAATGCTATAAAATACGGTGGTTTGATGAAAACCAGAATACTGACATATGTCATGAGGCAGATTCAATGGTTGTCTGTTTTCATGTGCACATTTAGTATGCCATTGATCTACTTTTTGCTAAATTACACGTTTTAATTTTCACACATTTTCCACCTCAAAAGAATATTTTATGTAGGATAATGTGTTAGGTGACTTGGATTAGCTATTTTTGGAATTTTTTTTTTATCTTCTGAGAACTTCAAAAAGGCAATGGAATCAGTCAGCATATTTGGTAGTATTCAGATTTCTCATTTTCAGATTTTAAACAACAGCAGAATTCAATTTATTTAAGACTCAAGAACTGGGGTACCTGGGTGGCTCCGTCAGTTGGGCGTCTGGCTTCGGCTCAGGTCATGATCTCCCAGTTTGTGGGTCCGGGCCCTGCGTTGGCCTCTGTGCTGCAGCTTAGAGCCTGGAGCCTGCTTCTGATTCTGTGTCTCCCTCTCTCTCTCTGCCCTTCCCCCGCTCATGTTCTGTCTCTTTCTCAAAAATAAATGAACATTAAAGAAAAAAAAAAAAGACTCAAGAACCTAAACAGTTTTAAATTGTGTGAGCTGTCTCACAACCAATGATTGGTCAGGCAGACGTTGTAAACTGCAACACTGTTAGGTAGGTCATTAACTTAATAGAGAACGTATTTCTTATTTCTAATGAGGAGCCGTAGGTCCCTTAGGGACTAATTTTCCATAAACCTTGATTTTGAAACTCAAATTACTTACAGTTTTATTGGAAGTCCATATGAGTACAAATGTTTTTGAGGAAAATATGTGTGTAATTATGAAAAACTGTGCCCGTATAAGTTAATCACTATCTTTAAGAGTTGAAACTCTGAAAATGGACTGCTTTATCATATATAAAGATCCAAGAATTTATATAAAGATAGATATAAAACAGAAGAAATACATATTGGTGTTGCATGTATGTAATTACCAGATATTTTTCAAGCAACTACTATGAATTAGACTCTACATTGGTAGCTGTATGGGGCTATAAAGATTAAACGATATGAGTCTTGGGGCAGCCTCAATGGCTCAATTGGTTGAGTGTCTGACTCCTGACTTTGGCTCCGGTAGTGACCCCCAGGATCCTGAGATCCAGCCCAGTCTCAGGCTCTGTGCTGAGTGTGGAGCCTGCTTAAGAGTCTCTCTCTCTCTCCTTGCCCCTCCCCTACTCACATGCTCGCTCTGTCTCTCTCTCTCTCTCTCTCAAAAATAAATAAAAAAGATACGATTCTTTTTTCTTAGGAAATGTAGTGGTAGGTTTGAAATATAGGGCAATGCAGTATTAATTGCAAAGTGCCTTGCATAGGAGGAGTTTGAGCTGTTTCGAAAATAAGTAAGAGATTAACTAGTGGGTATGTAAGGAACTGGATTCTAGCCGGAGGGAGGAAATAAGCAAAATGTGGAGATGGGACATCATGGACACTAGTCCTGCTCTCTGAGGTCAGTGGGTGCTTTCCGAGGGGTTCTCAGGGAGAAGTCTGCAGAGAACTGTGAGCAGCTCATAGGCAGCCTTTCAATACCAAAAAGAAAGGAAAAAGGACTGTGGACAGCCCTTGGCAGGCAATGGTGAGCAAAGAATTGGCTTTTCCAGATAGAAATTTCGGGACATAGATCTTGGGATAAATGGAAAGAGAAAAGCCTTTATATGGACAGAACAATGAGAAAGCTATTTTAACAGCCAATAGTGAAAACTAAGACTATTCTGAGTGTGGTGGTGGCCGTAGAAAGAAAAGGGAAAGGAGGATGCTGGGTACATTGTTATATGCATGATGGAATTGGCAGGAATCAAGGATGGGGCTGGGGAGGTAGGGGCCAGACTTATTTGCTAAATATAAATTGTTGTGGTCACACTGGTTTTTAGATACTCCAAGTCCTGGAACCTCCAGGGACACCTGGCCTCTTCATAATTGGAAATTAAAAGGTTAAGTCTCTGCCAACTAGGGAACGACTGCCTGGCTTTGGTGCTAAGCAGTGGTACTTCTTCCTCCTTGCTGGTTAGATACCTTACCTATATGCCACCTGGGAGGGTAGAAGGGGCGACTTTGGGGCCGTAAACAGGATGTTGAGAAGATAATGGTTTTGAGGGCAAAGGGAGCAGGATCCATTGTTCCTAAAACAGCCATCTGAGGGTGGTGAGTGGTGGCCAAGGGACACATTGGCTCCCAAAGACTGCAGTTCATCCCATAATGAATGGGTACCAGAACCGAGAAGACTAAAAATTCAGTGACTCCTGCACAAAATGTCACATCCAGATAAGTTTCTAAAAAATTTTTTAACATTTATTCATTTTTGAGAGATGGAGATAGTGCACAAGCAGGGGAGGGGCAGAGAGAGAGGGAGACACAGAATGAATGGGAAGCAGACTCCAGGCTCTGAGCTGTCAGCACAGAGCCCAATGCTGGGCTTGAACTCACGAACCACAAGATCATGACCTGAGCCAAAGTTGGATGCTTAACAGGACTGAGCCACCCAGGCGCCCCTATAAGTTTCTAGTTACTTAAACACGTATTTTTATTTTGGGTGTCTGGGGCACTTTGACTCTTTAGAAATAGATAACTATTTCTCATTAGAATTGCCAAAGATGAAGGAGAAATGAAACTATAGGTTGTATGTTAAACACTAGTTGCGACTCTTAAGTATAGTGTTTTTTACTATATCCAAAGTAAAACAAGACCTATGTTGGTAATTACATTCATTATGTAAAAATAGCTTCAATTTCAGTCCATCGAAATAAAATTCCATGTGAAAATATCAGAAACTTTCTGTTATACAGAAAAGAAGTCTAAGTATTAATTTTTTGTGTGTGCCTCTAGTATTTGATTACAAGATGCTGAAATTTAACTGAAGTAGGTAAAACCCTTAAATATACTATGAAATGTATGTTATTCTGTGTAATAATTGCCTCGTGAGTTTCCTTCATATGCTTTTCATGTATGAACTCCAACATGGAATAATTCAGGCTTATTTGGGGGCCAGCTGTCTTCCATATACTCATAGGTATTTCAGGTAGGACATCTTTTTGGGGTCCAAGTAATTGAAAACCCAACCCAAACATGCATAAGAAAAAAATTACAGGGGTATCTAGGTGGCTCAGGTGGTTAAGCGTCCGATTCTTGGTTTCAGCTCACGGTTTTGTGAGTTCAAGTCCTGCATTAGGCTCCCTGCTGACAGTGCAGAGCCTTCTTGGAATTCTTGGTCTCTATCTCTCTTTCTGCCCCTCTCCTGCTTGTGCTGTCTCTTCTCTTTCAAAATAAATAAATAAACTTAATTTTTATTTATTTATTTTTTTTTTAATTTTTTTTTCAACGTTTATTTATTTTTGGGACAGAGAGAGACAGAGCATGAACAGGGGAGGGGCAGAGAGAGAGGGAGACACAGAATCGGAAACAGGCTCCAGGCTCTGAGCCATCAGCCCAGAGCCCGACGCGAGGCTCGAACTCACAGACCGCGAGATCGTGACCTGGCTGAAGTCGGACGCTTAACCGACTGCGCCACCCAGGCGCCCGAAATAAACTTAATTTTTAAAATTACAATTTATCAGCCCACTTAAATGAAATACTTAGGACAGTGTTTCTCAAGGTGTGTTCTTGAGAACAGCATCAACTAGGTACTTTTTAGAAATGTGAATTCTGAGTCCCCCTCCCCTACAGTTTACTGAATCAGAAACTCTCGAAGGATACCACCAGGATCTACCTGTGGGCTTTGCCTCTCCTGGGACCCATTTCCAGACTCCACATTGTGGCCAGTGACAGCTTTAACTACCCATCATCACAACACCTTGTCCAGTAGACAAGAGAAATGGTTTCACCTCGAACTGAGTCTTTAATACCAGATAGAAATCTGGATAGTAACTACATGGATCAGTTTATATGGTATATTTTTATTTTATTCAGATCTCTTTAAAAGAGATAGTCAGAGGGGTAAGCATTTGACTACAGAGAAAGGGACGAGACGTTAGAGAAAAGCAGGAGATTAGGTGACTGGGATGATAAAGACTATGTGAGAAATGAGAGAAAATGGTAAATAGTATATAGATCGGCAACATGGGTTTTAATATTTTAAAAATCTAGACCCCTTGCAGCTTTAAAACTTCATAAGCTATTTAAATATCATGTTTAATATCATAATCGTAACCATTCATGCTAATTGCTGTTCTCTATGGCTATATTACTGTTCATTTATTTAATCAGTGCATGTGTAACACTGTAAGGGACATACGCCCACAGCCAGTATTTACATCTTATTTTGATGAATTTTACACAAAAAAATGGTCAGCTTTTTAGTTTTTTTTTAATGCTTTCTAAATTGCATCAACCAAAAGGGGAAGACTATATAAAAATACATAAAGAACTACCTAAATGCATTCTTAAGGTCAATATTTTACAAGAAAATACTCTTTATAATATCTTTTCATAATATTTCTTGCTTCAAGGTACTCCCACTGATTTTGGTAACCCATCTTATTTTTTGTGACTGTATCGACTATATCTTTAATAGATAAAAATGTGCAGGTTTACCTGAACACATTAAATTTCAAAAGAGAAATGTGTAGTTATAGCTCGAGGGCAGGTGTTGTGATCCTGTCAGATTGCTCAAGCTAATTTTGAGCCATGTCAGGTCAGTTGCTGGGAAACGTTTGAGGAGCACAGGAAATTATATGGAGCCTGTTGATAACAGCTTGTCCTTATACTGTGACCTAAAATAATACCAAACCTGCCACATTACCAACACTTTTGTTAAAATAGAAGTCCCGTATTGGTGGTTTGCACCAACCTCACTAAAAAGAGGAAACTAGAAGGATTTAAAAATACGGTTGCAATTGTTGACATGTTGACAGGGAAAATAAAGTTGGCAATTATCATTATGTTGGCAAGAAATTCCTTTAAAAATATACTTGATGTATAGTTAAATGATTTCAGTTGTGTTTTCCAAGCTTGGGTGACCCTAAGTATTTGCTGTGGTGTTTTTCTGTTGTCAGTTCCTAAATCCTTCTTCTGGAGAAGTGCATTTCGTAAATGTGTCTGTCTAGCCAGTGTTCCAAGTAACGGTCATGCTCAGATGTAGCGGCAAAGCACTGGCCTAAAGTATGGGATTTGTATAGTTTTCAAGGAAGTGAATGTGGGGAACTTTTAGAAATATTTCCAACCTCAGCTTATACGTTTTATTTCCTTCCAGTTCATTCCGTTTGGAAAGAAGGGTTAACCTCCCTAACTCAAATGGTGCCTGGGAAGAAAGAGGAGTGGTCACCTCGGTTTATGGTCTGTGTGCAGTTGACGTAGGAGGGGCCGCATACAGCCACGCAGAAAGCTGGAGGCCAAGGAGGTGGTGACAATAGACCTCTTGGGTTTGGCTGGGATAGGAGAGGGTTTATCGAGGAGGAAATTGGTGGGGGTCCCCAGTAAATGGAGATACTGATATTTTCCAAAGGATGTTTGGGTGACACAAGCCAGGTCTATCAGACCTGGGAGCCAGCCTTGCGTTTGGCACTCAGGGGAGTGTGTAATTCCAAATGAGGCTGAAGTCAAACAAGCAATAGCTTTCTGTATTAGAAGGCATGGTCTTTTCAGAGCAATCTGCTCTCTCTCTCTCTCTCTTTTTTTTTTTTTTTTTTTTTGGTAATTTTAAAAGGAGTATAGGTTTTAGTCTGATATATACTCAACAGACTCTATATCTTAATTTAAAAGAGCAGATGGCATTTCAGAGTTCATCCCTTTACTTTAAGTGGGTTAAGGACATATACCTGCTTAGTTTTCCCATGTCCGTTGTAAGATTGAGATGCCTTCAGGAACTGACACTGAAGATTCCAGGTTATAGGCTTTGTAACCAGGAAAACTTAAGTTGACTCTTACCTCTACCTTGTAAGAGCTGTGTCAGGATGTAAAAGTTTCTGAACCTGCCCCATGGCTGTCCTTGTCTTTAGAAGAGTAGGAAATGTTTTTAAATGTTTATTTATTTTTGAGAGAGAGAGAGAGAGTGTGCAAGTGAGCGTGTGTGGGGGAGGGGCAGAGAGAGAGGGAGACACAGAATCTGCAGCAGGGTCCAGGCTCTGAGCTGTTAGCCCAGAGCCTGACATGGGGCTCGAACTCACGAATTGCGAGGTCATGACCTGAGCTGAAGTCAGACACTTAACCAACTGAGCCACCCAGACACGCTGAGTAGGACTTTTTTTTTAGTAAAATTTTTAAAATTTATTTATTTATTCTGAGAGAGACAGAGACAGCATGAGTGGGGCAGGGGGCAGAGAGAGGAAGAAAGAGAGAATTCCAAGCAGGCTCAGCCACATAGTCCAGTGTGGGGCTCGAACCCACAAACCATGAGATCATGATCTGAGCCGAAAGCAGGAGTCAGCACTTAACCAACTGAGCCACCCAGGCGCCATAAGGCATTTTTGAAAAAAAAATTTTTTTTTTTTTTTTTTTGAGAGAGGAGTATGAGCAGGGGAGGGGCAGAGAGAGGGAGGGGGACAAAGGGTTGGAAGCGGGCTCCTAACTGATAGCAGCGAGCCCAGAGAGGGCTGGAACTCACAAACTATGAGATCCTGACCTGAGCTGAAGTTGAACGCTCAACCAACTGAGCCACCCAGGCGCCTCAAGAATAGGACATTTTAATTGAAAGTGCTATTCACTGAGCATATACCATGTGCCCAGACATCATGCTGGGCATCCTATATACTGTTCATGAAACTCCCAGTCAACCTTGTGAGAGAAGCATTCTTGTGTCCTGACAACAGCAATAACAGTATTCCTTACAGGATTTTTGGCAATCATTAATGTCATTAACGCAAACAAACAAAAATCATGTTCCAAAAAAGGGATCAAGTTCTACTTCTTTTTGACATAAACTGTGTACAGCTTTGAAATGACAGCGTTTCTCCCACCCCAACTTCCACCCATTAAATTTTTATGGAACTGTTCCTCATCTATTAACACATGGCATATAAGAGGTGCTCAGTATATTTCAGTCCCCTTTCGATGTTTTGGTGTGTGACTTGGAAAACCCAGATGGTGTCGTTGAATATTTATGGGCTTCAGGGTTAGAAGAATACTGGGTACATAGAATCTTATCGATCTTGGATTGGCTGGGTGACACTGAGGGGTTCTTTTACCTCTTGTAAGCCTATTTCTCTTGGGAAGAATGGAAATCATCTCACAGTGTCCTTAGGAAGATTCAGTGAAATAATGTAAGCTCACCTATCACAGGGATTGACAAATATTGGCTAATATTTTAAATGTAATACACTTGAATGACAACGTGCAGAATAATTGTTTATAAATGCAAGTCTACATCCTGTAGCAGGAAGATTAGTTTTCTGAAAGGTGTGAATGTAAATAATGTTAGAGGACTATGCTTTTGAGTGATATTTGGTAAGATCCATTTTTTAAATGTTTATTTATTTATTTTTGAGAGTGCAAGAGAAAGAGATCGTGAGGGAGGGAGGGGCAGAGAGAGAAGGAGACAGAGAATCACATGCATGTTCTGCATTGTCAGCACAGAGTCCGATGCGGGGCTCGACCTCATGACCTCGAGATCATGAACTGAGCTGGAATCAAGGGTCAAACACTCAACCGATTGAGCCACCCAGGCGCCTCTGGTAAGATCCAATTTGAACCGAGGGAGCTGGTGAAGTTTTGTTTTATTTTTTCACACTAAAGGAAGAAAGCCTGACTGTACTGCTGGGACTGAGGTCAGTGGCATGAAAGAACACTAAAATACTGATGCACACTGATAAAATAACATTCAGTTTGTCTGACTCTGGTGAAGAAAGAGAAACCAGTGAGAGGTAGACTAAAGATCTTGGTGTATGGATTGCTAGCTTTTAGAACAGGTGAAAAACCAAAGTTTTCATTTTTGATTTTTGTCTCAAGCCCTTATTTAAGGTGATACCAGCATTTAATGAGGTAACTGTGTCTCATTCAATTTAGTTAGCTTTCTGTTATGGCTTGAAAGTTTGAAATTCATGTTGAAACCCTAACCCCCTGTATGATGGTATTAGGAGGTGAGGCCTTTGGAAGGTGAGTAGGTGATGAGGGGGGATCCCCCATGATGGCATTGGTGTTCTTGTAAGAAGGGGAAGAGATGCCAGAGCTCTCTTTCTCTACCATCTGGGGATATGGTGAGAAGTGAGTTATTTCCAAGCCAGGAAGAGGCCCTTCCCTAAAAGCCAAAGCTGCCAAATCCTTGATCTTGGACTTGCCAGCCTCTGAACTGTGGGAAATAAATTTCTTTTGTTTAAGCTGCCCAGGCTATCACATTTTGGTATACCAGCCCAAGCTGACTAAGACACACTTAAGGAGCTGCTGTTAGGCACAGAGTCCTCTTAAGCAAGAGGCAACAGTCCAACCGTAAAGCCGGTGAAACCAAGATGGATTAAAATGATGCTGTAAATAGAGGTGTGTGGAATTTGCTGTTCATGTATTGATTCTGCCTGGGATTATCGTGCAAGAGTACCATTTGGGTAGATCTTGAAGAATGAGGGGGATTTGTATCTCTGGGGTGTGATAGCTTCAGAGGGGTAGGAACTTGCAAATGAGTGCAGAGAAGAGGCTCCCCTACAAACAAATGCATTGACAAAACACGACGAACCTAGAACTGTAGGGCAAGTCAAATGCCGTAGCTCTGGCTCTGTATTATCTTCTTGCTTCAGCTTTTAGTCTGACAGATTTACAGAGAAAGGGAGCAGCGTTTCTTGGTCATCAGAGAAATCATCATCGAATAACATGTTTTTGTGTTGGTAAGCCGGAATCCCCTAGTGTTCCCAGCATCAGCATTGCCCAAAAGCCAAAGACATTTATTGACATTTAGTAAAGACCTTTCTAGTTTCTTTTCATACTGACTCCATTGTTCGTATGTGGTATAGTAGCATATCGCACGTGTAGGATCTTTCTCGGTTTGGGGCTGAAAAGTCTGTAGGAATGATTTTTTCTAAAGTTCTAATGACTTTTCTCGCTCATTTGTATGCGCTCATGTATCTTCAACTTCCAACTATGTAAATCGCTGTGAGTTAAATGTGTTTGCATTTTGTCGTTAATAAATCTCTGTCTGATTCTCTGTCTCTAATGAAACAATGTAAATAAAACGCATTGGGCTCCTTCACAGCCTTCTCCTCTTCCAGGAGAGCAGGATGGTGGAGGTCTTTGGGGCCAAGTTGAGCATCATCTCTCGTCTTCTTAGACCATTTTACCTTCCTTGTCACAGCAACTACTTACCTTATAAAGCTGAGAGCGTCCCATTGACTCACTCTTTGTTTTGTTTTTGCTTTTTCATCATGAGGAGTTTTATATAAGCAGATTATAAGCGGTGAAGTTTTGTTCAGATCGTTGCATTTGAAGGGATCTTAACCTTAGACAAACTAGTAGGGGGTCCTGTCTGGACACTCATTCTAACTTCCCCCCATTGTCCATTGCCATTTTCTTAGGCCACATGTGCCTTTGATGCTTTTCAGTATTTCACTTTGTTTTACACTGATTTATAAGATGACAAATTCTGAGTCACCTGAATGAATGGTTTTCTTATAGAAGAATCTGGAATGTATACAGTGCCTTCTTTTTGAAGCTCAGCTGCTTCAAGTGCATGACTGTATTTGTGGTCATGCCTAGCAGTTATTCATTTAGGAGATGATTTTGCTATTTTTGGAGCAAAGGGAAATGGAATAAATGGAGTTGCTTGGAAAGTCTAGAAATCCACTTGACTTGATGGAGCTGACACACTTTACTGCAGTTTTTAGGGCCTCTGTAATTTACAGCGGATACTAATTTTCTTGCTCAGGTTTCCTTCGGCAGTGTCTGCTGAGTCTGAGAGGAGACTGGCAGGTTTATGTGGAACAACATCCTGAGAAGGGTGCTCAGGATTTGCTCTGTGGTTCTACTTCCTCTACCTTCCCTTCTCTGGTCTCCCTTTTCTGTGCCTTTCTTTTCCCAGAATTCCTCAGAGCTTGAAAGGATGAGATCGTCTTTTACTTCCCCTTCCTGTGCTTCTGGGAAATCCATTATCTAAAACACTAGGATTAAATCACCAGCCTTAGCTGTTGATAGGTTAAAAAGTGACCACCAAGAGAATGTAGAAAATTCTTCAGGGCTCGGCTCTCAAGTATGTTGTCTAACCATGTAGTTTTCTTTTGAATTTCGGAAGCTAAATATTAATTCCTTCTTTTCTCTTCTCTAATAATCCTAAAATTCCTTACTTTCACACTCCAAATTCAAATGTAGAAGCCTTAGGCTGCCTAATGATAAATGCAATGATGAAGAAAACAATAATGCCTCTCTACACAGGCCTTCGCTGGGAGTAAATCTCAGGGTTTCTGGGAGTAAATCCTTTGTTAAGCACATAGTAGGTGACCTATAAAGTTTATTGCACAAATAAGTGGATAAATAAATATGTGAATGAATGAGTGGTGGGGGAGGTGGAAATGATGGATTTTGTGGAATGAACAGGTTTCAAACCGTCCTTGGAATTTTCAAAATTTGGCTCACAGGAGTTGATATTGTGAGCTAAGAAAACAACTAGTGGTTTATAAATAAAGGGCCATTTGAATTCTCTTCCTTACCGGGTAAAAATGGAGCTCCTGCCATTTGATATTTTTCCCACTGTCCAATGATTTGATAAAGGGTGGTGGACCTAATGAAGGCTGGGAAACTTTAAGAAGATGCCGAGTTTCACCTCCTTTTTGGGAAAAACAACAAAAAGAAACAAAACTTTAAGCTATATCCCATTAAATCATTTGACTACGCCTTGTGTCATGTGCTCTGTCATGATTCCTGACGCTGCAGTCAGTTGTGTTTGGAGAGTGACTAAAACTTCCATTTTGCGTTCGCTTATGTAGTGTGGAGTGGTTCTGACGTGGGTGGGGATGTGACGTCAGCCGCCCTCCTCTGTCCAGGACAGGCTTCAACTGCACAGCACTCTTGCTGAGTGATATGTGAGCTGGGCCTTCATCACCTACTTCTCCTGCCAATATATTTTCCACTTCTGTCCTCTTAGTCACTTGAAGATTTATACTACATGCCTGATGGCAAAATGTCCTTGCACCTGGGGGACAGAAACCCGTAGAACATCAATCTCATCTTCTTCCTTTGACACAAGTCCATTAGCGTCATCTGTCTTGAGGACAATCCCGGCTCAGAGCCTATCTGATTTTACTTCTTTGGGGACCTTTCAAAATTTCAAGGTTATAGAGAAATTGGCTTTGTGTGAAGCATGTTGCCATCTGTTGCTGGTTTCTAATCTCAGATCCATTTAAGAGATTTGCCAGGCTCGATTTATATAGATGTTTTAACTAATTATGTTTCTTTCTATTTAATCCAAGAGCACATATTTAGATTTGTCTTTTCAGGATCATTTACCTAGATATCTCACCATTCAGCTCTTTTGGGAGGGGGGATGCAGTGTTTATGTGCCATTTGTGGTGAGAAGATGTAACATACAACCTGTGTGTATTTGGTAGTTATAAAATAAGAATGCACATGAATAGAGAGCCAGAAAGAAAACAGGGGATTTAGAGATTCCTCTTTCGTTTTGTTTGGCTTGTTCTGTTTCAAATGAGAAAATTGAAACCCAGAGATCTTATGTGGCTTCCCATCAAAGTCTCACATGAAGTTTGCCTTCAATTTCTAAATCAGCTATAGCACTGAAGTGTTGGTGACCGTTCATTTATTCCTCAAATTTTGCTTTATTCCTTGATGTATAAGTGATTATTTAAAAAGTTATGAACATTATTTTTTAGTAAAGATATGAGAGGGGCCAAAATATAATGCTGTAGTCAGAATGTATAACTATGGGGGCGCCTGGGTGGCGCAGTCGGTTAAGCGTCCGACTTCAGCCAGGTCACGATCTCGCGGTCCGTGAGTTCGAGCCCCGTGTCAGGCTCTGGGCTGATGGCTCAGAGCCTGGAGCCTGTTTCCGATTCTGTGTCTCCCTCTCTCTCTGCCCCTCCCCCGTTCATGCTCTGTCTCTCTCTGTCCCAAAAATAAATAAACATTGAAAAAAAAATTAAAAAAAAAAAGAATGTATAACTATGTAATTATGTAACTGTATAACCATATAACTATATAACTATAACTCTCCATATTCACATCTCTATATAGATATACACATGCCACTATACAAATAAATATATTTACATGTTTGTATTTTGCTTTGTGTTATTATATTATATATGCTTCATATATACTGTCCCACATACAAAGTTCTAACCTTAGAGCCAAACAAAACAAAACAAAACAAAACACAACAAAAAACCACCTCTCTTCTGGGAATTTATCCTAAGGAAATAATCCAGAGAAGGGAAAAAGCTGATACATGAAGACACTTAATGAATCGATGCCTATAATAGTGAAAGTTGTGGGCAAATTGTTTATCTAATAATATAAAATAAATTATAGCACATTACCTTAGTGTGATAATTTATAGTCATTAAAATGATATGTGTAAGGTTTTGTATGTGTACATATGAAATCAAGTTTAAAAAACTCAAACCACTATTGTAAATCCACTCTGCTCTCAACTATGGGAAAGGTATGTATGCATACATACAAACGTAGAAAGTTCTGTGAAATACTAACCGGATGGGATTGGTCAAATTATAAGTGGCTTCTTGCTACTTTTAAATTTTTCTGCAACTTAATATTGGTTTATAATGAAGCACGATTACAACAGTATGATGCGTACCCTCAGGAAATGGGAACATGTTCGTTGAAGAGGGATAACAATGACAGAAGACAAGTGCTGTACTTCTCTAGCATCCATGACAACATTCCTAGCTGGTCACGGAGGGTTTTGAACCCTCAGTTGAGGCTTTGGGTCCATAAATTGATCAAGGAAGCATGGAAGGTTCTGACTATTTTAAATTCTCAACTATATATTTCAAATATATTAAGTTTTTAGGAAGACTGTTGACTTTAAAGGGACTCCAAAATATATAAGTAGCAGGAATGATGGCTGAGATAAAACCCCCTGCTGGTGTCCATTCCCTAGAAGTGTGTGATATTGAAGTGATGGGCCTGGTGGGGACTGAGTAAACTATCGGCATCACCGTGGAATAGCCCACATTTGTTTCTAGTCCCCACACAGGTAATGCCCTATGTCTATGCTCAGAGAGGTGAGTACCAGAGGGAAGATCTTTTTCAAGCAAATGACTTTTAGTACTTCTCACATCAGGGAGGTGGAAGAGGCTTAGAAGGGTCTTTACTTGGAGTTACCAGAGATTGTGGGATTTCATGGTCTCTTTTGGGACATGATTGGGAAGAAGATTTCCTATTGGGGTAGTGAAACTTATATAGTTTCCATAACTGGCATAATTTTCCTTTATCTTTAGACAGTGACTCTAGGTAAAACGAATTCATTGAGCTAACGGTTAATATACTTTATCTTACAGTGTGTATTTTGTAACAGAGGAGGACATTTTCAAAAGCTTTATTTTTTTATGGTGTTTTTCTTAATGCTTTTTAATTTTCCCACCAGACTGTTTCCAGAACTTACCTACATGCAGATACCCTTGCCCTAAATCTATTATTTCCCAGTCTGTATTACTCCAGAGTTACTATTTCTCCCAGAACATTTCTACTGGAATGATTTACTAATATCTGAAAATTAACGTGCTGGAGTCAGGGGTCAAAACCTATTTCTGTTGTGAAATAACAGTACTCATTATGAAATTACGCACTCTCAACAAATCCCATTTGCTTCAAAGGTAGGGTGGTGGCCAACATGGGATGGATTTTAGGCTGGGGTTCCTTCTGCCTGAGCACTGCTATAGGAGCCAGCAAATCATTTAACTTTTCACACTTCAAACTCCCTGTCTGGGAAGGGAGTGGCTTGACCTATGTGATGTCAAAAGCTTCTTCACGCTTAAAAATCGTGTTTCTATGATTTTAATATTGAACAATACACATAATTGTGCTTATGCTGCATGATAATTAGCCATGAATGATAATCACCATGAATGGTGATGATTAGTTATAACCTACAGAGTGGAAATGTACTTTTACGTCTCTCCTTTTCTTATTTTATTGGGTTTTCCAATGTCAATAATCAGTGTCAGTGTCAATTTCCCTTGACATCTTACATCCTCAACTTCTTTCCCTCCATCGTTTTCTGAGTCTATGTTAGGCGGTCCTCTCCTATGCCCTTACTCCCCTCCTATGAAGATACTTTAGTGGAAGCTTCCTGCCCTGTCCTGAACAAAGGTTTCCTTAAAAACCTGGAGAGGAACATGGAGGAATTAAGGAAACTCTCGGGAATGGACACTCTCGGGAAGTTGGAGCCTTGAGCATGTGGGTCACATGGCTACAGGGGTCCAGAAAGCCGAGGCAGCCTCCAGCAGCATGACAGAAGGTAACGGCCACAGTAGGAAAGAGTCTGGAAACTGCCTTCCCAATGGGAGTTCTGATGCAGTGGGAAAAGAGAGGAAAACAGCCTTATAGGATAGAAGAATCTAGGAGTGAGGCCATCAACAGTAAATTTACCTGACAAGATCATATTCATTATTATAACTAACATTAATTGGCCACCACAAAGATGCAGGGGACTAAGGTAAGTACGTTAAAGGATTATTTTATTTCTCACAGTATTCCTTTTAGGTAAAGTCTTTTTAAAAATTTTTTTTGATGTTTATTTGTGAGGGAGAGAGAGACAGAGTGCAAGCAGGTGAGGTGCAGAGAGAGAGAGGGAGACACAGAATCTGAAGCAGGATCCAGGCTCTGAGCTGTCAGCACAGAGCTCGACTTGGGGTTCAAACCCACAAACCACAAGATCATGATCTGAGCCAAAGTTGGATGCCCAACCAACTGAGCCACCCAGGTGTCCCTTAGGTAAAGTCTTTTTTAACTCCTAAATCATAGGTCAAGAATCTAAGGACTAGAGTGTTTAGGAAACTAAGTTATGGGCTTCTAGGTAGCAGGTGACAGAGCCAGCTTTAGGAAATGCATGTTTTTGGCACAAGGAGAAGACAGTTTCTTTCCCCTTCTGCTTTCCTCACATTACCTACTCCATCCCCAAAGGGTATAACTGCCATGTCAACTTTTCCTAATGAGGTGGGCCAGAACCTTAAACCAGGAAGGCACTGAGACTCTGAAAGTTCTGTGTAGTTGAGAAAGCTAGTCCTAGAGCGAAGCTGGAAATGAAAGAAAAGCTTTGATTCTGCTTGGTGCATATTCAGTGAAATTGGCCACATGGAAGTCCTGTGCAAAGGTACTCTGTGTGCCACATGGCCGTGCCTTTGTCTTCCTGAGCTGGGAGCACGCGATGTCCCTGTTTACCCTTGTGACCATGTAGCTCCCCTTAAGGGCAGTCCCTCGGATGATGACTGAGTGGTCTCTAGAGAAATTATCTGGAAATTGATTCTGATGTTAAAGAGTCCTTGAGAGAAATAGCGTTCCTCTCTTTTTTCAAAGTAATTCAGCTGAGATGGATTTTCCTTTCAGGCTGCTGCAAAATTCCACGCCATTGGGTCCAGAGATGAGGGTTCCTGATGTAGGGTTTAATACTTGGACAGTTTCAGTAGAGATGGGGGCAATTTTGATGCCAACCTCAGATTGGAATGTTTTTCCAACAGTAGCATCTGGTTCTGTTGTAGGATTTCTCATCCGTAAGGTTTTCCGTTTAGTCATATGATCTGGTACTGCTGATATTCACATCCTAATTTAATTTATCGGACCCATCGCTTAAAATTTTTGTTGTACTTCTTGTCATTTAGTACCAAAAGAAAAACGTTCTCTACCTGAGACCTCATATGACTTCTATTGGGAACGGTCTCCACTTTCAACTTAAATTTCCTTTGAAATTCCACTGGCTGGCCTTAGTTTCCACATGTGCTGATGAGAATTCTCTTGTATAAAGGTGGCATTATATTTGCTTTGCAGATGTAAGCGTGCTTTTTTTAAACGTCTCAAATAGGATGCATAGCCAAAACTGTTAAAATATGATGTAAAGTGTGTCTTAGGGTGGAAATATAGGGTATATCTTTATATAAAGATAAACATTACAGCTATTCTTTTGCATATCATGTAAGACTTGTGAAATGCTTTACTACATTGGTTTGCTTCCCCAGGACAATTGGGATGTGGTACTATTTGTGTTGGTTTATGTCTAGAGATCTGCAGTGAAGTATTCAGTGAGATTCATTTAGGATTCAAGTAATTTGGTTCACTAAGAATTTAGGATTTTACAAAACTAAAGGAATTAACTAAGAAGAAGTGAAACATCATCCTCTTTAGAAATATACAGGTGATCTAAAATATTCATAAGTGTACATGTCTGCATGGCTATGATATATGAGTCAGCTTTCTAAACTACCAATCCTACCTCCTTGAGCCCCAGATGGGGGTTCGCCTAGGTTCCCAAATGTCCATTGCTGGCTATGGCACCTTTGGTTCCTACTGTTTTCTTAACCCTCTCCCATGTCTTTACAGCAGCAATTACACAGAGGCACCTGATGCAAAATTTATTGTACCGACAGCATAGATGGGGCCATAATAAGTGCTTTACAGTGGAAGGCTGCCCAGTGTTTTTGTTTTGTTTTGTTTTGTTTTGTTTTGTTTTGTTTTGTTTTGTTTTTTGTTTTATCTGGGGAAAGAAAGAAGACTGTTTACTAGCACTGAAATATTCTTCTCTTTATGTTCTTTATGTTCCTATTTTCCCCTTTGCTTTCATTACAGAATGCTTTGACCAAATTTTGGAATTAAATCAGAGAGAACAAGGGCAGTCATCTAGAGTTGCCACTCCTGGCTTGGACAGGAGATTTCTCGTGTTGTCCCCATCCCCTTAATGTGAATCATACATAAATGAACAGTCTTTGGTAGTTGATTTTTCTGCTTGTAATCAGATGCTCCCATAGGGATCATTAATGGATGATCCTAAAAAAAAACTCTGTGTGCTTGGAATTTTTCATAAGAGTGATTGGGGAAAAGAGAGGTGGATCAGGGTTTGGGTGTCTGTATTTTAGTTTGCTTCTCAGATGGAGCTTTGTGCCTGGTACACACTCCCACTTTCTGCTGTTTCAGCCATTGTCTCTGAGACCTCCTTCCCCTCACTTTGGCTATCCCAGTGACCTCCTTGTCACTACTCTCTACCCCTGATGCCATCTCTGGGCTACAGCAGCACCCAATTTCACTCAGCAGAAGTGACCCATTAGGCACTCAAATTCTCTGTGGTCTCTCAGGATATAACCAGTAGGATAAAGACAGTAGTAAATTCAAAATAGCCTTTATTTGATTTGTCATGGTTAGCATAATTTTTCACCATTGCCTGCAGGCTTGCACTAACTAGCATAAAGTTCAATAAAATGTATCATGAAGTATCTCTTTATAAATTGTTTCCTTGAATAGTTATGAACAGAGCTCTTTGGATTCTTATTTATAACAGTGTGTTTAATGTAGCGAATTTCCTGCTGACCAATATTGGAAATGAAAGTTTCACTTATAAGGATGCAATTAAATAAAACATTGCCAAGTTAAAAATGTCACGTTGCTCTTTGTCAATCAGATTCATTATGCTGTATTATTATATTTGTATGAATCCTTTCTTCTAGGGACCTTAATGTTCCCTGAATATTAATTGCCACGAAATTCTTGTGAGGTTATTATTATTCCAGATTACATAAAATTTACAAATCATTTACTAATTAATCCTTCGGCATCTCTCACAAGTAGAGAGAACTCAAGCAGATTTACCCACTGGAAAAGGAGGTCCCCTTTCCAATGTTGAGTTAGACAGAACCTCCCCCACACTTACCTTTCATTTCAATCAGTTGTAGATGCAGAAGAGGCGTCCTGATGGGGAATAGCATTTTACAGTCTTAAACAGCTTTTTCCAAACAAATAATAATCAGAACTACTTGGGCACATGTATATAAGTTGTCTAAGAGAGGGATTTGAATAGACTCCAATATCTAGCCTGGAAATGCCTTAGAATTGTTTAAGATAAAAGCAAATAAAGCTTGGAATCCTACCCCAGGTCATTACCCAGTTGAAATCCCTCACAATTTAACTTAATTGCTCTTCCTGCTTCCTTTTGACAGTAAGTTATTTTTAAACACCAAAGTGGTATATATCTCAGTGGTTATACTGTGATTATTACCAGGTGCCTCTGGTTCTGTTTCATGGAAGAGATGGAGTTTGGTTTGACTTGAGTTCACCTCTTGGCTCCTGCCATTTGGCTTGATGTCTTCAGCCTGTCCTGCCTCGCTTACATGGTAAGTCCTGGAATCTGTTCCAGGCAGGATTCAAGTAGCCTGGATCCGATTACTCTTCTGGAGGGAAAGTGGGTGAAACAGGGAGATGGTAGGAAGTCCTTCCAGAATGCCTGGTCTTTTGTGGCAGCCCATCCTTCTGTAAACTCCTTCATGCATTTCTTTACTGAGCACTCCCAACAGGGGTTGACCATGGTGTAGTGAGTGGTCAGGCTGTCCCTGCCATCTACTGTTAGCCCTGCCAACCATACTTGGCCACCTCACCCTCTGGGTCTCAGGGTCCTGATGGATGTGACTCTGTGGCATGCAGTGCCCTTCCATTCTTCTAGTGACTTAGTTTCTAGGCAGAACCAAGGAAGAGCTTTCCCATTGGGAGTCCAGCTGTCTGACAGTGACAATCTCACTTGAAATACATTGATCTTAGGAGACTAAAATGAAATCTTGTGCAAAGACAAATGACAGATACTACCCAGCAATAAAACCACATTGGTACAGAGAATCGTAACACCCCACAATGGCCCCTAAAGTCATTCCCCACTTAGTTTCTGGTTGAAAGACCTGTAAGTGCTGTATGTCCTTAGGCCCTACCTTCCAGTGGGATCAGTTCCATTCATAAAATATGTTGTCCTGTTCACTGTTGGGTCTCCATGAGGTCAAGATTTCTCCAGGGTCCGTCCCATGGACAAGTTTTTGGACCAGTGGTCAGCAGACTGCAGCTCAAGGAGACGTATATTGCCTAATCAGCTTCCCGAAGTGGCTCATGATCTAATTTTTGGAAATCCTTTATCATAAAGATGAAAAAACTGAGGACCTAGGATCACATATAAACCAGTTACATTCTGCTTACTCTGCATATATCCCTTTTCTCAAGGGCTCCAGTGATCTGCCTGAACAGAAACGACTACTTGGATTAGTCCCATTAGTGGAATCAAGTGGATGAGGGCAAAATAAAGTGACATTGTGGATTGGGCCCCAAAAGGACACCTTAATGTAAGGATTGATTGGATTTCATAAGTACACACTTAAAAAAAATTGCTGCTCTTTGACAGATGGCCTTATGTAAAATAAGTACTTAAAGCTTTTAACAGTCTTTAATTTTTATGTAAATTAGTATTTTTATTCTCCAATTTAAAACATTGTGTTGTGAAATAAAACAAAGATTAAGAAAATCACACAAAACCATGTATGACATAATGCGGTATCAGAAGGTTCAACTCTTGGAGCATCCAGGTGGCTCAGGTCGTTAAGTGTCTGACTCTTGGTTTCAGCTTCGGTCATGATCTCACAGTTTGTGAGTTCAAGCCCTGTGTCAGGCTCTGTGCTGACAGCATGGAGCTTGCTTGGGACTCTCGCTCTCTCTCATTCTTGCTCTCTCTCTCTGGCCCTCCCCCATTCACTCTCTCTCTCTCTCTCTCTTTCTCAAAATAAGTAAACTTGAATTTTTTAAAAAAATAGTATAAAGTTAAAAAGAAGGTTCAACTCAGGCTAAAAAATTGAAGTCTGAAGCCACACCAGAAGCTATGTGCCCCATCCCAAATTTGACCTCATGCTCTTGCTTCAAAAGTAATCAATGTCTTGGTAGCCCATTCCTTCATTTATTCATGATCTGGCAAGCATTTGTAGGGTACCTGGCATTCATCAGCTCTTTATCTTCCATTTGAAACATTTGGAATGGCATTTTAGGTTTCCAAGACGTAGTTGTAAATATATTTGATTCTCCTGACCTAGAAACTCCTTCTTAAGAACTGCTACTTATTATTCTGGCATAGATAGGCTAGTTAATATATTTACTAATTAAATATATTTTTATTGGTAACTTTTAATATTCAATGCCTTGTGTTGGCATTTATGAGAGACAAATATGAATAAATCAAATTTTTTTTCCCACAGTACTTATACTGTAAGGCCAGAAGACATAATGCAAAGGGAATGTTACTAGTAAAAATGTCACAGGCTCTTTCCCCCCCACATTCTCATATGCATGGTTATAGCATTTGAGACAGAAGGAAAAACAAAAATGATTTGGGATGTTTCTTTTCTCCACCAGCCATTCCCTGGGAGAGAAGAGAGAATGAGGTAAAATGAATTGGATTGTTCCTCAGTCTTTTTCCATTATACCTCTCCATCTACAGATTATATTCTTTAACAATTTCCTTCCTCTGATTTAAATGCAGTGCTCCTGGGAACTTATTTTATGTGTACCCAATAAAACAACATTAATCTGATAGTAGTTTGTTCAAACTGGCACAAAATTTGCAGCAAGTGCTATTTTCAATGTGCCAGATGTCATATTTGGTCAAAGAAATATGGGAGAGTCAATTTTAAAGTCTCTAGGGTTTGACTATATTGTAAAATTTAGGGAAGTAAAAATCAGGATACAGGCAGAAGAATCCAGAACACCAGAGGAAATAAAGTATTTTTAGGACTTTGTAGTGAGGGTTGGGGGGTAGACTTTCATCTGTATGACCACTTCAGACACTGGGATATAATAGCGATTCACCAGCTACCTGCTTCCTAGAAGGGGCTCTTGGACCTGTGAGAAAATGGTGACAGGAATTTGAGCTGAGAGACTACCCTCAAGGGATGGGAAGTAATATTCTGAAATAATGAAGGGAAATAAACCATGTTCCTACCATGGGGTCTGGGACCAAGAAAAAACTCAAAGTGAGTTGGGAACCCACCCTTTACCTGGATGGAGGCACCATGTCTATTCATGATGAGCAGAGAGCATATCTTTGAATGTGACACAGTTGGGCAGCTCTGAAATGACTTCTAACATGGCCCCAGGGGGATGCACCTCAAATTTACCAAAATTTGAGGAACCACTAGAAACAGAGAACTGGTATCTTTTGGGGTGCTTAGTTCCTGGTGGGGAAAAGTCTTCCCTTAGCTTCTATAGCTAAAACCATGGTAAGGTGACCAATGACAGTGCTGAGACTTTTGCTGTTAAAGGTGACAGAATAGAGTCTTTGGGTATCAGAACAACCAGTAATTAAACAGCAGCACATGGTGGATGGTCACTGGGAAGAGGGAGAAGTATTCAAGTCTGGCTCTCTGTAAATCTTGAACTTATTGTTCTAACCTTGATGGCCATCTTAGCCTCATGTGACATGGAAAAGCAAGGATTTTGTGAAGAAACTTAGATTGTAGCTAAAATATGGGCATGCCTTCAATCTTTAAAAGATACAGCCAATTAAAAAAATTTATTGTAAAAGAAAACATTTTTTGACGAATGTTGGAATAATCCTTAAAAATATTTTGCTTTATAAATATGTATTCCCAGGACAGCTGTCAAAAGCACTATGGTTAGGATAGATCCATTAAAAAATGAAAAGATCTATTTTTATTATAAAACTTTTCATCCCTTCAGTACTTGACGTGAGCTGCTGGAGACATAAAGCAGATGGAAAGGAATCATGGCTTCTCATAGAGTAAGTCAAATCTCAGTGAGGGGTTTGAATGTGACAGTCTGACTCCCAAGCCCAGTCTCTTAACTACTATTTTTGTATTAAGTCTCAGGGTTGTTTCAAGATTAAATAAGGTAACAAGAGTGCATTGTAATGTCATACGCAAGTAAAATACCATGAACTAATAAAGTGAATGTTTTGTGCATTTCCTTGAAAAGTATATTAAAGTATTCATCCAGAACATCAGACTGCTAATCACTAGTGTTTACAAATCAACATTTTCACAAATTTGTTTTAGAAATGCAAATCTCAGCATGTCCTGCATATACATTTTACGTGAGAAGAGAGTATTAACAAAACACTGAAATCACAAATGGTGCTTGATCATTCCACCTTTGCCAGAAGCCTCTTCTACCTATTTTGCAGGAAGAGAATTTGAAGAAGCCCAAGTGGTATATGGCAAATAAGAGCTGGCTGGCTGACTCATTGCTTTAACTTGTTTGGTACGTGCTGCTCCTATCTTGTCTGTGTTTAAGGGGAAAATATACCCAGCACATTGCTCTAATGTGCACTTTGCTATACTTGTAGAAAATCACATATTCACAAAATGTCAAAGAAAAAACAGCATCACACAGCATTTTTGTACAATTAGGGATAATTCCACGTAAGTGGAAGAAGGTGAGGGCGAAACAGAACGTTCAGTGGGGCACCTCTCCATGCAGTGTTTAATACTAAGACATTCTGGGTTTCCATGCTGTGCCTTACGCTGTTACCAACTCGCAAGCCTGCCTACTTATTTATTATAAACATTCAGAGCTGAGACCTTCACAAAAGGCCACAATTAACAGTGAGTGCATTCACACAAAGAAAATGTATTTGAATGAGATGTCTCTACTGTTAGATAGACTGTCAGTAGAATTGTCTAAAAGCGTATTTATACTTCCTTCCCCAGTCATTTGTCTTTGACAGTCAAGAACATGAAGATTCCTGTGGTGGAACCATGCACATAAATGGCATTTTTATCAGTTTAGTGAATAATTTTTGAGTGCCTACTATGTACTAGGTGTGTATGTCTTTGAAGAGCTCATAGTCTAGCAGAAGATATAAACAAGAGAACAGATGTTTAGGGTACAATGTGATGAAACATTTGAGAGAAAGAAATACTCTTTGGGCCTTGGGGACCTTATGTGAATTGTAGCTAACTCTGCCTGGAGGATTTAGAGGAATAATAATGATTAAAATAATGCATATTAAAAATATTCTAATATCATTATTTTATTCAGTCTTTACTGAATGCTTTACTATATGTCAGGCACTGTATTTGGTGCTGGAAACACACTGGTGACAAATGTAACAGTGTCAAGAATGGAAAGGACCTGAGGTTTTTGCTTCCTTGAAAGTTAACAAGTTAGCCTGGCAGTGTCATGGGTGCTGACAGAAGATAGGAGTTTCCTGGGTCTGAGACAAAGGATTTTTTTTTTTTTAATAAGAAATTTATTGTCAAATTGGTTTCCATACAACACCCAGTGCTCATCCCCAAAAGTGCCCTCCTCAATACCCATCATCCACCCTCCCCTCCCTCCCATCCCCCATCAACCCTCAGTCTGTTCTCAGTTTTTAAGAGTCTCTTATGCTTGAGACAAAGGATTTTTATTATTACTCATGTCAAAGCAGGCAGGCATAAATTCCATGTTGATATAAGTTCTTCTTGCTCCCCAGATCTTATGGGGAATTGCAGTGTGGGTCCAGGTTGATACTGAGCACGCTCAAGTATGAATTCAGTATTTTCTGCTTCCTAAGTAAATCCTATGAATTTATACTTTATCTCAAAATTACTTGTTACATTGAAATATTCAAATTGCGTTACCACTGAATTACTGTATAGCTCTTTATTACCAGTAAAAATGTTTTGATCTGCATTTACTTTTTTCTTTTCAACAATAATTTTATTTCATATGATCTTAGTTGTTTTTTCATCATAAATATCTGAGTCTTACTTTTCCTTTGGTTAGATTTTAAATAACATGTTATTGAATGTATTGATAAATTTTACTAACTTTAACCAACTTATTTTCTTTCTATTTATATTTTCTTCTGCTTTTATTAAGCCTTTGTGTTATCTTTTTATTTTTAAATTTAGAGCTTAGTTGTTTTCTATTCTTTTAATTCATAATTGTTTAACACCACGGGTCTCATTGTATACTGATTTGTTAGCATGTATATTAGGCCACAAGGTTTATATAAAACATCTTGCAGACATTTATGTACTCAAATAGAGACATATAAACCTCTGAGTGCTTAGAATGACATTTCTATCCTGCCTTTTGCCCTGATGAGTAGGCTTTTGTGTTCAGGGAAATGGCCTGTTTCTTTGGATATAATAAATTGAAAAATATGTACCGAATGAAATAAATTTATTTTTGTACAGATCTTCCTCAACTTATGATGGAGTTACGTCCTGGTAAATCCATCATAAGTTGAAAATTCATTTAATACCAACCATCATAGCTGAGCCTGGCCTACCTCACAGCAGACAGGCATAAATTTCAGTTTCTCTTGCTCCCTAGATCTTATGGGGAATTGCAGTGTAAGTCCAGGTTGATGCTGAGCACACACAACTATGAATTCAATGTTACATATTAAATGCATTTAATACCAAACATCATAGCTGAGCCTACCTCAGAAGGTCTGAAGAACTGTCCTGGCTAGCTTTACCATCCTCTCCCTGCTTGCTGACACTCGAAGAAGCCAGGATACCACTGTTCTGTTCCACAGCGGAGCATGTGGACAAGGGCACTTTCAGGAGGCAGCAGTTCAGTTCTTCAGAAATGATTAAATTGATGGCAGAAGAAACTGGGCTTGCTGAGACTCAGTCTGCTGATTTCAGAGTTGTTTCTGTGGGCCAGTGTCTGAGTTCCCTTCCCTGGCTGCTGCCAGCCCCAGGATGACAGTATAGCAGGGACATGAGAGAGATCTGTTGCCAAAAGGCTCAGTGACTTCTGAAGAGGTGGGTTTTCCTACCAAGTGAATATTCTTTTGATGATGGGCCTACTGCAATGTGCTCGATGTGGAACTAACCGAAGGACATCTGAGAATACTTCAGATGTCCTGAAATGTGATAATGCACTGCTGAGCTAAACAAGACATTCCTGATGTGTTGCATTCTACTCCTCAGTTTGGTTCAGGACAAAATAACAGGAGGCACGTCTTTTTACTTTTATATAACGTCTGTGACATTGAAGATAGAAAAAAAAAGTTGATTGTTAAAGACAAACTAAAAAAGGTCGACTACAATGCCCTATTTTCTTCATTTTGCTTATTTTGGGATAAATTTCTGGAGTCATATGTGTCCGAATAGCAATGAGATTTTCATGGTAGGCCTTTTTTACCATAGCAACTGTGAAGGACCACAGGCAGCAGGGTATTGCTATACTTGGAAGATGTGCCAAATATTCAGAGTGAAGTAGCAGGTGCGTAAGCAGGCAAACAGGGCACATTCACATAGGCAGTGCTGATGTGTCCCTGTTCCGTCTCCACTGTCTGTCTCAGGCTTCACAGAACATCTCCAAACCAGAAAACACAAGACACTCTTTTACTATGACACAGTTTGCCTCGGGTTCAAGGTCTCCTTTTTTTTGGCCTATGACTTGCTTTTGGTTTCTGATTCCCTTTGACTTGTGTGACATGTAGGATTCTTGTCTCCTGAGACCTCTCATGACTCTGAACTGATCACCCGTGTGACATGAAAAAACGATCGGCTTTCCATTTCCAAGGACTGTGGATTTTAAAGAGAGTCGTTGGTTTGCTCGGTAGACATCATGGGTTTGAACGTGTAACTGGGAGAACGAAGCTTTTCTTTATGAGGAAAGGAAGTATAAAAACAGTGGAGGAGGTCTGGGAGAGGAAAGGACTGCCTGGTTTGGAGAAGAGGGAGTGAAGGAATCCCGGTGGCTAAAGAAGACGTTTGAAGTCTGTGCCCTCTTTGTGCCCTGGTTGGCTTTCCACATAGTGGACAGAGTAAACCCTTCTCCTGATTTCATGAAATCTTTAGGAAGACACTGGTTTCTCATCAATCTGATATGAAGTCAGGGCTATTTGTTTTCTGCTGGCCCCACCAGAAGTTCAACGAAGGGAGGCCAGTTTATTCTGGTCTCTGCTTCAACCCCAACACCAAGCACTGTGCTTGGCACGGAATGGACACCCAGAAAATACTTGTTGAACAAATAAATGACTTATTTATTTAGAACTGTAGTTATTTATATGATCATATGGAACAGATAAACTATTTTTTTCCTGATTTATCATCCCACTTCAAATAATATGTTTCTAGTACATGCACTTTTCAAGCCTTTGCTTAGGATAAAAAATATAAAAATCCTTTAATATTTTTAAAATACAGAAAAAAATGTGAGGCAGGGAAAGCACAATTTACATCTACCTTGGGAAACCACTAGTTCTTTGGCCTATGTCTTTCTAGTCATCTTTGTGTATGTTTTTATACAGATGATGTTAACTATAGCATCATTCTCACACTTAACTCCAGTGCTTTAAGCAGATATGGATATAGAAAGCTCACAGAAGCATTGACACAACTAAGCTTTCAGAAGCAAGCTTCCTCTTGATCCTATTGTTTTTCTAATCTGCTTCATAACAGGTTCATGTGTGAGGCATTGCTTGCAAGGGAGTCTGGGAAGTGTAGTTTTTAACACACCAAACTCTTACCTGTCTATTGGTCTTTGTAATTCTATTTCATTTGTCTAAAACCCTCTTCCTACTACTATTCACAAAACTGACCCATATTGACATATTTCAAGTCTTAGTTCAAAATCACCCTCACAGAGAGACCTCATCTGCCCAGTGAATCAATCACACGGGATCCCACCACCCAGTTCATTTTCTTTGTAGCATTTCTGACAATCTAATTATTCACTTGTGTCTCTTGGCTTTCTCCTCCAACAGAATGTAATCTCTGTGAGGGCAGGGACTTTGTTTCATTCACTATTGTATCCACAGTACCTAGCACTCTGTCAGGGCTTTAACACATTAAAAAAAAATTTTTTGGGGGGGCGCCTGGGTGGCTCAGTCGGTTAAGCGTCCGACTTCGGCTCAGGTCATGATCTCGCGGTCCGTGGGTTCAAGCCCCGCGTCGGGCTCTGTGCTGACAGCTCAGAGCCTGGAGCCTATTTCAGATTCTGTGTCTCCCTCTTTTTCTGACCCTCCCCTGTTCATGCTCTCTCTCTCTCTCTCTGTCTCAAAAATAAATAAACGTTAAAAAAATGTTTTTTTAATAAAAATTTTTTTAATAAAAAAAAATTTTTTTTTTAATGTTTATTTATTTTTGAGACAAAGAGAGAGAGGGAGAGGGAGAGAGGAGTGGGGAAGGTGCGGGGCAGGGCACAAAATCCGAAGCAGGCTCCAGGCTCTGAGATGTCAGTGCAGAGCCTGATGTGGGGCTCAAACCCACAAACTGTGAGATCATGACCTGAGCTGAAGTCAGATGCTTAACTGACTGAGCCCTCTGGGTGCCCCAGGGCTTTAACATATTTTATATGTCTATTATATTATATAACATATAATATATATATACTATAAATTATATAATATATAATATACATTATACATTATATAATAAAACAATATATAATATATAACTTATAATTTATATATTATATATATTATTATGTTAACATTTTATATGTCTATTACATAACATTTGTTATGTAATAGATTCACCCGAAGTTGTCCTTTAGTTTTTTTCCAGTTTACTACCATATGAACTGCAATGATATGTGTCTTTGCACAAAAACCTTTGTCTAGCTGACAATTTCCTTGGGTCAGTTAATAAAAAGGAGATAGGATGGTCAAGTCTGGAATATTGTACATTTGCCAAACTACTTTATAGGAATACTATTTCAGTTCACTTTTCGGTCAACGATGTGTAAGAGCTTGCATTTTATCACATCACCACTGGAACTGGGTATTTTCATGTTTAACCTTTTCTAGTCTTTTACCACTGAATTTTAGAGTTTTTTTCCTTATAACTATTTATCAAGTCTTAGTATATTTTGGATATTCATTATTGGTCATATTTTTTGTAATAAAATTTACATTGTTGTATTCTATGCTAGAGGTTTTTAATGTCTGTGTAGTTGAACTGATTGATTCTTTAGTGATTTCTTCCATTGTTACAGTTTTTGTCCAGAGACGGGATGAACATTCTATGTTTAATTCATTGATGTCTTCAGTATTTCAATTCTTTCCGATACTTCCTTTTTTTTTTTTTTTTTACAAACTACATTTTAGGGGCTTTTAAAATTATCTTCTTTATCAAATTTGAAAGTGACTCATATTAGTAGGTAAGAGAAAACATTACAGGCAAAAAGAAAGACCATTAAATATGGTTTTTATCTTATGTATTTATCTATTTTTGTACCTGTAGAAAACAAGGATGAAAATCACATTCAAGTACTCATCCCTTGTTTTAACTCTATTCACATATATAATTGTGCCCTTGTTTTAAATGGAATGATGCCATCAAACCTGGTTTGTTTAGCACGATGTTGTGATTTTTTTCAATATTAATTATTATTAAATAATAATATTATTATCGGTTGGTAAAGTTTGTACATGGACCTGATTGTAGGTTTGAAACTGATCATTGTGACTTCCCATAGGCTAGGAGGGATGGGGGGGGAATTTGATTTTCATGATGCAGGAAGCCAGTCGTCCTTAGTATCTGACTCCAGAGTGGATAGAAGTAACATGTGGTTCTGTATTTCCTTCAAAATACGAACATATCCCTTAGCTGAAGCCCTTAGACTAATCTCTTTGAAAAGTACTCTTCTCAAATTTCCTGTTCAGGTGACAATTAAATGACCAATGTTTTGTAACTGTGATTTGTTACTATAATAATTGAATTTAACAATATGCCTGCCTAGACATAGATGATGCACTGACCTGGAAAGAACAAAGAATAGTAGAGAAATTGAATGTGCCCTATTTTGATTTCTTAGTCTTCCTCATTTTTTGGCCCTTCCTTTTTTTTAATAGTCATTCTCTTCTACTTTAATTTGAAAAACAACAACAACAACAATAACAACAAACAAAAAACAAAACAAAACTCCAGGAATAGAATGAATGGGAGATTATTTTAATTTTCAGAAACTATGGGTTTTCATCTTTGGGTATTACAAATGAGAACTCTGGAGGAAAGTGTAAAGGAAGAGTGAGTGAGTGTAAAGTAGTGTGGCAGACAAACCCTGAGGGAATCCTGATGATTCACACCTTTGCATAATCCATTTCCCTTGAATGGAGCCTGGGAGTTGCCTTTAACTGGTAGAATATTGCAAAGGTGATGTCACTTTAATGATTATGTTAATGTATGTGGCAAAGATTCTGTTGATGTATTTGTTCCCATTCTGTTGTCTTTGAGATTGTACTAAGGAAGATTGTACTAAATAGAACTGAATTAATCAAGTTAGTCCTTTAAAAGAAGGTCCAGGCCTTCTAGGAAGTTAGAGTTTTGAAGCAGCAAAACTTTCCTCCTCCTTTGCTGGCTTTGAAGAAGCAGCTGTTATAAGTCCAACAGCCACAGTAGAATAAATTTCACCAACAACCTGAGGGAGCTTGAGGGTGGACTCTTCCCTATCTGAGCCACCAGATGAGAACACAGCCTTCATGCCAGCCTTCTGAAATTGGAATAGGAGAATTCAGCTTAGCTGCCTCCACTCTGATCTATAGAAACTGGAGAAATGGGTGTTGTGGGTTTTTTTTTTTTAATGTTTATTTACTTTGAGAGAGAGAGCAGGGGAGGGTCAAGGAGTGGGGGAGAGAAAGAGAATCCCAAGCAGGCCTTGCGCTGGCAGCACAGAGCCTGATACAGGGGTTGAACTCACAAACTGTGAGATCATCACCTGAGCTGACATCAAGAGTCAGATGCTTAACTGTTGGAGCCACCCAGGCTCCCCGAAATGGGTGTTGTTTTAAGTCTCTCTGTGCAAATTTGTTATGCTGTAACAGAAAATTAAGGCAAAGAGACTCCTTGATGGCATTAGCCAAAGGAAGGAGAATTCCTTCTCTCAGACACAAAAATGGGCAATTCCTGTCTCAGTTTGCAGGTTAATTTGAAATTTTGTCCATGCCTGAAGAACTGGTCTGGTACTACTTCTTTCTTTGTAAGACTCTTTTTTATTAAGGGATGCTGATGAAAACACCAAAGAGTATTCTTGACTTAATCCCCCTCTGATTAATGCCAGCACTTATTCCTCTGAGTTTTGAGTTTCCCTACAGCTTAATTTAATTTAATTTTGATCTAGATGACTTTTAAGCCCTTGAGCCCTGAGGTTCTATGATTTTGTGACCTCAGATTCAAGGACCTACATTTAAGGATGAAGATGTTTTCAGTTTTGTGCTCAACGAGTGATTCTGCATCTCCCCACTTCACTTCTACCTGGTCAGCATGGTCATTTCAGCCACCCTGTGTTCCTCTTTCCATTCCCGTTCTGGATCCACTCCAGATCTCTGTGTCTTCCCTATGCCACTCAACATCCAAGACATTTTTGTCTCTTTTTCTCCTTAAGATTTACCTCCATTTAAGAATTTCTATTTTCTGCTTGACAGGTTTCAAATTTAGAAATGTGGAGCTAGGCCCATTCCTTTGTGAAATTCATGGTTTCTGTTTATTTTCCTCGAGAAGAGGTGAACAAATGCGCACGCAGCTTTGAGTGACTGTGAAGTTTGCCTCCTGATTGGATGTGGATCTTGGAAACATCCTGCCTGAGCTCTAGAACTGTGGGACAATTATTCAAAGGCTGTGAGTGAGTGGGAAGACCATTCCTAGTGGATGTGCCATCTTTTAAGAGCCACCAGCATTGCAGGGAGAGGTGGTTATTCTTTGACCAGAGGACATCTGCTATAGACTGAATGTCTGTGTCTCCCCAGATTCACACGTTGAAAGCCTAAACCCCAACATGATAGTATTTGGAGGGAGGGCCCTTGGGAGGTGATTATGTCATGAGGGTAGAGCCCCCATGATGGGGTTAGTGCCCCTAAAAGAGATCCTGGAGGGGCGCCTGGGTGGCTCAGTTGGTTAAGCATCTGACTTCGGCTCAATCATGATCTCATGTTCTGTGAGTTTGAGCCCCATGTTGGGCTCTGTGCTGACAGCTCAGAGCCTGGAGCCTGCTTTGGATT
Source organism: Lynx canadensis (assembly GCF_007474595.2). Taxonomy (NCBI): domain Eukaryota; kingdom Metazoa; phylum Chordata; class Mammalia; order Carnivora; family Felidae; genus Lynx; species Lynx canadensis. The sequence goes on from NC_044303.2 coordinate 72,546,093, forward strand.
CTGTGTCTCCCTCTCTCTCTGCCTCTCCCTAGTTTGTGCTCTCTCTCTCTCAAAAAGTAAATAAACGTTAAAAAATTAAAAAATGAAAGTGATCCCAGAAGGCAAGCTTGCTCTTTCTGTCACATGAGGACACAGCAAAATGACAGCCATGTATGAACCAGGAAATAGGCCCTTACTAGATACCAAATATGCTGGCACATTGATCTCAGAATTTCCAACCTCTAGAACTAAAAAAATAAAAAAAAATTAATTTTTGTTATTTATAAGCTACTCAGTCTGTAGCTACTCAGTGGTGTTCTGTTATAGCAGCCTAAACGGACTAAGACAACCTCCTTTCTGCTGCGAATGCTCTGGATATGTGGCTTCTCATCTATGATGACCTTCCCTTAAGTTGATCTGCATGCCAAGGTCTCTCCTAGTCCCTGCATCTGTGCCTCATTGTCTGAAGCTAAGATTCAGAATATATTATAACTGAATATATTATAAGAATTGCTTGGGTGTTTTCTGCACCAGGATATAGCAGTGGCTTGGTGCTCTGCCCATTGGTGTGGCAGGAAATACTTTCATTTGTGCTGGTGAATTCATTTTGTCTGGGATTTCTTCCTTCACTAAAAATCTTGCATTCTTTGACTTAACAAACAAGTAGTGAGTAATTACAGTATTCCAGGGAGTGTTCAGAGGGCTATGGAAGGTATAAAGATTAAAAAGAGCTGCCTTTCTCCTGCCAGCTGTAACAAATGTGAAATATATTGGGAAGGTGACACTGATGTCTGGTGGGTATACATCTGCTGCGGCAGAAGGCTGGTGCATTGTAAGACTCGCTAAATGAGAGCTTCTGGGTATGGAGTCTGGAGACCCCAAAAGCCTCCAGTGTGATTCTTGTGTATACTAAATTGTAAGACCCTTATTACCTGGTATCCAAATAATGTCATTGTTGATGATGATAAGATAAAATACCAAAAAGTCCCCCAAGTTTTTATTATGTCTTTAAGAAAATATTATCATTTCAATTAAAGGGACATCATATACTCCTTAAAATTATTTTTATTAACCAAAATTAACATTTGGTTGAGGGCTAGAATTCCTGTGTCTTTCTAATTCTCTTGTACTTGTAAGCCTAAGGCTTTTAAAATGGTCTTTCACAATTATACTTCAGCTTAATGGAGAACCATTGACCCTGTGAAATCAAGTTCTGAAATTGACCTACAAGTAATGAATTTTTAATCAGGATATATTATTCACATCTGCAGTAATTATTTTGGACTAGTAATATTCTAGATTAAAATGATCTTGGAAAATGTCTCACATGCGATACTTCCTGATCTCAAAGCACAACTTTCTAATGAATAATGTACAGTTACCTTTATTTTCCTGCAGTGCCTGGGGATGAGGTACTGCTCTGAGCATATGTAGAAGTACATTTTCAACATTCGTTTGTTTGTTTGAATTGAATCAAATGAAATTAATACCCTAAACTGTAATACTGTCTGCATCATTACTTATTGCTCTGTATCATGAGATTTTAAACATGTCTAATGCTTAATAGATGTCCTGTGTTTTCATGTGCTGGTATATAAAAGAGGACCCTTCTAAAATTAGAAGCAAAATAGCCTGTATCTAAATTTTCTTTCCTACATACCTCCATCTTTCTGCATTATATACAGCAATGTGCTGATTGCTTTATGTAAGTTTAATAATTAAGTATACATTTATTTCTGGATTGAAGATAAAGGGAAATATGTGCATCTGAAGGTGGCCAAAACATTGTTGACATCTCTTAAAAACTTGCTAAGTTTCATCATTGAAATGACTTAATATGCTCCAGTGTCTAAACGTCTCCTCTGGAAAAAAGTAATCACTTTTGGAAGTGCATTAATTCTTCCAGGTCACCAAGGTGCTCCTTAATAAATCACCTCTAATCATTAGTATTATCTTTTTAGTTATGAGCCATTTTTAAGAGTTAATTTCCTAAAGACTCTCATTTCTTCTTTTGGTGTCATTTGTGCAGTGAGAGATAAATATTTACAAGTTATGATAAATATAAATTAATTATAACTATTAATATTATGATATCCTCAATGTTTTCTTTGTAGCTGTCATCGAAATCACCTGCATTCAATATTTGAAGTTCAGTTTTTCCGATATCCTTTTCATATGAAAGTCTAACTCTGAGTCTGAAACAACCACTGAAAATACTGTCTTCAAAACATGAAGATGTGAGCACACTCTTACTTACCTGAACTTGGGTGACTTCAGTTCCTTGCACCCAACTTTGCTCCAAATGCCCCAGGCTAGAGGAATCTGGGTTGTACTAAGGAGCCCATTAATATTGGCCACCAGAGGGCTCCCATATTCCTTCCAAGTATAAAAATACAAAATGCAACTAACATAAAGTTCATCATCAAATAAAAAGTCTTGCAGGAATTTATGATATAGTATCTATAGAGGAGAAATGTCCCCAAACCACTGTGTACTTATGCAAAATTATGCTAATGAACAAACTTGAGAAACTAAGCACTTTCTGTAGAACAAAGTGATTAAATTGTGTGGTTGATGTTGGTTTTGTTTCTGGAGACCGTGGTGCAGACTTAAAATACTTAATATTGACAATAGGAAAATTGGGTACAAACCTATTATGTGTTTATGAATGATGTAAAGTGTAGCTGATTCTAGTTACCGGAGTGCAGTTTTTGATCACACACTAGCTATATAGATTATCCTGTTTTTTGTTAGCCCAGTTTTTGACATTACACAAAACTTTATTGAACCAATGGTTGGGTTTTTTTGGGTGGGCATTGGTGGTAAGAGGAATAATGTCATGAACTATGGACATTTCCACTGGGGAGGGAGAAAAGGATTGCTTCTCCTGAGGGCTCTTCCACTAGTTCTTGTTGAGTTGTGTCAGCTGAGAACCAGTCCCGGGAGCTGAAGCTCCACAGGATAAGTCTCTGGGTTTCTGGAAGCAGCAGAAGCATTTGTCGTGTGTCTCTTTTGCTATGGTCGTTTCTGGCTCTGACAACCCAGGTGTTGTCCATAGAGTTTATGCAGGCAGGCGCATTGCTGCATTAAATACAGAGTAGAGTGAGCAGTTAATGGCAATGTTATAATCCACAGCAGAACAAACTTTGAAAACAGCATCTTTAGGAACTCTTTGAATGCCGGTGAAGCACTTCAAATGAGTCATCAGATTGGTCTTCTCTGTGATGTTTTTAAACCACAATTCATTTATCATCAGTAGCTGAAGATGCTGTTTAGCCATATTCTACCTCTTTCAATTCTTTTTTTTTCTAGAATACATTAGTTATTGCTGCACTTAAATGTGCATCAAAGAGAATAGCAACGTGGAAGGCCTGATTAGCTCAATTATACACCCACACCTAGATGCTGTCTTTTTGACTGTAAGACTGAAATATTGTTGCAGAAGAAAATAAAACAATCTGTTCCCCCCTTTATTTTCCATTATGTTCTTCTGGTCTAAGAATTATTTTGTGTTTTCTTTAGAGAAAGAGAATTAAAAAATAGAGCTAATTTTGGTTTATCTTGTACTTCTTGAAATAGTTTAGAGCAGTTTTATGAATTCTGTTTCAATCTGGGATTTTTGATGCTATTTCTCCAAGCAAGCTTTCGCTGAATCCCCCTCTCTTATCCGTTGCTTTCCCTCCATAAGACCATGGTGATTAAAAAAAACACTCTACTCCTCAGGCTTAGATTACCATGTCTAAATGAGACATAGATATGAAATTATCAGAGTGTAGAGTCTATTTTAGAAATTCAAGTGGAGTTGGTGTTATTTACAACCACGTAGTAACCAATCTAGTCCAGCACTTCTCCGTGATTCACCGGATTTGGATTTGACTCCATTTATGTTCCAGGAAACCCACAATATTGCAGCTGGTAATTAACTTCATTTTAAGACCATTGCTAATCTTGAAGATCAGTTGCTAAGTTCAGACTATGCATGAGCAAAAGAAAAGATGAAATTTTTTCTGATAGTGACTGGGTATCACAATAACCCATGAGCTAATTATACTATATTTAATGTTTGTCATGGAAGTCTTTGAATTAAAAATCAAGGACATTTTTCTGGGTCAGATACATAGATTTTGTTCAGTAAGGTCTTTGCTAATTGCCATACTACTTCTAAGTTTCTATTTTTTAGGAATAAAAATATCTGGAAACATTTTAATTAAAATGTCCAAACTATTTCACATACACCAACTGGTTCCTAGGTTTCTTGAATAACCACTTAAATTATGAAATTCAGCATGTATAGATACTACTCCAATTATAGGTATTTACCTTTTAGAAAGAAAGTTTGTTCCTATCTAGACTTTGTGAAGTCGAATTGGCATAAAATGAACTTTGGCTCAAAAGCTTCTCCTGACATTTATTTGCAAAAGTTTCTATGGCCAGTATTCCTGTAGCTGAGGTGACATTAAGCCTTGTTGGTCACCAGGGAGGAATGTGGCTTTTCTCTTCACTCATTCTGGGTGTGAGAAGAAAGGAACTACTAGTGGATATGCCAATCTCGATATGCCTCTTTCTGCCCCTAGCAATACTTGATATTTACATTTCAGGCAAAAGATGAGAAAACTGAATTCCCAGCATAGGGACACAGTGATCAGAGAGAGAACCTGCCTTGCCCAGCTCTTTAAACCTGCATAAGCAGCTCTTTTTAAAGCCACTAATGATACCTAGAGGACTTCTAATCTCAAGATGTTGATATATGTACTTATTTTCCCAAGATTTGGTGATGTCTTTAACAAAAAAAAAATATAAACATTACCTTAAGACACTGGTGCTCAGTCTTGTCTGCTCATGACAGTCATCTGGGAGTGCTTCTAATTCCTAAGGCTCAGGCTGCATCACAGACCAGCTAAATGATAATGTCTGTGGTTAGAACGAGGCATCAGGTTTGTGAACCTTCCCCAGGTGACTACAGTATGGAGCCAAGTTCGAGAATCACTGCCTTACAAACCAGTATCCCTAAATGATATTGTAATCATACATCTGAACATGTGTAGTGGACAAGGATCTCAGTCTCCAAGCTCAGATGTTCCAGAAACACTCATTATTTCCTTACAGCCTAATTGAATTTTGATTATGAGTTGCATGCCAACTTCTATAATTCAACCAGTGTGGTGGAGGATTGATATCGGCCCATTTAGGATTCTTTCTTTCCCTGGGATTGCAAGTGGCTTACATGGTACTGAAATGTTTGTGGGCAGGACTGGAGAGGGCTGTGTTCTGCATTGCTACTGAAACGCACACCAGCACTGTCCCACAGTGGATCGGTGGTCCACCGAGTTTCCACAGCATGGCCCCTCCACCCTGTTCCAACCCTTTCCTTCTCCCGTGTCACATCCTGGTGTGAGGCACTGAGGTGAGCTGACTCCAGTCTGCCTTAAAACACCATCAATATGTCATTTGCAAATATCTTTTCCCATTCCGTTGGTTGCCTTTTAGTTTTGTTGGTTGTTTCGTTTGCTGTGCAGAAGCTTTTTATCTTCATAAGGTCCCAGTAATTCACTTTTGCTTTTAGTTCCCTTGCCTTTGGGGATGTGTCGAGTAAGAGATTGCTACGGCTGAGGTCAGAGAGGTCTTTTCCTGCTTTCTCCTCTAAGGTTCTGATGGTTTCCTGTCTCACATTTAGGTCCTTTATCCATTTTGAGTTTATTTTTGTAAATGGTGTGAGAAAGTGGTCTAGTTTCAACCTTCTGCATGTTGCTGTCCAGTTCTCCCAGCACCATTTGTTAAAGAGGCTGTCTTTTTTCCATTGGATGTTCTAAAATCTATAAAGAGCTCACCAAACTCCACACCCGAAAAACAAATAACCCAGTGAAGAAATGGGCAGAAAACATGAATAGACACTTCTCTAAAGAAGACATCCAGATGGCCAACAGGCACATGAAAAGATGTTCAGCGTCACTCCTTATCAGGGAAATACAAATCAAAACCACACTCAGGTATCACCTCACTCCAGTCAGAGTGGCCAAAATGAACAAATCAGGAGACTATAGATGCTGGAGAGGATGTGGAGAAACGGGAACCCTCTTGCACTGTTGGTGGGAATGCAAATTGGTGCAGCCGCTCTGGAAAGCAGTGTGGAGGTTCCTCAGAAAATTAAAAATAGACCTACCCTATGACCCAGCAATAGCACTGCTAGGAATTTATCCAAGGGATACAGGAGTACTGATGCATAGGGGCACTTGTACCCCAATGTTCATAGCAGCACTCTCAACAATAGCCAAATTATGGAAAGAGCCTAAATGTCCAACAACTGATGAATGGATAAAGAAATTGTGGTATATATACACAATGGAATACTATGTGGCAATGAGAAAAAATGAAATATGGCCTTTTGTAGCAACGTGGATGGAACTGGAGAGTGTGATGCTAAGTGAAATAAGCCATACAGAGAAAGACAGATACCATATGGTTTCACTCTTATGTGGATCCTGAGAAACTTAACAGGAACCCATGGGGGAGGGGAAGGAAAAAAAAAAAAAAGAGGTTAGAGTGGGAGAGAGCCAAAGCATAAGAGACTGTTAAAAACTGAGAACAAACTGAGGGTTGATGGGGGGTGGGAGGGAGGGGAGGGTGGGTGATGGGTATTGAGGAGGGCACCTTTTGGGATGAGCACTGGGTGTTGTATGGAAACCAATTTGTCAATAAATTTCATATATATAAAAAAAAAAAAAAGAACAAGCCTGGAGGAGTGATTGTGAAAAAGAAAAAAAAAATTTCCTAATAAATAAGCAGCAAGTTTGTCATTAAAAAAAAAAAAAAAAAAACAAAAACACCATCAACACTTTCTCCTTCCCCATCTCCCCACCCTTGGGGAAAAGGCTAAGCATTTGCTGTTTCTAAGAGACTGAGTGTGATGTTGAGGGAAGATGTTAAGAAAGGAACCAGTATTAAACTGCAGCTTCTGGTCGGCAAAACCAGTGTCTCCTCTTCTTTAGGCAAAAGCCTATAAATTTCTTTTTAGTTTATCAAGAACCATGAAATGATGCTTCTTGTCTTGAAGCAACTTTTTAAACATGGATTGTTTGGTTAAAAATTATCATTAACAAGTATATTCACATAAACATTCAACTCCAAGTTATTTTGCCAGATAAATCTAATTTGTCTCTGTCTTCCTCAGGTAATTTTGTCATCTGTCTACACAGTATGAATCACCTTTAAAATTGTACCAACTGGTGCCACCGCCCTAGCACAGGGCAAACTTGTCTTAATCCTATCAGTGCTACCTCTCTTGTCATTCAGAACCTCTCCTTAATTATTGGTTTATATTAATTACTTCAATGCACTGAACATTTGAAGCCAATTCAAGGGGAGAAGGACAGGTTATTAATGGGTACATGACTGAGTACATATTCTCAGTTTGTCTGATTTAGGAAACCTCCAGATGTGTATCACCTTGGTCCTAAGAAAATATGATTCTTGGAGTGCCTGGGTGGCTCAATGGGTTAAGTATCTGACTCTTATTTTTGGCTCAGGTTATGATCTTGCAGTTCCTGAGATAGAGTCCCACATCGGACTCTGTGCTGACAGAATCCCCCTTCTTGGGATTCTGTCTTCATCTCTCTTGGTCTCTCCCCTTCCTCAAAATAAATAAATAAACTTAAAAAAAAAAAGAAAATATGATTGTCCCTTACAAAGTCCAAGTCACATACTCATAGATAGAATTTGTATTACCATCACTGTAACGACAACATCCATACCATGTTTATACCTAATAGAAATTGTCTTGTCTAATTTGACAGTCTTCATTTTACAGATTAGGAAACTGCTCAACCCACTTGTTCAGGTTCACTCAGCTAGTTAATTGTAGTTATGACTTGCTTCATCCACCCTCTTAACCAGTATACTTAGACATACAAATTGAAGACAATTCTTTTTTTTTTTAGCTTTTAAGTATTAATTCCAGTATAGTCAACATAGAGTGTTATAGTAGTTTCAGTTGTACAATATAATGATTCAGCAATTCTATACATTATGAAGACAGTTCTTGATGTCCAGAACTGACTATTATAGTCTCCTCTCTCATGCACACATGATAAAACACTCCTTTTCCTAGAAGGTAATAAACTTAGAAAATAAAATTAGTGACATCCAGTAAAAATAAATATGTTCAAATTCATGATGGAATATCAGGAGAAGCTTGGAAATATTTTGGGAGGAAACCTTTCAAAGGGAATATGATAGATGCTATCCAGGCCACCACAAAAGTGTCTTGATACCCACATGACAGATAGAGGGTACTGTCCTCAGGGGACCATGGCTTAACCCAATGCTGCCTTATAAAAAATATATGCAGTGATGGTTATCTATTAGCACTGTCCAATATGGTATCCAGTTAACCTCTCTCTCTCTCTTTCACGCTTTTCTTTCTTTTTATTTCCTTTCTTCTCTTTTCTTTTCTTTTTTTCCTTCCTTCCTTCCTTCTTTCAAATAAAGGGAATAAATACAAGCTTTGGAGTAGACAAATGAAAGTTTAATTTCTAGTAAGAATAGGAGCAAATAACTGATTCTTTCCTTCCTAAGTGTGCACAGTAAGTAATAGCATTTACTAATATGGTTATTTTATGATTAATGGGACGATCCATGTAAAGTTTCTAATGGTGATCCTGTTGTAAATCATCTCTTGATGATTTGGTTATGATGATGGTCGTACTGATGCTAATAGTGTGTCCATTTAGCAAAAGGGATGAAAGTGTCCTCTGTGTCTCATGTGCTATGCTGTATATTTCCTCATTAATATAGGAATATCTCACGTGCTGTTAATAATGTCATGTGTGTAAACAGTGGCTTGTGAACATGGAGGAGTTTGTCATCCATCAACATGTACATGTGCATTTTCAGGTAAGAGTTGAAATATTAGGCATATTAGCAAGAGAAGGATTTGCTGCAGATCACATGGGACCTGCACTCAAATTTCCATCTTCTGTTTTCATCTGCTTTCCTCTCTGCACTATCATATTGCCTCTTAACACATAATATGGAAGAGCCTAATACTCACTGAAAAATAGAAATGTTTGTGGGACTTCACTAAAACTCTCTGATATGAAAGAAGGACAATAATTTGTTAGAATCAGTGCTTCAGTGTGATCAAAAATTTCAGAAGAAATGATTTTTCAGAAACATCTTCTGTTTTTTGAACAGACCATTAGCAGTGTTTTTCAGAGGGAAGCTTTATTTTGTTTTGATCTTACAATGGGAAAGTTTCAGGCCAAGCCCTTGAAATGAGCAAAATAGTGGCAAATGGTAGAGAAAATCCAGTGTTCTTCAGGGATAAAAATTAAAGACGCAGTCTTTGGGCCAGGAAACACGCCAAGTCACGGGTCCACTTCCATCTTGCACCATTGTCATAGCTCCGTGGAGGAGACAGTGTCTAATCGTGTTCTTAAAGGGTAATCACTGTCCTGTTCAGGATGTCCTGCTGACTCCACGGGGATGCTAGCAGGATGTGAGAGACATCACAAGGCTGACTCACTGAAACTGAGGGATTTAGCAAATGCAGGAAAGGAAAGCAAGTTTAAGCTGAGAATATAAGTGATTTGCTACACTTGAGACAATGTAAGTGAAGCCAGAGCAACAGAGAAAACCTTTCTTCACAAGGGTGCCCGGCGCATTTAAAACAGCTCTAGCTATTAGAATTTTTTTTTCTTTTATTAAGCTGAAATATGTTCATGTGGTGGGGCTCTTAGGTGGTTCACTGATGGGGGTTTATTCGGTCAGCAAATATTGAGTGTCTACTCTGTGCTAGTATCTACTGTATCCTGTCTGCACAGTTCTGGGTCTCAGGAGCAAGTCGGGGGTCTTTGTGCTCATGATAGTTACATTTAGTGAAAATAACAAAAAAAGTCAGATTTGAGAAGCTTTAAATGCAGACACAGGAGGACATTGTTTGATCTAGGCAGACAGGTGGCAAAGAACAGAAGCAAAGAGGAGCAGGAACATAAGGTCTTAGGAAAATGAAGCAACATCTTCAAAGGAAAAGAAAGCATTTGGTTGTCCAGCTGCAGGCAAAATAATGCTAATGGACAGACATCTCGATACACGTTCATTTCTCATCCAAAGATTTCATGCAGAGCTTCCCCCCCCCCTTTTGTGTAAACTAAATGGAAATAATGCTGCTTTATGAAAATCGACTCTTTAACTACCTTTCCCAGAGCATAACTGTTCTGTGAAACAAAAGCAATTGCTCACCCTAGATCCTTTGTCCTTGAAATAAATATTTGGTCCTACATCCAAGATTTTTTAGGAAATTGATTTAAGTGCTGGAACTGTTTCAGTAATCTGTGAATGACCCTAAATTACCTATTCATAGGAAGAGAAGGCCAGGGCTGGATGGCAAACAAAGTAGCCTTTTCATTCCTCCCATGACTTCCTCTCCTTGGCAAACCATCCCGTTCTCTTCGCAGGAGCCCGGCTCCCTGCCTCTCTGGCCCACGACGCTGGTTCAGAAGATGGCCTGGAGCGCATGGCATGCCACCCACTATATTGGAAGCTGAAAGTGTTTTTGCTAGCTGAACGTCAAATTAATGAGGTTTTACTATCTAGATAGCATGTATTGACAAAAATACCATGTACCTTTACTGACAGTGAACCTCCTGTTCTGGATTAATGCTAATCCAAGGTTGCTTGTTTTTCATATTGGAAAACCATGGCCTTGTCATTAGCGCAGGTGACTTCTCAAAGTCAGAAATGAAACGCTTTGCTTATTCACGGAAGGAGGGTGCGTTGTTCATGTTCAGGGTCACTTATTTTTATTTTCTTAACGGCACTTTGAACTTAAAACAGATGTGCACCGGGCAGCTCTTAGAGCATCTGTGGCTGTAAAAGAAAATAATGCCATGCGCTCCTGGGTTGCTCCATTATAGAGATCCTCAGTTTTGTCCCTGCACCCGTCTGCGTCACTCGCAGTGATTCAGGACCAGCTTGTGGGAGGGACAGCCATTCCACACTGCCGTGAGCAATTGCTGCAGACTATGATGGCTTTCCCCAGAGCTTTCCTCACTGCTTCTCAGACGGGTCTGCGTGGTGGAGGCAAAACTCGAGGGCTGAGAATTACAGACTGTGGCCAAATGAGTTGTCACTCCCTGGTCCAATGTGGGCGAGAGCTGGGAGAAGGTGACAGAACCATTTTTACTGCAGTTAAGTGTGATTAATCGATGCCTTTCTAATGAGATTAAGGGGGAAAATCTTTTTTTCTTTCTTTCTTTTTTTTTTTTTTTTTTTTTTGCCAGCTCTCCTGTACTCTGGGAGTTAATTTAATGCATTCAGCAGAAGCTATATGGCAGGGAACAATTGCTCCCTTGCTGGAAATTCTCCCAATTAAGCATAGACTATCTTAAACAACAACAACAACAACAATACTATTGATGATATGCTTTAAATCATATATAAATATGATCATTTCACATTGCCTCATCATGATTTACTTTTTTAAAGAGGAAATAATTCCATTTTTTTATTGGTGAGAGATTGAGATAGATTGTAAGAGTCAGTGTTTTCTCACTCATTCCTTTTGTAATTATTGTTCAATCAAAACTTAAAATATGACACTAGAGCTTGATACCCAGAGTAGGGAATGTCAAAAAAATGAAGCCATCTCATGTCTGGGAAAGATATTGATGGTCATTAGACAAACTGATTATTTGTATAGTTATCACCATTGATGTAATTTTACATGTGTTTGTGTAATTACTTGATTGCTAATTGTCTTCTCTACTAAAGTATGAGGTCTATGAAGACAGGACTCATAGATGTATGGGCTCATCACCTCTTTCAGAGCATCGAACACAGCCCTTGGTATAGAGTTGGCACTCTGCTTTAATGTCTGTTGAATTAAAAGAATGAATGAACCTAATACCTATGATTAGAGTTTTACAGAGTTTCTTTTAAAAATGCTTGTCTAAACTTTTTTGAACACCTCTAGCAACAGAGAAGACCTTTGTTCACAAGGGGACCCAATGCATTTTAAACAGTTTTGGCCGTTAGAAAGTTTTTTTCTTTGGTTAAACTGAAATATATTCATGTATAGACTTTACTATTCAAAAATAGAATCTGATATTGTGTAGAGTAGCATGAGTAGTCATCAGAGACCATCTTCTTTATGTCATTTATGTCCAGATCCATTTGCTTTTATTGTTTGTTATTCCTTCACGTCATTTAAGCACTGTTCACAAAGCTGGTTTAGTTATTAATTACAATTAGCTAAAACTGTTTTTTTAATTTTTTTTTTTTACATTTTATTTATTTTTGATAGACAGAGAGACAGAGGACAAGTGGGGGAGGGGCAGAGAGAGACAGAGACACAGAATCCGAAGCAGGCTCCAGGCCTGAGCTGTCAGCACAGAGCCCAACTCGGGACTTGAACTCACAAACCGTGAAGTCATGACCCGAGCCAAAGTCGGATGCTCAACCGACTGAGCCATCCAGACGACCCAGCTAAAACTGTTTTAAGAAAGGATTTTGTTGGGGGAAAAAATATGGGTACCATATAAAAGTCATTCGTAATTAAAATGAAATTGGCTCAAAGCTACGTTTTCTTAAGCTCTTTTTCCTGCCTGTTTTCCTGGCCACCTTATTTTGTCCATAGGCTACTCTGCCAATACAGTGGTTCCTATTTTAATATCTGGGAAAAAATTAGGTCTCTTACTCTTCCATCATTCCAAGTGTATTTAAGTTCTGTTTTATTTTCAAAGCATTAAGTATTCTGAAGAATATATGTCAGTTCTTTAGAAGGCAGAAATGGCTGCAATTATATTATTTCTGTTTGCTGTTTATTAAGACAGGTGATATGTGCACATATGAAAACATTCTCACTATCTGACATTAAAACTTTACAGATAAAGCTAAAGACCTCTTTAAAAATTTTTTTTTCAACGTTTATTTATTTTTGGGACAGAGAGAGACAGAGCATGAACGGGGGAGGGGCAGAGAGAGAGGGAGACACAGAATCGGAAACAGGCTCCAGGCTCTGAGCCATCAGCCCAGAGCCTGACGTGGGGCTCGAACTCACAGACCGCGAGATCGTGACCTGGCTGAAGTCGGACGCTTAACCGACTGTGCCACCCAGGCGCCCCAAGACCTCTTTAAACAGTAATACCTCATTCTGTTTTCCATCCCAGAAATAAACTAGCATCAATTTCATGTTTAGTCTTCCAGTTATTTATATATAATTTAAGTATATAATTTATAGAAATTAAAGATGTTATATATAAATTATAAATGATATATAAATTATATAAATATAGTATATAAGATATATATACTATATAATTGATTTATGGATTATTTTATATTATATATATATTTCACATGCATACATGCCCACACATATACATATGTACATATATACACACAAACACACGCACACCTACTTGTAAGCAATAGAAACCAACTCTTGTTTTCTTTTAATTTTTTTAAAATCTTTTTATTTTTGAGAGATGGAGAGGGAGAGACAGAGTATGAGCGGGGGAGGAATAGAGAGAGAGGGAGACACAGAATCTGAAGCAGGCTTCAGGCTGTCATCACAGAGCCTGATGCGGGGCTCAAACTCATGAACTGTGAGATCATGACCTGAGCCAAAGTTGAACACTTAACTGACTGAGCCACTCAGGTGCCCCAGAAACCAACTTTTTCTAACGAAATTCACTAATCAACTAAATTTATTGAGGCATATCATGTACTAGGCACTGTTGTAGGGACAAGAATATGGCAATGAATCAAGTGCCTGCTCTCATCAAGCTTATACTTTAGATTAGGAGGGCAAAGACATAAGCAAATAAAGTAATTTCAGAGAATGACTCTTCAGAGAGTGATACCTATGAGAAATTTCACGACAGAGATGTGACCGTGGCAAGAAGAGCTACTTCTGAGTGGCTGATCAGGGTAGGTTTCTCTGAAGTGACATTATTTTTATTGGGGAGTAAATTGTGACAATGAGCTGGGCCTGCTAATGTCTGTGGAAGGAGTAGTTCAGGCAAAAAACCCCAGCAAAATAGTAGACCCTGATGCACGCATAACTTGGAATGTTGAAGGCATAGAAAGGACAGTAGGGCAGGAGCAAAGGAGAGTTAGGATAGGAAATCAGAGAATCCATCAGAGTCTGTTTGCCTCCAACTAGACAGGAAATTTTTGTCACAAGAGTAATGGGAGGCTATTAAAGGATTTTAAGCAAGAGTGTGTTGTTACAGGATCTGATTTGCTTTAAATTTATCACTCTGACTTTAGTGTAGAGATAAGAATGAATTTTTCTTGCTTATTTGTCAGAAATCAATTGACCATGTATTTGTGGGTTTATTTCAGGACTTTATTCTCTTCCACTGATCTGTGTTTCTTTCTTTTTGCCAACCCCACACTGTTTTGGTTAAGGTAACTTTATAGTAAACACTGAAATTATATTATGTAATTTCTCCTGGTGGTATTTTGCAATTTTTACTGTACATGCATTTAGCATTTGGATACTATTCTAAATGGATTGTATTATTGATTTCATTTTTCAGTACATTGTTGGTAGTATATGGAAATATATTCAATTTCTGTGCATTGGCCATTATCCTGCATATGTGCTACATTCACTTAGTTTTAGGAGCTTTTTTTTTTTTTTGAATTGAAGATTCCTTAGGCTGTGACAACCTAAACAATCACGTTGTTTGCAGAAAAACAGTTTGCATTTTTACTTTCTTATCTGGATGCTTTTTAATCCTTTTTCTTGCCTCATTACATTGGCTAGGACCCCAGCATAATGTTGAACTGAAGTGGTGAGTAGATATCCTTGCCTTGTTCTCTATCTTAGGAACTCTTCACCATGATGCATAATGTTAGCTTCAGGTTTTTGTAGGTGATCTTTATCAGGTTTAGGAAGTTCCCTTCTGTTACTGTGATCTTGAGAGTTTTTGTCATGATTAAGTGTTGAATTTTTGTCAAATGATCTTTCTGCATGTTTTGTGTTGGTATGTGGCTTCTTTATTCTGACAACTTGGGAAATTATCTAGTTTTATTTTTGAATTTTAAGGCCAGTTGAATTCCTGGAATAAACCTCAGTTTATCATGATGTATTATTCTTTAAAAATATGTATGGATTCAATCTGGTAATCTTTTTTCATGAAAAATCAGTCTGCAGTTTTTTGTTCTTGTATCTTTGGTATTTTTATCAGTGTTGCTGGCCTCATGAAATCAGTTGGTAAGTATATCTTCCTTCTCTATAAATCAGAGAGTTTACATAGGAGTCATATTTCTTAAATTTTTGATAGAATTCACCAGTGAAGCCATTTGGTCTGGTGTTTTCTTCATGCAAAAGTACTTCATTATAAATTTATGTTTTTACCAGGGCTATTAAGATTTTTCCTCTTTTGTCAGATTTTGTTGTTTCTATCTTTCAATGAACTTATCCATTTCATCTGCTTTTTAATTTATTGACATCAAGCTGTTCATAATATTGTCTTATTTTCCTTTTTGGCATTCAAAGAATCTCTGTGCCCACTCTAATTCCTGACATTCTAATTTGGGTATTCTTTGTGTTTTTTTTTTTCTTTAATGTTTATTTATTTTTGAGAGAGAGAGAGAAAGAGAGAGAAAGTGAGTGGGGAGGGGCAGAGAGAGAGAGGATGACAGAGGATCTGAAGCAGTGTCCAGGCTCTGAGCTGTCGGCCCCAATGTGGGGCTCGAACCCATGAACTGTGAGATCATGACTGGAGCTGAAACCAAAACCATGACCAAGCTTAACCATCTGAGACACCAGGTACCTCTTCTTCAAGTTTTTAACAGTGTACATTGTTACTTAACTTCATTGATCTTTCCAAAAAACTCGCTTTTGGTTTCATTAATTTTCCCTATAGTTTTTTATTTCATTTATTTTAGCTCTTATATTTATTAATTTCTCTGTGCTACTTTGCACTCTTCCTAGCTTCCTAAGGGAAACATCTATTATATCATTGATTTTAGAATTTTCTTATTCTGTTTTGTTATTATTATTTTACTTCATATATTTCTAATTTGGTTTCTTTAGAATGCTTATTTTCTACATATTAAATTTATATCATGAACATTTTCTGACATCATTAAATAGTTTTTAAAATGAAAACCACAGAAGAGGGATCTCTGTGAAGGTAGCAAAGATATTCTGAACTTAAAAGTTATGGAAAGAGTAATTTTCTATTAAAATTGAGACCAAATTTCCTCATAAGATATTGTAGGAGAAAGGAGAATAAAGAGAAAAATAACATCCTTAGATGTAATTAAGAACAGGTCAGTTGGACCAGACAAAAATTGTAACTTTGTATTTCAAGGTTAAGACATTAAGAAAATAATGCAAGACATGGAATGACATCATAAAACAATTAGGAAACCAAGAAATTAGGTACTAGGACATGGAAAAATAGAAATGAAAAAATATATTTCAGAAATGAAGACTAAGCTAGTAGTACCACAGGAGCAAATAAAAACTTAGACAACACCTTAAGAGAAACTGAAGGTGAAAATTAGGAAAATTTTGAAAATGAGAAATAAATGAAGAGAGATAGAAGAATTTGAGAGAAAGTAATATGTACTGAAGAAAGGTAAATAAGTTCTGAAATATGGGTAACAGGAATCCCTAAAGAAGAAAATGAAAGCAAGGGACAGAACAGATTGTAAAAAGTATAATTTGAGGAGAAGTTCCTGCATTGAAAAAAAGAAAGAAAAGATTTAAAATACATATTGAAAGAACATACTGAGTATCTGAGATTATTGTACCAAATGAACCAAGACCAAGATATGTTTTAATATAATTACTGAACTGCTGAAGGAAAAGAAACTTCTTTGGGCGTCTAGGAAAAACAGTGACATAAGGAAATGAAAATATGATTATCATCAGAATTTTGACAGCTGTGTCTTATTCTAGAAGAGAATAAGGTAATATATTAAGATAATCAAAAAGAGAACATGTCAACCAAGAATTTTATACTTAGCAAAACTGACTTTCAAATATCAAAGACACAAATTGTTTTGTATATGCAAGAACACAGAGAATAATGTTCTCATGAATACTTCTTGAGTGATCTAATAAAGAATGAATCTCAGACAACCAAAATGACAAGAAAGAAAACTGATAGGTGGTAAGCTTTAAATTTATTGTTACCTATGTTGAATAAGTCTTAGTGCCATACTAAGACTAGATTAGAATGAGCCCTAGTATAGAAGTATGAATAAATGAGGTTCGAAGGAAAAAGGTATGGTGTGTGATGGCTATATATTTATACAATGCATTACTAGAGAATCAAATGACATTTGTAATTCCTTTTGTGTATGTGTTTGTGTGTGTGTGTGTGTGTGTGTGTGTGTGTGTGTGTGTAATATTATATAGTAATGACTACAAGTAGATCTTATACTTCTTAAAGGGCAATTTCAATGATATTGGTAATTATATTCTTGCTTTTGCTTTTTGGAATTACCTTCCAAGCGTAAAGGAATTCCAGGTATCAGGGTGATCTTTCTTTCCACACTCCTATTTCTGCACAGGTTTTCATTTAGATAGTTTCTCCCCTAAGATTGTTTTTGCCATTATTTCCTAGCTCCCAGAACCTTCCCTTTTGATGGTGGACCTCCAAAACCAGGCTGAAAGTAAAATTTGTTTATACTAGTGTGTATTCCTAGGGCCTTTTCGTTGTACTAGAAATTAATATTATTTTTGTTTCACATGCTGATATTTTTAATATTTTATTTAACATTGTTTGTATATTTTTGGTAATTTCAGATATAGCTCTCAGTTTCCAAAAAGTTAACACAAGAATGGAATCTAATTTACTTTCTAAATTTCATATAATCTGTAACTCAGCATATATGATGGATATTCATGACAAACTGCATGATTTCACTAATGCTGTTGAGCAGTTCTTCAGAAAGTTAGGCATGGATCTGTGGAATATACTGATGAGATTTTGACCCATTATGGTGGTTATTGATCTAAAAACACATTTCTGGGACATGTTGTATGTGAGTAACAATAGTTTCCAGTGAGCTGCTCTTGGGCTGACCATCTGTTCCAAGTTCTTGTAGGGCAAACCACACATACGATGGTGTTTGGTTGGGCCTAGGCTCATGTCAAAATAATGACTAAGAAAAGTCAAATCGCATGTTTGAAAGCATCCTGAAGATTGTTTTTTCCCTTCCTTCTCTCTCACTCTTTCTTTGTCTCATTTTTTTTCAGTATTGAAACTGCTAGAGGAGTTCCAATTCATTCTATAAAGATATATTATAGGAAAATTCTGTTGATTTTCAAAACTTTTGGATGTATATGAGATAAACTATAAATGATAGCCAAGTTCATGAAATTCAACTGAAATATCTAAATTATATACTTGGCTTCAATTGTTAATTAAAAAAATCTTATAATAGTTTGTTTAAATCAGAGCTCTTCAATATTACTTCATATCATTAAAAATTGACTAAAAACCTCAGTATCACTTCATGAAATTAAAAAGTGACTAAAAGAGTTTAGAAAACAAATAATTGTTTACATGGTAAGACTTCAGGGCTTGCTATTTCTACTAGGTCACTACTGGACTGAAATTCCTTCTTGTATCTTACTTTCAGTGTTAGCTTTCCACAGTCATTACTGTTCATTCACTTATTCAGTTGTCAAGTATGTATCCAGGTCTTCCTATTTTTTGGGGGGTAGATACCATGTTTCTTTTTTCATTTTATTGAGCTATAATTGACATATAATGTGATTATCAGTTTCAGGTGTGAAACGTGATTCAGTATATGTATATATTGAAAAATGATGTCCATAATCAGTTTAGTTAACAGATATTGTGCTGTTTTAAAGTATACTGAAAGGGATAAATATTAACCATCAACATTATCTTGGGAAGGCAAGCTCCTTGGGTGGGTTTTCATGGAATTGGAAGGGTGATGTGTACTGAAAACAGGGATTGTTGGTGTCTGCAATTTACTTCATAGTTTTGTTGAGAATGTACCTTAATCTATGAAGTAATTTAAGCACTTCATTAGTGATTTGGGCTTTTCTTGAAGGTTTTATACTTTTTAATTTGCTCTCAAAGATTCAAGACATGTAAAGTGTACATCTGAAAATAAGGTATACACCTCTATTTAAAGAACTAATCTTTTCAAATTATCCCCTGGAAGTAAGCTGTTTATTTGAAGAGATGTTAATTTTTAAAAAAGGATTTGAGTACCATTAAGTACAGTTTTAAAAACCAAAGGTAAATAAGTACAAAAAAATCACTTGCAATAATTCTCTACTTATCTAAGAAGCTAATTTCTATTTTAAGAACATACAGAGTAAATATTCCATGTGTTATTTGACAAGTGGTGTGTTTATTCATGGCAAATTAAAAATCATCAAGTTCACAATTGTTCTGCTTAATAGATACTTAAGTATATTTTAACAGATTCCAAATATAGGTTAATGTACATTTTTGGAATTCTGTGTCAGTATATTTTATGCTAATTGCGTATTAACCTTCCTTTCTTTCTAAATTGTCAGCTCCATAGATTACATACAGCATTCCTGTTGCAGATTTTCTAACTAGTGTTCTCCTTAGAAAGTCCTCTTCACTCCCTGGCACTTAAGATTGGGAAGAGGAAAAGAAAGTTGTTGAATGTATGAAATTCTTCCCTGAATATGAAGTTATAAAGTGAGAATGTATTGATGCAAAACAATTTTAAACTGTTACCTTGCAAAATGCTTTGTTTTCTATCACACTGTTTTAATAAGGTGGAAAGATTGATCCAAGTAATGAATCTAAATAATAGTGTTATCATAAAGATGATTATAGTTACCGGTGGGAATCTAGAAATATTAGGTCCTAACTCCTAGCATTAGGTCCAATTTTTATTGCATGGTTATTTGAAGACATATAATTAAAGTAACCTACAATAATTTGGAACAGAAAATAATAAAAAAAAAACTCCTCTTAAAAGCAGTATTAACAATACAAAATTGAGGTACCATATTCAATGGATATGTGTTACTGTCAACATTCAGCTGAGTTTAACCCAAGGTTGAATACCATCATCACTGAACAAGCTTCTAGAATGACAAGAATCAATCTGAAAATTGACTAATTAAAATCAAAATGATATTAATTTTAATTATTAAAAGTTTTAGTGGTCAAATTTGAAAAGACATCCTGTTCACATTAGTTTAGTTTGAACTTTTAGCCCCTTTCCAAACATCCTTGAACCCCTATGAAAATCATGACTGGAGAAAGTTTTCTGTACTTCTCTGACTGCCAGAATCTAGGCTAACTCAGTGTGTGTCTCTGTGGAAACCATTTACACTCTTTCTGGGTCTAGACTCATTCCTTAAGGATATGACAGTTCTCCTGAGTACATGAGATCTATCCAGAACTAAAACAAGTTGACACACATTGCCATAATCTTCACAAACAACAGCAACTACAACAACAATAAAAACCAAATATGTCTCAGTATGTCCTTAATCTCTTTGGAGACAATTTGGTTTCTCAAAACTTAAGTAGAGAGAATTACAAAAACATTTTCCTTGCAACATTTCTCAATTCAAAGCCCTTCTTCACAATCATGCTACTAAAAGTTCAAGCTGAATCGTTTTATATGAGTCTTAGGAGCTATAAATCAAATATCGACAGTAGGCATAATTTGTGTTGGGACAGAGTTTCTGGAGTATGGTTTTCCTGGTGAGTTCTGTGTTTTAGCTTCTTGACATAGATTTTGCATTTGGCCTTCAGTTTATTCCCTTGTACTTAAATGTGGATACCTGGGGAAGGTTGGTGATCCTAAATTTATAAAGATTCTGCCTTAGCAAATAATTGGAAGATAAAGCTATAATTTTTTCCTCTAAGTTCAATGTTAACTGCCCTTCTTTTCCCAAAGTCAGGATTACTACTAGAACAAGGTTGCATTTTTTTTAAATATCTAAAACCATGCAGTTTCCAGAAAAAGAAATACATAAAATGATGTCCATTTTCTCTAACAAAGCAATCAAGGTAAGATTAAATAAAACAATTTCTCAACAGACATAATTTTAAGTACCCAGCCATGGCAGTGTGTGCATTCCTGAAAGTTATGTTGGAAAGAGGCAAAATTGATAGTGATTGTTGAAGGAAGTGTGGTAGGAAAGACAAGATAATGGATATTGGGTTTGAATCAAATTTTATGACTTGAGACAAACCATTTGCTCTCCCTGAGCCTGCATGTTGGCGTTCTCTTTCTCAACTCATAAGGTTGTAAATAATTCATTGTGCTGACCAATGGGTAGGATCTAGTATAGCCCCTGGCATATAATAGGTACTCAGTGAAAGTTAGCTTCCTCCTTTCTTCCTTTCTTACCCCCTTTTTTTTTTTACCTTATCTGCCTCATGAAAATTTCTAAATAAATTGATGGAAGCCCTGTATTATTTTCCTATATGGTCATTCACTAGCTAATATCATCTTAAACACAGAGGGTGATTTCTGGTCAAATTAACTTATTTTAATCTCTTGTTAATCATTGTTCCCTGAAAAACGTTTAGGACAGATGACATTTGTGCATAGTCAAGAAATGAATGACACTTAATAAACTTGTAATATGTAAGCCTTTCTTTATTTATTGCTACCACCTATGAACATAAGTGGATATTGTTATCTATGATTCACATAATCTGCATTTTCAATAAATTATTTCCTAAACCTATTCTAGTATCCAGTGTTTCTCTCCCTAACTGTGATCATACATATTACTAGGGTGGTGTGTATATAGAGGTGACAATGTTAAAGTGGTACCTCCTTGTTGCATTCCATGATCAGTTTCCTGAAACATGTGACATTCATAATATTCTAATCAACTTGACTACAAACAGCCCTGACTATAGAAAAATTGTATCAGCTCTGACCATTGGAAAGCACATTTTGGAAGTCAAAGACTTGCTATCTGGGATATTCTATTTGAAAACAATAAGAATTAAAATTTTGGCAAAGTAACTTAGCTAATATTTAAAATATTTAAAATATTTAAAACCAGGGATAGAACTATATTAGATTAAAATAATTTTGTATACAACTTAGTCTTTGGAGATCTATAACATTTCAAAGAAAAGCTTTGAGTTCAACCATTAGGACTAAAAATATATAGCAGTTTGGGGTGTTGTTGCCCATGGTGTGACTTTGGCAAAAATTATGTTGAAATGGAAGTATAAATTTTGACAACTGGGCAGTTTACTTCACTCAACATGCAGTAACATGATAATCTCACTGAATTTCCTGGATTCAAGGTTGATTCAATGATACTAATTACATAGTAAAATTAAATTTTACTCATATTTATCTATAGTTGCCTAGTTGGCTAGATAAAACTATTGATTTTAAAACACACATATCTTTTCATATAAAGCAGTAATATTCCTCTGCTTTCTGAGAGAATTAAAGTTGTCCTATGGATCACCAATTATTAACTTAGTATATATAACCAATCCCAGGCATTTTATCATAGAATTGACTCTAAATGTAGTCTGTATCTTCATCTGAAGAAGAAATAAGAGGTTCTATAAGATTGTTTGCATGAGGAGCAATTGAATTTTACTCAAAATTATCTAGAGTTGGCTAGTTGCAGCTTAATCAAAAAAGAATTATGCAGTACTTTCTCGAGGGTTTATTAATTCCATGTCAAACTTTGGTTACACAGGTAGAAACTATATTTGAACCAAGCTGTAAAATCTCATAAATTAAAGCTTATTATTAATATCTATGCAAACCATATACCATAATTTTATCAGTGTTTGGATGAATAAGGGTCATTTGCAAGAGTCATGTGAAAGATAATTATGCTTTCAAGTATGTAAAACAGATTTTGACCTAGACTCACGTCCTTTAATTTCTATTGATATAACGGAGGAAAGTTATAGTGAAAAAGAACATGATTTGTATGGGAAAAACTGGATTCAGATTCTACTTTTACTGTTTACAAGTGGTGTGAACCTGGACAGTAATTTTATGCAACCTTTGTCATTTATGTGTTTATCAAGTATTTTGTAGGGGCAATTACTATATTCCAGAAAATTGGGTGGGAACCAAGGATATAAAATTAAGATGACAGAGTCCCAGTTCTAAAGAAGATAATAGTTTAGCGGGGAGAGAGCCACGTAAAGAGATAATTATGGGTTAGTGAAGTAATAGATATGTAGTTGGTATAATGGGAGCCTGGAACAGGTTCCTCTCCCACTTGAGATTCACAGATCTTTTCCAGCAGAAGGAAAGCATGCACAATGCAGGGCAAGAAGAAACACTGAGTTAGAACTGTTGGCAGAAACAAAAATCATGTACACCATTTTAGAAAACATTATGGCCATATCTATTCAACTTACATATTCATGTAACATCTAATTCATCAAAGTTACCTTTAGAAATTAATAATCAAATATTTACACTCAGGTGCAAAGAAATATTCATAGAAAAAGTTCACTTATCCGGTTCCTTTCCACATTATCCTTCCAAAAATGAATGTTCCAGAAAAAATCTCTCTCAGTGATGAATAATAATTGAGAAATGAGCATGAGAATTGTGAAAAAGATAATGCAAGAAAGAAATACAGAACATTAATATAACAAACAAAACAGATAGTCAATACCTGAAAGATGATCGTACTGTGGAGCTGATAAAAAATATGAACAATTTTCATGTTATGAAATTAAAAAGAAAGAGTTCTGTATAAAAGTAGCTAATGTCTATATTGCTTCTAGGCAACAGGAGCTCAGAGGGAAGATGCAAGTATTCAAGGATAAAATTACAATAAAACAGAGAATTGTAAGGATTTAACAAATACTCATATAGTGTTTTATTATGTGACAGGCACTGTCTTTAGCACTTTACAATTGTCTACCGAGTTATTCTGTATAATAACCCTATGTGACAATTATTGTTATTGTTCCCATTTTACAGCTGAATATTGTGAGATACATAGAAAGATTTAGTAACTGGTTCAAGTTCACACAGTAGTTACTGAGCGGGGATTTGTACACCAGCAATACAGTTACAGAGTTTGTGACTTTAAGTTTTCTGCCCTGCTGCCTCTGAAAAAGTAAAAGGAGCTGATGGTGTGTGTATGTGGGAGGATACAGGAAGAAGAAACAACACAGGAAAGAATACAGAGAAAAAAAGAAGAGACACTTCTCAGGCCAATCAGGAACAAAGAAAATTAAGAAAAAAATGAAAAATAACCAAGTATTATACCAATGATCAGAGAGGAAATAGCATATTAAAA
Organism: Lynx canadensis; assembly: GCF_007474595.2. Taxonomy (NCBI): domain Eukaryota; kingdom Metazoa; phylum Chordata; class Mammalia; order Carnivora; family Felidae; genus Lynx; species Lynx canadensis. The sequence goes on from NC_044303.2 coordinate 72,570,328, forward strand.
GGGTGAAAGGGGATCCAGCATAATTGATGTACCTATAGAAGAGAAAAAACATGAAATTGAATGATTTTCAATAATATAATTCAGGATTACTTTGTTGAGACTATGGGTGTGCACGTTAATCTGAGGTAAGAGAACAACATATCCTAGAAAGAAATACAGATCAACCAGCAGCAAAATATAATATTGGTGAAGTTGTTGAGTTGAAAGATAAAGAATCCTGGGGGAGAACCAGGCTAAATACAAATAAGCAAACAAAAATCAACTTGTTCAGGGACATTTATGTAATCAAAATTGTTCAGATATGTATACAAAAGACAGATATTTTCAAACACGTAAGAAATGAGAGAATATATGCTCATAGCATTTTTTGAAGAAACCATCAGAGGGAAAAATTCTGTCAAGGAGTAGACAAGAATCTTTAAGAAACACCTTTCCTCAGCACTGTAGATACAGCAGTGAACAAGATAAAACTTCCTTGGTTTTCATTGAGCCACCATTTTAGTATATGATGGTATAGAGAAAAATAATCAAAGACGAGGAATTCTACAGTATATTCAAGAATGTTTGTAGTCAGGGCGATATTCAACTAATCTGTGCTGATGAGATTAATTGTTAATTGTTAATTGTTAATATTGTTAATTGTTAATATTGAAATTGTTAATATTGAAATACTTCTCTAGCAGTTGATAAAAAGATGTGGCCCCGAGTTTCCTAAAATCCTCTGCCTTTTTGTCCACTGCAGGACTTCCCCTGGAATTTCTCTATGATCTCAGATCTGTCTGTGCTCCAACAACTGAGGTGTTAAGGCAGAAGCTAGCAGGGAGCTTTTGGGTTGGCCTGTGTTCTGATGGGTTATTCTAGTGGTTAAAAATTTCAAATATTTCACCTGTTTTAGTCACGTTATTGGGATTGACAACCACTGGAAACAAACCCAAAGTCCAAAAGCATATGAAAGCATAATTTAAAAAATAATCATGTAATGAAGTATATTAAATGAAAAGAGTGAAACACAGTCACATATGACGAGATGGATGACTCTTACAAACATAATATTGAGTAAAAAGTATGTTATAAAATTAAATATACCATTAAGTGACAAAATTGATACAGTATTCTTTTATAAATACAGAAAATATTTGAAGTTAAACCATTGTTTATGCATGTATACAGATGCAATAAAATTACAAAGAAAAGCAAAGAAATCATAAACAAAATTCAAAGTAGTTGGTGCAATTGTAGTAGGGCATAAGAGGTTCAGTACTCACTATCATCTTATTCTTCTTTATCTGGGTGGTGGGTACAAAACTTTTATTTCATTGATATATGTTAAACCCTATGTAAGTCTTATACCCTTTTTTGTTTATGAGATTGCTTAACAAAACAATTCACATAGCAAAAAATGAAACCAACAGAAACAAGCTGAGAACATTTTAACTGCCCAAAGTTAAAGTAAGAAATACAACAAAAGAATAAAATAAAAAAAGCAAAAGAAAAAGGTAATGAAATAGAAAACAAAAATAGAATAAGGGTGCCTGGGTAGCTCAGTTGGTTAAGCATCCAACTCTTGATACCTGGTCAGGTCACTATCCCGCAGGTTCATGGGTTTGAGCCCTGCATTAGGCTCTACACTGACAGTATGGGGCCTGCTTGGGATTCTCTCTCTCCCTGTCTCTCTGCCCCTCCCCTCTTGCATGCATGCCCATGTGTGCTCTCTCTCTCTCTCCCTCTCAAAATAAATAAATAAACTTAAGAAATTAAAAAAAATAGTAGAATAAAGAAAGCCCAATATTAAGTTTTTGAAACTAGACAATCCTTTTTTTTAAAGTTTATTTATTTATTTTGAGAGACAGATCATGAATAGGGTAGGGGCAGAGAGAGAGGGAGAGAGAATTTCAAGCAGGCTCTGTGCTGTCAGTGCAGAGCCTGATGCAGGGCCTGAACTCAGGAACCATGTGATCATGACCTGAGCTGGTATCAAGAGTTGGATACTTAACAGACTGAGCCATCCAGGTGCCCCGAAAACTAGACAGTCTTACTTATTGCACACCTGATCAGGGGAAAAAAAAAAGCCAAACTAGTAATGAAACAAACAAAATGAAAAACAACAAAGAAACAAAACACAAAAAAGAAAAATATGTTATGGATGAAAATGCATACGTTAAGTATAGAATTAACATAGTTTTAAAAACATAGTGAACAATGTTTCTCCAGCAAGATTGCAAATATAGATGAATCTATCAATTTCTAGAAATAAAGTTTATCAATCTGATTAAAAAAAAATAGGAAATTGCTCTCTATCAGGAATGAGAGGAGGATGTTCACAACATAACTCTAATCAGTATTTTACTTAAGGTGCCAGCAAGTGATATAAAAAAAAATAGTATTAAAATTTGAAACAGGGGCACCTGGGCGGCTCAGTCAATTAAATGGTCTACACTTGATTTCAACTCAGGTCATTATCTCATGGTTGTGAGATTGAGCCCTGCTTTAGACTCTGTACTAGTGTGGAGCCTGCTTGGGATTCTCTCTCTCCCTGTCTGCCCCTCACCCGCTTGTGCTCCCTCTCTCAAAATAAATAAATAAACTTAAAAAATTTTTGAAAGAAAAATAATTCAGAAATATTATAGTCAGTTCTCTATAATTTTAAAAATAAAAATCAATCTAAAGCAAATAAAACACAAAGCAAGACCTTACTGACTATAAGTGTTAAAAATCTCTCTAGAAATTTTTCAAAAAAAGGAAAATAAACCCAAACTTTAGACTACCAAGACTAATAATCAAAATACTCAATATTAGAATTTTGCATATATGTAACCTATCTATGTATCTTTTATGTACTAATTCAGTGATTTATTTACTTTTCTCAGAATTTGTTGCTAATTTTTCCTTTTTCCTTATGTATTTTGTGAGCATCTATCTTGCATATTTTTGTATTTATCATGATGGCTAATGGCTTTGCCTTTTTACCAGCTATTAATTAGCTCACTTGTTTGTGTGACTATTTTCTAATTTATTAATTCTGCTTTCATCTTTAATGGTCCCTTCCTTATTCTTTCCTAAGGATTGTTATTTTATGACTTACTTTTTAAAGTAAAAGCTTGATTTGTTTGTGTTCTTTGTTGCTTAGTATTAAAGATATTCAAGGAGTTAAGTTTTCCCCTTAACATTTCTTTACATATATACAAAAGGATCTGATAATGTAAAAGAAAATAATATCTGTCCATATAAATTTTAAAGCCTAGATGAACAAAATAACTAAATACATGAAAAATAGTTATTTTTATTTAATTTAATTCAAATCTTATATATCTAAAACAAAACAAGACAAAATAACCATCTGAAAAAAATAATTCTTGTAAGTAATGAGTAATAAGTAATCAATTACCTGAAATTGACATTCCTTTTTTATATTATATATTAGTGTATATCTGTGAATTTATCCTAAGTTGACCTTAAGTGTAATTAGCTCCTCTCTCCAAAAAAATAATTTTGTTTATAAAAAAAATAATTTATAAACCAACAAAAACGTTGAACTTCATCCACACTTAACACATACCAACAAAAATGTCCATGATAATTTTTAATGCTCAGATTGATACAGGTTATTTGATAATATTCTGTGTTATGTGTTGGCAAGTGTATCCTCACACATTGTTAGTGATAATGTATTTAATATAGTTTTGAAACAAATCTTTCTATATATATTAAAATTTTAATGGTATGCAATACTATTTCATCTATAAACTCCACCTATAATGATTTATCCTATGATATATTCATACTTCTGCACAAAGATACATGCATAAGGAAAAATGCTTATGATGACTTTGTTTATAGTGCCAAATGATCAAAACTAGCTGAATGCACACCAATAAAGGATAGCTAAATTGTTGTGGCTACATACAATCGAACATTATGCAAAGAGTAAAGAGTTAGAAAGAGTAAAGTAGATTTATATGGGCTAAGATACTAATATCAATAGCTGTTGGGAGATAATTCTCCATGGATCTCTTCTATTTCTGTACTTTTTAGCAACAGAGGCACGGATTATTTTTATTATAAAGTGTCTTTTCATGGATATTTGTACAGAGAGCAGGCTTGGAAGATAGACTTAGTGTCTCCCTCTGGAGCAAAGAAAACTTTGTAGCTTAGTATAATAAAATAATGTCTCCTTCTGGGGCAAGTTCAGGTGCACTTATGGCCCATTATAAAAGAGTCATGGTCCCTGTCTCTTCCATTGTTCGCCTCCTGTAACAGAACCCACTGAATGTGCAAGCATCATATGACCCTCACTGTGTTGTCCTGTGGGAACTGGCATTTGATAAGTGACTCAAACTGATATTTAAGTTACTGCTATTGATGTGTGTAATAAAGTCCTTTGACTCTGACCCAAGAGTCTCATGTCTTCTGCCAGAAACTGTGAAACTCTAGCAGGTTAATTTGTTAGTTTCAAATAGGGTAAAATTGAATCTAGCCCCACTTCAAATTTCTTGACAGAAATTCTCCAAGATGTGTTTTAGACTTAAAAAGAATTAAGACTTAGAACAATGTAAATGTTTTATTGCTAATTTTAAGAAAACTGATAAGTGTGTATATGTGGCAGATTTAACTTTACATTATTTATCTTGCACCTTGGGTATATGGATATGCAAAAGAAATATTGCTTGTAATTCCTTTTTAATTTTCTCTGTTATTCCTTATGAGCCTTCCTCCTATTTTCCAACTGCTCCCTGAATGACAGGGGAAAAAAAATAAAACATAGTTCAAGCTTGCTTAAAACCTAGTATGATTCAGAAATGTAAAGACTATCAGGTTTAATGAAGTCTCTTCAGAATAAATGTGCCAGAGTTTTTTATTCCTCTTATTTACCTTATCTTTTCTCAGATGCATTGGGGAATATAGATTTTACTGATGCTATATCTTTAGGCATGATGGAGGGGGACAAGGAGGCAGAGAAGGACATGGCAAAGAATACATCAAAGAATAGAGAAGGAACAGATAAGATAAAGACTTAAATGTCAATTGATTTAAGGAATAAAAAGCTTAGTAGTCATCTTAGACAAATGTCAGTGTGATGGTGGGATTGAAATCTGATTATGGAGAAAAAGTGAGACTGGGAGAGAAAACTACCTTTTTGGAGATTGGAATCAGAAAGGAAAAATGAACAGGAATAGAGATTAAAATTAGAGACACACGTTTAATAGAGGCAGTCTTGATTACATTTTGTAAAGAAAGAACAGGACACACTTGCTCAGTTTTATGGTATAAAGGGAAGGCGCTAATTAATGAAGCTGAGGCTGAAATAAAGGAGAGAGAGGGACTATGCCTCCAAAGAACCAGAAGGCAAAGCAGTCAAGGCTTCTTGAAAGGAATGGACAGACCTTAATGTGGCCTCCGGGGCTGGAGAGAAGGAGACAAGCGGAGGAGGCAGGTGGGAGGAGGGAGGACAGGAAGTCTGGGGATTTCACTCTTGCTCCTGAGTCTCAGGGTACATGAGCTGAATGGGAGACTTGAATGCTCATTAAAAATTTGGAGGAATCATTTACAGACACGAACCAAAGATTTCCTCTTCTGTAAGTGAGGTTGGTAATACTTGTTTTCTACTTTTTCATGCCATTTTGATAATCAAATAAAATAATATAAAAGTAAAGTGATATGTCATTCAGGAGTTTAATATATATTTGTTATTTTATGTGTCATAGTATACCTTGGTAAAGCTATTTTCCAAAGTAAATAAATATCTGTTTGCCAGTCCCAAAAGGAAGACGAGACACATTATCTAGAATGATTAAAAAGGAGACACTTTGTAAATTTAATGATAGGTGAAGCTTATCTGTCATACATTATGATAGCTGTAGACTTTCAGAATGGGGAATGACATAGCTCATGAGTCAAGAACAGGGAGGGCATTCTGGACTGGAGTGGGTCAGTTTTGAACTGATCATATTTTCACATGAAGATATTCCCTTTGTTTGGAGCCATGGCCACCACTGTTGTCACACTGTTTTTCTACTTCTCCAGATGGTTTGGCTTTAAAGGTTTCAAAATAAACTGAGTGAACTGGCCGTTATAGCTACCTTGCCTTTCATTTTGATCACCTAAATGCATACCTCAGTACAATCTTCCTTTCCTCCTCCAGGATACATGATTTCTAGAAGAGTTCTACTTGTCAGATGAGCTGTGTCTAGTTTTTACTCCTAAGGAAATGAGGTCGGGGTATCCCAACAGAGCAACAAAGTATTATATCCTAAAAAATAAAAAAAAAATTTCTTACCCAATAGCTTTATTCACAATTTAATTTTTTTTGTCTACCGACCTAGATTTTTAAAAAAAATTTTAAAGGAAATGTAAAATGACAACTCATTTTTAAGTATTCATACCTTGTCCATCAATTGCTTTTTAAATTTTATAAAATACTTCTTGAGTTACTGAAGACTTTTAAAAATGAATAGTAATGAGCTCAATTTAGTCTCCATGCCAACTACTGATAAATATTTTTCTGGTGACTGATCTTTATATTGTAGAAAATGCATGATTTAATGTCCTTTACCTGCTTGAAGAGAAAGTTTTCATTTTTTTCCCCAATCAAGTCAACTAAATTGTCAACAACTTTTATTAACTACCTACTTTATAACAGCTTAGAGCAGAGGTATTGTACCCTAGGGAGTTACTGAGTTAATAGAAAAGGAAATCATTGCAATTAGCAGATTTATAATAAAGTTAACTGAACATACAATGTTTGTTAATTTTTGAACTGAGAAGGAAATAAAAAAATAAATTGTTGCCATCTGCTCCTTTTTAGTTGTATGAGGAAAAAATAACATTCCAGAGAATTGCTTGATCATAACATTTGAGGATTATGAGGTGATCATAGATAATCTGTGATTTTAGCCCTGGCACTGACTTATTTAAGGAGCAATAAAAGAGTTCTTTATTAAAAAATAGATTTTATAAAAAGTAGACTTTACAAACACTCTTTATAAAAGTTCAGACTTTTTATAAAAAGTCTACTTCTTGGGCATAGCTTGGAACCTTTATATGGGGGACAATTTGCACAGCCCACAGGAATTTAGTAATGCAGTTGGGCCAGAAGGAGAGGTGTGGTATTCTTTTCACGTGAAGGAAGTGGTTTTATTTTCTAGGAAACATGATTTGGGGAATGGAGGAATTTTAAGTAGAATGAACAGAGATATACACCATAAAGAATCATTTGGCCTGTTTCTCGTGATTGCCTAGGGAGTGTGTTTCATTAGAGGGGGGATTTCTACTAAATTGTTTTCCTATCTCCTTTGGACACAAGTTAATGGAGAGCAATATATACTGTTGTTCAGAGATTTTTGCCTGGGAGGTTCAGAGATGGCCTTGGCCTCAGCCATTATTTATGGAGTCATCTCTGAAGCATATGGATTAAAATTACTTTTCCAAGCCACAAACTCAGATGTGTAAAATGATAAGCCTTTATTTTTCTGTAATTCTTTGAAATCATTCCTTGAGCTCTCCTATATTACTCTGTTAGGACTGCTATAACCAAGTACCAAAACCAGATGGTTTAAATTACAGACATTTTTGTCCCTCATTTCTGGGGGCTAAAAGTCTCAGATCAAGGTATCAGCAGGGTTATGTTATAAAGGAAATTTTGTTTTATGTCTCTCTCCTGGGCTTCTGGTGGTTTGCGGTGAGCACTGAGGTCTAGAGAAGTTAGGTGACTAGGGCCTGAATTCTTTTATCTACTAACTTTAGCATTATCTAATTTTAAAGAGTAAAGTCTGATAACCTTACTGTTAGGAGTTCTTTCACCAAGGATTATCAATAATCCAGTTCGGGGCCTGTGAGTTCCAAAAGGAAACGGCAATAAATAGACCAGTGCTGTCAAGCCACCAATCCATGGCTTTTACGGACACCACCTTTGCTAGAACAAAAAGGGTCCTTTCAAGTCTGTTGCGGTGAAACTAAACAGATAATGTTGGCTGTAATGGAAAAAACACAGCTTTGTTTTTTGTAAACTATGTGACCTTCAGCAAGCTAATTATACTTTAGTCCTCTTCTTTGTAAAACTGGGAAACAAAATATCACTGGCTTCTTATGAAAATAAAGCAGACTAGCCTGTATAAAGTATTTATGGTACCTGGAAGCTAATAATTACTGTTGTTCTTTTCCTCTCTTCTAATTTCCTGATCAGGGTCACGTGTCTGATTAATGTCAAGGCAGGACTAGAGCTCAGACCTTTTATTTTCTAGGGCAAAGCTCTCTGTTACACAGAATTTTTCCATTGTTCTCTGGAATGGAAAGCAGAAGTATCTAAGAAGTCATGTTTTGTTGGCCTGAGAAGCAAGTCAGGGACTGGTGCCCCTGTCCTGAAAAGGGTCAAGATTCTATCGCAAACCATGAAATAATTATAATATTCGATAAGGGATCCTTTCACAATCTTTTGTTAAATTCTAGATGTGGCATAGTAAGTTCTTTTGTTTCTTATACCTAGAGAAGGCTGGGGAACGTATAGCGGCTCCGAAAGAATAGAAGAAAATTTGAGCCTATTAAGTGAGCTTGTTTGAATATTCTGGAAAGTAGGACACAGTGCAGGTCATGGGAATTTGCCAATTTGACCAACACAAATAGATTTGCAGGGCCAACTGAGTGCCTAAATTAAGATAATCTCTTTTGAGGTTACCATGAGGTTCTAGAGAGGTTCTAGCTTATTTGACCCCCAGAGAGAGTCAGTTTTTAACATCTAAATGTTAAAATCTAAATTATAAAGTTTTTGTTAGTAGTATTCATGAGATAATAATTAATAATCAGGATTTTCCCAGTTTTGTTGCAATGTAATTGATAGGTGACACTGTGCAAGTTTCAGGTGCATGATGACATGACTTACGCGGGTTGGGAAATGATGACCACAGCAAGTGTAATTAACATCCATCGTCTCATACAGGTACACAGACAATGCTTCCTTGTATCCTAGTCCTCGTGTTGTACATTGTATACCGAGTACTCCTTCTAACTAAATTTGTACCTTTTGACCACCTTCCTCCAACTTTCCTCCCTGACCCCCTGCCTCTGGAAACCACAAACCAGATCTCTTTTTTCCATGTGCTTGGGTTTTCTTGCTTGTTGGTTGGTTGGTTGGGTTTTTGTTTTTTGTTTTTTGCTTTTTTTAGATTTCTCCATATAAGTGAGATCATACAGTGATTGTCTTTCTCTTTTGGATTTAACATAATGCCCTCAAGAACCATGCTTGTTGTCCTAAACAATAGGATGTCCTTCTTTCCCATGACTGAGTAACATTTCATGTATGTATTTTTATCCATTCATCTTATACCTATACCTACCTATATGTACATCTATGTATGTATGTATCATCTATCTATCTATCTATCTATCTATCTATCATCTATCTATCTATCTATCTATCTATCTATTTTTCCCCTTTTGAGACTTGAAACCACAGATATATGGCTAATCTGATAGGCACATTAGTTTCAGCAGTTTATTTTTACCCAAAATATCAGTAGACTTGGAAGAGAGTTCATTGCTATCTTCTTTGTCTCTATTATTATTTTTTAATTTGGAAAAGGTAGGTACAATTCTTTTTCATTGGTATATACAAATGGCTAATAGATTTTTTTTAAGTTCTTCAATCCTGGCAAAGTCTTTATTTCCATTTGCAGTTTGTTTTAATTTAAAAATCAAAAGCAACCACTTCTGCATTGCTCATTAATGTAACAAATTCGTCACCACTGCCCCTGGCATAAGTTAGGCTTCCCAAGGTAAAAGTGATCCAGAAGTAATGGTGGAGCTGCTGATGCGTGTTAGAGAATCACAAAAGCAACTTTATTCTGTCTTTGCTGGGGTGGTTTCCTTTATCAGTGGAGATCGAGGCAAGGCTTAGCTCACCTCAGGGAAGCACTGGAGAAAGCAGGCCAGGCCTCCACATTCTTACCTGAATACGATGCTAAACTACTGGATTTTACCCTCCACTATGGCTTGTCTGTTCTTTCCAGCAACTGGCTACTCGACTGCCAACCTGGAAACAGCAAGAATGGCCTTTTACTTTTTCTTCCTTGTTACTTTGGCAGGAGCTGTTTTGGCATTTCTGTGACATACTTGTTTTGTGTGTGTGTTTTCTCCTGACTCCTTGGGAACTTATTTGAAGGGCAACAGACATATTGCCAAGCATCTTGGATTGTTCATTTTAAGACCACATTTTCTAAGGGTTCTCTGGAGAAGAAACAGACCTCGAGAGGCCTACACAGCCAGAACGGTGAATGCTCTGGTGGTTAGGATTTCAGATGGCTGGCAAAGACCACTCTACAACCTTGGACAATAGGAGCCCTCTTCTGGGCCTTAAGATACAGGGGTTTTTCTTTGGTTCTCCTGGGCCATCATTCCCAGCGGATAAATTATCTTGAAAAATGGAATGTTTTTGAAGCCATATTGTTGATGCTGTAATGGAGATGACCTATAATATAAGTACAATAAGATAGCAACCCTATTCCCTGGGGTCTGCTCAAGAAATTATTAACCAGAGAGAAAGAGTAAAAATGGTCTGAAGATTATTTTCTGTCTTAAAGAAATTATATATTTACCTCCAAATTAGGTCATGCAGGGTATTACTTGATAATTCTCGACAGTGAAAAAAATTGATTTCTACTCACTTTCCTAAAAGGGAAAAAGTGAATCAAGGACACCTTTACTGGGTATAAAGTTTAGAAACAATATAAAGGCATATGACCCTGTCCTACATTGACTATCTTCTTAATCTCTGATCAGATGCTAAATGAAAAGTTGAAAGCACATTATCTAATAGAGTGTTGCTCTAAGTGTGGTCTAGGAAATTTATGTGCTTTATGAGAAAAAGAGGCATCTTAGTAAAAAAATATTATGTATTCTGAGTGAAAGTTAAATAGCTTTTTTATGACAGGACATTAAGAAGCTTCAGTGTGCTGATTTATATCATGACACACTAAATATATAGTGGGACTCTTTCCCATGTTTATTTTATCACAGAATCTTTTATGGAAGAAATTTCTGAACCTGGGCCTCCATGAGCTAACTTTGGGGTGTAAGCACCCTAGAATATTGCTCCCCCTAATGCTTCTTTGGGTCAGTTTGAGATGGAGGGTCCTTTCCTATCATCTGTACATTTTCCTTAGTTTCCCTATATTTTTACAATCTCCCACCTTTAAAAAATCTGTAACCTTTGGCCTACCCACCACCACCCATCTCTGTTATATATACCGTTGGTTAGGATCCGAAATGTCCCATCCCAAAGAAACATTGAGTATTCTTTTATTCCAGATTCAGCAAATCATTGCTACTGCATTTCATTATCTTCTAAATCATTTCCATTTTCTTTGCTGTTTAGATAAAGCCGTTTTATTGAGATGAACCATAAGAAATAGCTGGTATTAAACTAATAATAGTGGTGATCTCATGTGGTTCAACCTAATACACTAATATTATAAAAGAGTAATTACAGTTACCGAGATACTTCTTTGCAAAAAGAGACTTAGCCACTTCAAGAATTTGGCTTAATACTTTTATAAATAGACTGGATGGTTGGCAGGAGAGATCACTTATGCTTGTAAATGATACCAAGTTGGCCGAGATTGACAATATCGTGTAGGGCCAGACAGGAATGCAAAATGATACAATCAATTTGACAGTAATGTGCACTGGATAAAATGAATTACAATTAGGGTGCATGCAAGGTTTTGTTTGCAAAATAGAATAATTAATTTGAAAAATGCAACAGGAATAGAAACATTTACATGGACTGGGCAACATTCAGAGGAGTTTTAAAGTCACAACCAATCATAGAGTCAGGCTCTGCTGAACATGCCCAAATGGGACACCTCCGAGTCATTCATTCTGACTGGCCATCTGGACCTCATCATGTGGATTTTGGCTGCCACACTGAATGACTGCTGGCACTAGATCAATGATTCCATTCCACTCTGGTCTATGAATTTCAGGCATTGGGACATAGCATTATTATTTTGAGTAATGTAAGAATATTCTCCCTGCAGCCCATTCAAACTCTGCTCACCTTTCAAGGCTCATTTAAAGGTCAAAGAAGTTCACAGAATCTCTCTCCTGTTATTTCTATAGGAGACTATATTGCTCAACTTAACACAAGGTCTGACGAATATTTCTGGCTGAAGATAACCCCATCTTTTTTTTTTTTAAGTTACTTTTTAAGTTACTTGAGGACAAGAGCCACGTATTGTACATGTATTACACTTGGATCTGACTAGTGTGTAGTCAATATAAACATTGGTAGGATTCATTAACCAAGACTTAATAAAGTTAATTATCATAAGAATAAAAATAGCACAATGTTGACTCAAGAACATGAAAAGTTGAGAAACTTCTGTGGTGGTAGATGACTATGGCTCTTAACCCTTTTGATTCTTGAACCATATTTTCTTATTAAGAAACAAAGTATGTGCTTCTTTTCCATGTCAGTCTTATCCCAAGGTGGTATTTAATATGTCCATTAAACTTTATTACATGCTAAATGCCAATAAATCAAAGGCCAGTGTTTAGTTTAGTGGAGTTTCATGTAAGACTTGTTACTCAGAGTGGTGGCTTTAAGTGTTATAAAATGCAGTTAAATGGAAATAATTTTTATTGGGCTTTTTTTGTCTTAAATGTGGAGGTACTAGATGTATCTTTGTTTTTTAGTGTTAAATTTTCTGACAGAAATTATACACTAGAAGTGTATAATTAAACTTCTAGTTTATGATCTAGTGTCTCTACAAATTAATTAATGGTTTAAGAGTGATTTATCAACTTTGGTTATTGAAATAAAATCCTCATATTCCATTATACTGTATGCATTAGCATTACCCCTCGGCCTCCATAATGTACATGTTTTTTAATTCATTGTAACTCAGTCCTGAACCAACCTCACCCTTAAGACTTTCAGTTACAATAATGGGTTTCTCTGAAAAACAATTTGAGTCTGACTGGATGTTGTTAAATCCTCAGGCCATGGTAAGTGTGACTGTGGCAAGTGCAAATGTGACGAAGGATGGTTTGGGGATGCCTGCCAATACCCAGCTCACTGTGACCTGACAAAGAAAAAGAGTAACCAAATGTGCAAGAATTCTCAAGATGTCATCTGCTCCAATGCAGGTAAGAAATCTATGAAAGTCCTTAAATAATCAAATTTGGGTTTTAATGGAAACATGTAGGCGTCAAGAAATGTGGAACCTCTGAGAGAGAATGCTTTTGAGTATATATTTTTGAAATGAAATTCAGATAAATCAATAGGGAAAAAATGTCATCTTGCTGAGACTGGCAAGTTTGATGCTCTCCAGCTGTTCCAAATGCCTTCTTCAAGCAGGATATTCACAGGAAACAACACCCCAACAACATTTTATGTAAATTGTGAGCTATGATTTTGAATGCTGGATTAAATCTTTTTAAAAGGATTTATATAAACTGATTTAATTATTTTCTATTACAGGTCAAGGGTGCTTTGAATTTATACCTTAGTATCAAATAGAAGCAAATCTTTTTAATTTGATAGAAGCTTTAGATGCACATAGAAGAATAGAGTGACGTCATGATTTTACATTTGGCTAAAATATTTTTGCATCTCACAGAAGTCATTTAAAAACATTTTTTAGAAAGTAATAGTGAAGCTGTTAAAATTAATTACCAAAACCATATAAAACAAAACAACTGGTTTTGGTTTCAAGAATACTAGGATGGTATTACTATAATTTAATACTCTTTTCATACTTGGGCGCATGGAGCCTCAAAAGTCAGCTTTTCTCAAAGCTGGCTGAACTTGAGAATGCTCCCTTACAATGCTAGAGGCTTTATTTCAGTTGTTTTGGTGGGTATGGGCTGGCCTGAGGTGGGTTTTTAAAGCTCTCCAGGTAATTCTTATGGAGATCAATGGGCATGAGCCATTGTTTTGTGTGCTAAAGACAAGTATTTGACTAGAGAATCTTCCCTCCTGAAGCTCCTCCCCTTGTTGGTAGAGTCCTTCTATATTCAGAGCTAGAATCTTTCTACAGTCTTAGATTGCAGTGAATTGCTCTGTGTAGATTAAATGCAGTAAGAGGGTTTTGCTAGCAGAAATAAAGGCCATACCCAAAGCAAGGTGTGAGTGGATCGGTCAAGGACCATGATAAATGTCCTTAACAGGTCACTTTTTGTGTTCACTGATATTCTCCTTCTCTCCAGCACATCAGTTTTTTCTGTCTTCTCAGGAGGATTTTTCTACCTCCAGTTCCTAACATCGACCCCTCCCAACACACACACACACTTACCACGGAACCTCTTCATTTTGAAAACGTCCAGCTTTCCAAACTTCTTTCAGTAGTAAGACTTGAATTCTGTTTTGTTTGTTTGTCCTTTATTTTTGGATTTATTTATTTTTTATTGTTTATTTTTCAAATAAAATCTAGGTTTTTTTCTTTGTAATAACACATTATAACTGAATAGGGGTTAGACTAGGAATCCAGTGTTTCAACATTATGGGAAAAAACACGTGATTTGCTACATTAGCATACCTTAAAGGGGAAAATTTACAGAATTGTTTCAGTAGATGATCAGACATATTTGGTAAGATATAGAATGCAGTTTTAAGATATCTGAGTCTCTATCTTTTTTTTTTTTTGTAAAAGTGATGCAATTCTTTTATGTAATCTACCGTCCATATTCCAGTTTTGTTTATTGGCCCAACAATGTCCTTTACAGCATTTCCCTGCCTCTGTAGGATCCAGTCTAGGGCAGAGTTATCTTTAGCTGTTATATCTTGTTAGCCTCCTTTAATCTGGACCATTTCCACAGACGATGGTATTATAGCATTGAAAATTTTGAAGAAAATTGTCTCCATCCTTTTTTTTTTTAAATAGAATGTTACTCATTTTGGCTTTGTCTGATGTGTCCTCATGATTAGATTCATGTCATACATTCTTAGCTGAATTGAAAGATAGATTATTTTGTGTTCTCAGGATGTGTCATCTGGAAATCTATGTTACCCATCTGCTCTCAGTGGTGAGGTTAATTTTGATCACCCGGTCAAGGTGTTGTCTGATGTCTCAGCTCTGTAATTACTGATTTTGCCTTTGTAACAAATGAGCAGTCTGTGGGGAAACACTTAGAAATTATAAGATATCACATCCTTGTCACAATTACCCCTGATTTACCATCCATTGATGACTTTCACCTAACCCAGTATTTACACTGGTGATTGAAATATGATTATTGCCAAACTCCAACATTCCTTCCATATTTACCAGTTGGTACTCAACATTCTACCACAATTAAGAGTCTTCTCTCATCAACCAGTTATTTGGTATTTCATTTACTTAGTGATTTATTATCACTCCAGTATCATAATTCCCAGTATTTCAATGGTTTATTATTCATTATTGCACTCAATTATTCTGGTGCTCAGATTGTCTCAGATTAGGCAATTGGAACCCCTTCAAGATAGCTTCTCAGTCTTTGTGATGTGCCTCCGTTGTTGTGTTTTATTTTGTTTCAGCAAATCTTTCCTTTCTGACATAACAAGATATTCCAGAATCATATTGTATCTGGCTTGCCACAGCTTTGGAATCAACCATTTCTCTAAAGAACCTTGGTTTCTTTAGGTTAAGAATGGTATTAGAATAAAAATTGTGAGCACTAGGGATGTTTATTTCTACTGGGGTGAATTTGCTTGTTGGCCCTTTCTGCAAACAGGCTAGTAAACATGCATGAATATATATATATACACATTCATATGTACATGCACATGTATATGCATATACATACACATACATATTTTAGAAATCATGAATTCACACCAATACATCCAACTTCAGTCCACCCCCCAACAAGGTTACTTCCTATTTTTTCCCCTTCCATATTTGCATGTCTCATTTTTCATGGTGAGAGGACTCTGGCTTCCAACATCATGGCTATATTTTGTCATTTGTTCAGTCTTATGCTACACCTAAAATTGTTTTTAAAATTGCTTCATGCATACCACTGTACAAAGCAAATCTACCAAAAAATTTTAGGATTTGTTGGCAATTGATCTCCTCTCCCACCTCCACCCCATGCCAGTCATGCTCCAGATTGGGATACTTAGTTAATTGCTGTGTTCATAAATTACTTGGATTTCTTTCTTTTTCTCTCCCTTTAATGTAGTGATTGTACTCGTTTGAAATACATTGAGCTTGTTTACTTCAGATGGCTTTCAGTTTTAGAGTTTTTCCCCTTCCTTCCGTCCTCACTGATTTTGTTTTGCAATATGTAGAACATGAACATGCTTCCAAAAGTCAAAACTATATTAAAAAAGCCTTCTTAATTAATCATCACTCTCTTGCTAATCCTTCCTTCCTGCTTCTTTTCGTACCTGATAGGTAATCAGCTTTACTGCGTTCTGCTTTATGGTGTATGTGTTTATTTTTTCTAAAGATAAATAGATGTATTTGTTATTATATTTTTAGTTTTTCATTCATTCCCTACACAAAAAAATAACATGCCATATATGTTCTTTTGCACTCTGGCTTTGCCACTCAGCATCTCCTAGAATTCACTCCACATCAGTACACAGAAATCTTCCTCATTCTTTTTTTGGATGTATAGGACTCAGCTCTATACAGGTGACATAATTTATTCACTCAATCTCCTATGGTTGGGCATTTAGACACTTTCCAATATATTGAAATTACAAATATTAATGCAGAGAATAAATTGGTATGTGTGTGTTTTCATATTTTTAGAGGCATACCTTCAGGATAAACAACTAGATGTGAGATTCTACACCAAAAGGTTATTCATATTCAGTGTTACATTTAATCTTTTCTCTCTTACTGTCTATTCAGTATAGAAGCCTTTCAAGTTGACTTTAGCAGGCTGTGTCGTACATGGCTTCTTTTTTTAATGTCTATTTCTACCAGCCTAGTTCTGGACCACTCCCCTACAACTGCATTAGGCTCTGAGTTATCTCTACTAATATTTTCCCTTATATTATGATGTGGTTTCTGGAAGCAGCTTGAAGCAGAAGGGGAAGAGGAGGCACCTGACTGGCTGGAAGACCACAGGGCAGGATGAGATGGAACTTGGTCTAACGGCATTCCAGAAGCTGACTCTATAGGGGTGCGTAAGGCAAGGCACAGTCTGCAAAGTGGGGCTCCAGCACCATCACACAGGAGTATGGATGGTGGTCAAGAGAGGGAAGTCCTCCTAGAGAGAGTTCAGCTGTATTAGTCAGAATGAAAAGTCAGAGCAAAAATAATCTAGCATAAATCAGAAGACCAATCCCAGAGCCCAAGCTCACTGGCAACCAAGAAAAAGAAGCAGTATGACATAACATGAACACAGGAGTCTGTCACTTTTGCCTGGGCTTCCATATGCCATATCTTGGAGCCTCAGTTGTGAATTCTACTTGGTGGGTGAGAGAGGAAGTCTCTGAGGTGTTGTAAACGTCCCACATTAGCCAGGAATGGTTCAGATGTGTAGATGGGAGGGAGCCTGCCTGTTGGGGTGTCAGTGAGATATAGAATTCAGAGGTAGAGGCTGTTCCTTCCTGTCTTTCCTGAAAACAGCTTACTGTGTACGCTGTCCTGACAAGGTCACACCTTCCTCCCAAACCATGAGAGGCTCCTGGTATTCCGACAGAGAAATTCTAAAATCCTTAGCCAATATTCTTGATCCTCTACTCTCTGCCTTAAACTGACCCTCTTCTCCAAACTCAAGCCAGACTCTGCCCTGTTCTTAAATTCCACATCCTTTTTCCTTAGCCGAGCCTCCTTCCTCAATATCACAAGCCTTTTCTCCACCTCCATGTGTTGAAATTCTATCCATACATCAAGTGTCAACTCAAGAACTTGCTCCTTTACTGTGCCTTTCCTCCTTTGCAGAGCCAGACTGAGGTTTATACTTTCTATATAGCATCTGTCACAAATCTGTTGCAAAGGCCCTTGTGTCATCTGGTCCCATATGTATGTGTAAAAACTATTGGTCTTCTAACTCCATCTTCCTGCTCTATGATTTACTTAGTTTCAACTTTATGCATTTTAATATCTCCTATAGCACCTGGTACTTTGTTAACAATATAATCGGCAGCAAGAAAATTTAATGAATGGATATGTGGATGGTTGAAAGATAGCATGAATAAACGTGAAAATGAAAAGGAAGGGTGATAATTAGAGAGAAAATGCGATGAGACAATATCATGCATTACAGAATTTGATTTGAAATGAACTTTTATAAATTAGTTTTCAGGGAAAAAAACAAAGAAAGTGAAATTTAATAAATGTAAAATTCATATGAGTATTCTCAGGGAAGAAAAATAATTAGCTCAAATTCTGCAAAATCACTGTTTCTATGTAGCTGTGAGAGAAAAATCTCTTAAATATAATATCTAATTGCAAGTGACCCAGGTGACAGAAT
Source organism: Lynx canadensis (assembly GCF_007474595.2). Lineage (NCBI taxonomy): Eukaryota > Metazoa > Chordata > Mammalia > Carnivora > Felidae > Lynx > Lynx canadensis. Next base: position 72,588,733 of record NC_044303.2, read on the forward strand.
CACGCGGAGCATATGGAGACAGGACGTTGTGGGGCCCATCAATATAAAGTGAGTCTGGAGGAAATGTTTGGGAACACGACTCTTATACTCAGTATCTTCATGGAAGAAGATGAAGATCTCAAAGTTTTCTGGAAGCCTATGGCATAACTGGACACAATATTGTTTTCAGAAAGATGGCTGGGTGATACACTTACCACTGGGTTCTCATAACTGCTCTATGGAGCAGATGTTATTTGCAGATAAGGAATTTGAGAGTTAGAGATGAACATAACAGCCTCAGAAATATATAGCTATTGATTACTAAAACCTGGATTTGGATACAAATCCCCCTTATCCATGTGTTTTGGGGCACACCACATACAGACTTGCGAATATCCAGTAGCTCAGTTCAAATATCAGTATCATCTTTGGTTCCTCCTGATTCTTCACCACATACACTCAATCACTGAGTCATCTGTTCTTTCCCCTGAAGATACCCCCAAGAGTATTTGCCTCTTTCTAACTCACTGCTGTCACCCTCTTCTGCCTCTGTCTTCTTTCCTGCAGACAAATGTAATAACATGTCCTCATGTCCACTGTGCCTCATTTCAGTTCATTCCTCATGTATTAACTAGAGTAATCTGGTAAAAATGCATGCCTGGTCACATGACCCCCGGGTAGAGAATATTTCTGTGGCTTCTCATTCTTCCTGGATTAAGGTTGGAAATCTTTAACATGACCTTATAATAAGACTTCCATAAATGGCACCTTTAGTCACCTTATTCATTTTATGCCTCTTTCCACATCATTTTCTATGTTCCAGCCATCTTTGACTTTTTCTTCTTATTTCCTCTTTTATCACAGAGCCTTTGCTGTAGTCTCTAGTGGGAAGTGGGCCTCTCCACCATCTCACTTCACTTGCCTATTATTTTTACTTTGCTCTCAGTTCCTTATTTAGGAGCTACTTCCCCAGGGACTCTGTCTGACCACCATGTCACAGTCAAATCCCCTGCTAAGCTCTTCTGCAACATTTTGCATTTTTCCATTTATTTTATCATATTGGTTTACTCATATAAAACTCTGAGAGGAGGATTATGGCTGACTTGGTCTCCCATTGCATTTCCAAAGTCTAGGAGGCTATCTGGTGAGTGGTCAGGTCTCAATGCATGTATGTTGATGGCTATGATTATAAATTACAAATGTAAAAATAAGTATTAAAAAGGAAGTTCATTAAATGGAAATTCTATTTTTCAATATCATTTTAATGCTGTTTTACTGTCAGTGAAATCACTCTCGAGGGTTGTAGTTAAATCCACATACACACCACACACACACACACACACACACACATATATATGGTATATATATATATATATATATATATATATATATATATATATAGTAAGTGGTAGACCAGATGATTCCAGAGCCTCTGTGTCATCCTGAGCTGCCCTGAGGTTTTGGTGAGGTTCCAGAACTCCATACCTATGAAAACTTGCCCTGGTCCTATTGTCATAAGGATGTATGTATCAGTTTTAACACTGTGCAAGTGAAATTACTAGGAGATTCTAAGTTTTTAATTTATGCATTTGTTAATGAATTCCACAAATATTTATTAATAAATGTTATGCTCAAATATTGTGCAAAGCATTGAATAAATACTGGTGAGGAAGATAAGCAATGCTACTTCCCTTACAATGCTTAGAATTTTCTGCTTTAGTTCACTTCAGACCCAGGTGTAATCAGAAGATAGTCATTCATGCATTGATTGGATGGCCATGTATAAAGTAGCTCTGCACTTGGGAAGGTCATATTTACATTAATGAATAAATACATCATACATTAATGAAACTATTAGAGGTCAATCATAATAGTTATGTGTCATAAAATATAATTGCTGTACTATAATCACCAAGAAAGAACTTTGTTATCTCATCTTACCCACAGTAATACACAATTGAAAATTAAATTGATTTGAATTGTCTCTGTCTTTGAAAGAGATAGATTAAAAAAAAAACCATTGGTTATCAGGGTGCCTGGGTGGCTCAGTGTGTTGAACATACGACTCCTGATCTCAGCTCAGGTCTTGATCCCAGGATCATGAGTTCAAGCCCCGTGTTGGGCTCGGCACTGGGCGTGAAGCCTACTTAAAAAAAATTCATTATCGGAGCGCCTGGGTGGCGCAGTCGGTTAGGCGTCCGACTTCAGCCAGGTCACGATCTCGCGGTCCGTGAGTTCGAGCCCCGCGTCAGGCTCTGGGCTGATGGCTCGGAGCCTGGAGCCTGTTTCCGATTCTGTGCCTCCCTCTCTCTCAGCCCATCCCCCGTTCATGCTCTGTCTCTCTCTGTCCCAAAAATAAATAAAAAAACGTTGAAAAAAAAATTAAAAAAAAATTCATTATCATTTATATGCACCTAACAAATAATTTTTGTTTTGTTTTCATGGTTTAGGTACATGTCACTGTGGCAGGTGTAAGTGTGATAATCCAGATGGAAATGGCCTTGTTTATGGTAAATTTTGTGAGTGTGATGATAGAGAATGCATAGATGATGAAACGGAAGAAATATGTGGAGGTAGGTACACTATGCAGAAATTAGTAAAAGTAACTTGATTTTTGATCTGTTTTCTTATACTTTTATCTCTCTATAAAGGTTCTGCACTAAGTTTACTCATTTAATCTGAATTTATGTTTATTTGGAAAACACTTCATATGAGGCATTTAGGGTAGACTAGTACTTCATAAATGCAAAATCAGACTGCTTCCAGGGGAGAGCCAGATCATTATGACAATAGGCAACTGTGTGGTCCTGAAGTGGTCCTACTGGTACTTTATCTTCTCTGCTTACCACGGCCACTTTTATTCTGTCTCTGCTCTCCCAGTCTCTCAATTGCATGTTTTAACTTCATTCCATTTCCCTTTCTAAATCATCAGCCTTTGAGTAGTCTCATGTCCTATTGGAGACATTGGAGGCCAATAGAATTAGTAGCCTAGAATCTCTCCCTCCCCACCACATACCTAGATAACATTTTTCATGATCTTTTCTATGTTCCTATGGCATTTCTATGAACAGCACTCAATCCAGTTTTCTGTTGTACCAGTTATTATATGTGCCACGCTTGCTAGTGCCCAGCACTGTAATAAGTTCTTCCCATTCACTAGGTAATGTACCCAGGGTCATTCCAGCAATTGCATAGACTCTTATGTGTCTGATACCAAAGACTGTGCTCTTGACCCCTCCCCATGGAGAATTGCATCAGGGCCCTGGAGTTTGGAGCTCCATGAGAAGAGCCCCTCCTTATCACCCAAAGTGTCTTCTTCTGCTTACCTGTCTGCCAGCCTGTTCCCAGAGTTTACATTTGCAACTATGGGTAGCACAGGAGAGGAGAGGAGAGGAGAGGAGAGGAGAGGAGAGGAGAGAGCAATGAGCATCCCTTCAGTTTACATAAACTCATCTCTGCTGTTTGTTAAAAGTTTTAGCTTGGTTACCCCTGGCCTCATCTCTTCATTAATAAGCAATTACTTATTTCATTTATCTCTGGCAAGATTCCAATCCATGGAATCCTATTCTGCCTACAGAATGAGTGATTTCAGAAGAGCATTTTCTGTGGAAGGATCAGGGGCCAGTGGGGCAGGGGGAACGAGAGAGCCATAGGGAAAGTGTCACTGACTTAGGACAAGCGGTCCCTCTGTGTGTAAAAAAAAAAAAAATGCAGCTTCAATTCTTGTGATCATTCAGATACTCTTATTTTAGGTCTGTTTGGCTCTCTCTGGCTTCCTTGCTGTACAACCCACCAAAATAAAACAGACAAACACAAAAATTTACATTTTTCAAGGCAGTGACCTAAGCTAGATGCTGCTCAGACAATTCTGCTAATGGACTCAATCCAAAATAATTAGAACAATTAGGTAAATCCACCCACAAATATTATGCATTTATCCTCCTCCTGATATTTCATTTCCAATTATTATGGACCAAAAACAAAGAGGAAGGGAACATGCTTGGGGCCATTGTGTTCTGATACACATCACCAGAGCAAAGTCTATTTGCATGTGTAAATATAAACATTTAACATGAAGTCACGCAACAGGAAATGTTTAACTCCCAACCTTGCCATTTACTATTTCCATTTGTTTGAGGCTTAAGCAATTTCATGGCACAAAGTTTCAGACCATAGACACCAGCACTTCGGTAAATATCCTCTGGGAGTGACTTTGACTGGGATTGTAGATCTTTCCACATGTCATTCATTCGCATGAAACCAATCTGTTAAGAGGTGATTCTACAGCCCATCGGTAAAACAATTTAAAGGAGATTTTCTTGCTCCATCAGTTTACAGAAAGCAAAGAATGATATTTATTGTCAGGAATGTGTATTGCCCCAAGCTTGTATTTTATCTCCATTATCCAAATGTGTCCTGTTAACAGTATTTTCATTTGGGTTGTGAGGATATCTGCTTAATTTTTCTGGTCTACATCCAAGTGTAATTTCACATGATTCTTCTTTCCTTATTCACCTATATCTCAATGATTTTTTAGTAAGACCCTGATTCAATTATGAATTTTATAAATATACAAATAATTTGGATGTAAAGAACATAGATTTGGGATTATTTGTTAATGTCATGGTAATCCTTACATATGTGGCACCTTATATAAATTTCCTGAAATTACAAAGGAAATAAATTCTAGTTTAAAAGTTAATCAAGTCTTGAAAAAACCAACTTCTAGAAAAGCTTTTAGCACACAGTTGTCTTGCTATTTTCCAGTGTAATCCTCAAGTTCCTGAGGACATAGTACTGGGATGTGATATTTTGTGTGGGTACCTGAGAGATAGATACTGTTGAGTTCATAAATAAAAGGTATAGCTTTTATATTTTATCACTGATGAAATAATTTAATATCCTTTACATTTGCTTAAGTGAACAAATTAAAATTTGTTGTACAAATGATCATTGACTATTCAGTTAATAAGAGGTTTTCCATGGACATCCAAATTACAGCTCACTTAGGTAGAAAACATGGCATCGTGTGCTTGGTTCCCCGTGTCTTTCTTATATCTCACTGTAGCACTCTTTCTCTCGCTCTCTCCCTTTGTCTCTCTGATGTGTGTCTGCTTTTTTTCATCGACAAGAATAGGTTAAGAGACAAGAATATTCTATTGTACATTCCCCTTTCTTATGTGAGTTCTGCAGGCCCTACTGACACTTTTGCCATGAGCCAGAAATGCCATAGTGTTTAGGAAGAAAAAATAGCCTCACGTTCAGTTTCCCATGGGCCCTGTGAAATTATGGCTGCAGGAGAAGAGAGAGGGAAGAACAATGACTTTAGCTACAGACTCTGATAAAACATAATTCTATGAAATGGAAAAAATAGACTAAGCAAAATCCAGCGTGACCCTCGTTTTCATCATATTTACAAGAACAAACACACATTCATGGTTGGGTGAATACATAACTATACTCCTAGGAATTTACATAACCACAAAAAGGGAGGATCTAAGAAGTAACTTGAGGTAAATAGAATTACCATCTTTTGGGAACTTGTAGGATTGCTAGATATGGATGCAGAAAGCGATGATGTGACAGTTCAATAGGGGTTGCTTGGATGTAAGTACAAACAAGCCGGGTAAAATTTAAAACGAGGAGTTGAAGGGATGTGGTGGCATCAGAACACAAAATGATGGGTCATCCTGTCCCCTTGACGAATAGGAAGGGCTTTGATTGTGAGGCCAGGGGTCCATGCTATTTTATTGGCCTAAAGGAGTAATAAACACTGGTTTAACTGAAAACCTCTTTTCTACGTGGTGGAACACAACAGCTGTGGGACACAGTTGAACGAAAAGGTGAAATATCTCCTCTGGTTTAGGAAGCGTTCAGTCATTAATGATGTGCTTCCAAGTAAATATGTACCACTGGTTTCTCAATGGTTGATTTCAAATGAAATCCTTGGATGACTAATTCAAGAAATGCCCTTAGCATGAATGCTTACATACATTTGACTCTGATGCGTGCATTTGAGATTGGAGGGTAGTAGACCAGCCTGTCTCGTTCTTTCATGTCATTTCTTCAAATTTCTTTCATTTTCACCAGCTACCTGGCTAGGACAAGTTACAAGACACTTGCTCTTGCTTTTTGTGTACGATTATGGAGGTATATGCGCAACCATGGTGTGCGGGGGACAGATCCATAACTTGATTGTTTTAAGCAAGGATTATAGAGCTGGTATATTATTTCAAAAGGCAAAAATGATCACAAAGAGGTAGAAAGTTAATTTTGCTTTTAAAAGTTGCTCCCCCCCCCTCACTCTATAAAATTCATTTTGGGTAAAGGCCATGGAAAGTGTTACTGTGGAAACTGTTACTGCGAGGCTGGTTGGCATGGCGATAAATGTGAATTCCAGTGTGATATCACCCCCTGGGAGAGCAAGCGAAGATGCACATCTCCAGATGGCCAAATCTGCAGTAACAGAGGTGGGTCATTCATCCATGTTACTATGAATTGGGAGGAAAACAAAGCTCTTCATCATTAACCCTCCTTTTCCTTGTATTTCCTTGGGTGTGGGGGGAGGTCGTCTTTTACAGTGTTTGACTTCGATGTAAGTCAACATTTACAATGCCAACAGTCTTCTCTTTCTTATTTTTTATTGAGTAACAAAGCAGAAAGATAAGAAAGTTGCTGTAGTTATTTAAGCTTCACTGAACAAATAGTTAACATAGGGACTGTAATTTCTTTGGCAGCCATCCAGAAATAGCATAGTACAGCTAAAAGGCAATTCTTGTAGATACTTCTGTTAAATGTCTCTTGACTAACAGAACCGTCTACAGCATGAGCATCTAATTATCTAGAGAACATTCAAGAAACCCTTTTGTCTTAATTATGAGTAAATCGAAGGCTTGGTTGTAACACTGAATTGATCTGGAGTCACTTTTATCTGCAATAATAAAAATGATATAGAACAGGTATAGAAACTATGTGTCAGACAACCAGATAAAATTTAGATTGACTTTCGATATGAATTTTAAGAATATGTTGGTATTGCTAAAATGTCCCTTAAAGTGAGTTAACTAACTGTTGATATCAAATCAAATTAGTTTTATTTAAATGCTTTTTAAAACTCCTTGAAAACACATGGGGTCTGGGTGACTCAGTTAGTTAAGCATCTGACTCTTGATTTTGGCTCAGGTCATGAGCTCACAGTTCATGGGTTTGAGCCCCACATCGGGCTCTGCACTGACAGCATGAAGCCTTCTTGGGAGTCTTTCTCTCCCTGTCTCTCTCTGCCCCTCCTCTGCTCTCTCTTTCAAAAATAAATAAATAAACATTTTTTTTTTAGAAATCTTTGAAATTACTTGTCATTTCCCCCTTATTAGCTGTACTGGCAGATAAAAGAGAACTATGCTGGACCATTTGTTGCCTGCCTGAAGGTATATATAAGTGACCATATTTCCTTCTTCTTTTTTTTTTAATTTTTTTTTAGTGTTTTTATTTATTTTTGAAGGAGAGAGAGAGAGAGAGAGAGAGAGAGAGAGCATGAGCAGGGGAGAAGCAGAGAGAGGGAGACACAGAATTGGAAGCAGGCTCCAGGCTCTGAGCTGTCAGCACAGAGCCCGACACGGGGCTCGAACTCACAAACTATAAGATCATGACCTGAGCCGAAGCCGGATGCTCAACCGACTGAGCCACCCAGGCGCCCCCATATTTCCTTCTTTTAATATTATAAAAGTCTGGAAAGTTGGAAAATTATATTTTTTAATTTCTGTAAATGAATGGTGCTTTTTATCAGGTAATGCTTATGTGGGAAACCTTAACATACAACCAATTTTCTCTTTTCAAAAAATGGCGTAAGAAATTAATGCAGAAGAGTGAAATGGGCCAAATTTCTATACATAGGGAAAGGAAAGCAAAAGGCCTGAAGTTGGAAGAAAAATTATAAAGAAAAGTCCTCTTTTTAATGTATGCAGAATAGGTCTGACTATATATCCCACTAATTCATGTTATGTTTTCCTTTTCTACATAAGGACGTGTTTCTGTCTGCGTCCTTCTTATTCAGTAGGTCCAGTCATCACTGTCATGATGTCAGTATAGGAATCTTGGGCTGTGTTCCCGTGAGATGTTGAAAGGAAAGAGGAGAAAAATGGCAATGGTTGGGCTGTGGATCAGGGCCGGTTCTGCAGCAGGGATATGTGGGCTCTGAGAGAGACACACACTACTCGCCAACCCCTGAGGTCTCACCTTCTGCCTGTCCTTTCCTGCACTTGGAGCTGTCTGATTTGGAGATCTGGCAGAGCAGACTGGGGGCAGCATGCTCAAATGAGGCTGGGTAGCAGTGAGATTTCGGGGGTTCCTGAAGGCAAGTCGGGAGGAGGCACAGCAACATGTCTTTTTTTTTTCTCAGAAGGAACCATCCGCGTCTCCCCTGGCACTCTTCCTCATTATTGCTTCCGGGGTGGGGGGAAGGTGGGGGGCGGGAGAGAGACACCAATCCCTGCACAGGCTTACCTCCTTTTCCTTGTTAGCCCATCTCCAAGGACCAGAAAACCTTTGTTGTAGACACAGCTAATCAGGGATAGAACAAGTGTCCTGTATTGCCTAAATCGTTTATTCAGTGTCAGGTTGGACTCACCTTAGCATATACCTATCCTTATCCCCTGCACCCACATCAGTTATACTATTATGAAAGCCCAGGGTATTCATTTTTTAAAATATAGATACAGATATTTATTTATTTTTATTTTTTTAAATGTTTATTTTATTTTTGAGAGAAAGAGAGAGTATTTGAGCATGGGAGGAGCAGAGAGAGGGAGACAAAGGGTCTGAAGCAGGCTTTGCACTGACAGCAGAGAGCCCGATGCAGGGCTCAAGCTCATGAACTGTGAGATTGCGACCTGAGCCGAAGTCAGACGTTCCACCGACTGAGCCACCCAGGTGCCCCCAGATACAGATACTTTAAAAAATCCAGGCACAACCACCTTTTACATTTTGGTACATGACCCTACAGTCATCCAGTAGCTTTCTTTTGTCAGATAGATTGCAGATTTCTTGAGGGCTAGGATTCTAACTCGTATTCATTGTTTTGATGCTGTTTTGGAAAGAAACCACTACTGTGCTAAGGGCACATCCCACAACCCACACAATAATAGACACAGAAAATAACTTTTGTCTATTAAAGAATCTCTGCTGTCCACATTAGATGGTGTTTTTCCTTTGTAGAATGTTTTTATCCAATATATGTATTTTCCAAATACACAGTAAGCAAAAGATTTTAAAAAGCAACATGTAAGATGCTTTCTTTCATGGTGTTTCTTCGCTAAAACCATATACAATTGTTTTCTCATCTAGGGACTTGTGTGTGTGGTGAATGTTCTTGCCACGATGTTGACCCAACTGGAGACTGGGGAGATATTCACGGGGACACCTGTGAGTGTGACGAAAGGGACTGTAGGGCCGTCTATGACAGATACTCTGATGACTTCTGTTCAGGTATGTGCTCTCCTCGCTCACTTTTTTAAATTAAAAAAAAATTCATTTCCCTATTTTCAAGCTTCTTTCTGATTCTCACAAAAACTGTAAGAGAACTGAATCTGTGCATGGAAAGCGTTTGATATTCACAGTGCTCCTATTGGTGCCTTGGAAAGTCTTCAGAGAATTTACACATTGGGCCAAGACAAGGGATGAAAGGGCTCACTTTCCTAAAATTAGTCTAACTCCTCCCCCCAAGGAGAGCCATCTGCTACCGATATGGGTTGCTCATCTCTAGGCCTACGAAACCAGCAGTCCCAGTGACAGTGTCCAGGATGGAGACCGTGAGAACAGCTGCAGTCATATATTACAAAACTTCAGATAATATGGTTCTCATGGGTATTTTATTTTATTTTATTTTTTAATGTTTATTTATTTTTGAGAGAGAGACAGACAGAGTGTGAGTGCGGGAGGGCAGAGAGAGAGGGAGACACAAAATCTGAAGCAGGCTCCAGGCTCTGAGCTGTCAGCACAGAGCCCGATGCAGGGCTTGAACCCATGAACCATGAGATCATGACCTGAGCCGAAGTCGGACGCTCCACTGATGGAGCCACCTTGGAGGTGCCCCTCTCAAGGATATTTTAATGAATTAATTCCTTAGTATAATTTATATATTAAAATTATTCTGCAGATTAGTGTAGGATTAAATATCAATAATTGGATTCCAGAATTTTATTCTATAAACATTTATAGAGCAGACACCGTTTACCAGGGTCTGGACTGCATCTGGGCTCCCGGCTCTGGCAGTGAAGGAGACAAACATGACCTCTGACTTTACAGAGCTTGCAGCCTGAGTGCAAAGGCCAAAACACACTCTGCCAGAACTTCTAACGGTGCAAAGGAAAAAAAGAAAGCGGTTGGATTTGTTTGAAAAAGTGTCACTGAGCAAAAATGGAGTTATGGATTTTCAGTCCGGTCATATTTGACAATCCAGAAGACAGAGACATATATACATACATCTTTTTAAGCCTGACTGCTTGATTGGTGTGTAAGTAGATAGGAAACTCCACTGTCTCCTGGAAGTTTGCCAGCAAAAGGGAAATGAAAGAGCTGCCCTATTTAATCACGATTCCACAGCCGCAGAGGCTTGTCTGGCCTGGCTGAGGGGAGCCTGCTGCTAACACTGTGCTCCCAGAAGGGTTTCCCTGTTCTGATGATCCCTGATGCTCAGGAGAGTCTCCTGAACATTTTGTCAACACTATTCTTTGGGGCAAATGCCCTTTTCAGATTTTTCTGTTATTCATTGTATACGAGTGTTCTTTATTATCCCCATCATCTGCACGATGGAAATGAGACAGCTGGCATCTCTTGGGTAGGTCTGTATGCCAGACACTGTGCTAAGCACTTTCCAGGTCGTTGCACTTATTTTTCTTAAAAGTCGATGAGGTGGGGATATCTTCTCATTTTACTATTGGGGTTATGGAGGTTCGAGGAAGTTCCATAACTTGCGAAAGACCTCACAGTTAAGAGACAGAATCAAAATGTTAAAGAGGTCTGTGAATCTGAAGAAATGTAAAGGTTCTTTCCTTACTGAAAAAAGTCTTCGTTTAAACTTGAATTTAATATGACAAACATTTATGGCGAGCCAACTATGCTGGAGGCACTATGTGAGATATTATGGTACAAAAATGCAAACAGAAAAAATCGTAGCTTCTACCTTCAAGAAATTTACTGTTTAGCAAAATACGAAACAAAAAAAACCCAATAATGACATGGGGTGCCTGGGTGGCTCAGTCGGTTAAGCGTCCAACTTTGGCTCAGGTCATGATCTCATGGTTCATGGGTTCAAGACCCACGTCAGGCTCTGTGCCGACAGCTCAGAGCCTGGAGCCTGCTTTGGGTTCTGTGTCTCCCTCTCTCTCTGTCTCTCCCCCACTCACGCTCTGTCTCTGTCTCTCTCAAAAATAAACATTAAAGGGGCGCCTGGGTGGCGCAGTCGGTTAAGCGTCCGACTTCAGCCAGGTCACGATCTCGCGGTCCGTGAGTTCGAGCCCCGCATCAGGCTCTGGGCTGATGGCTCAGAGCCTGGACCCTGTTTCCGATTCTGTGTCTCCCTCTCTCTCTGCCCCTCCCCCGTTCATGCTCTGTCTCTCTCTGTCCCAAAAATAAATAAAAACGTTGAAAAAAAAATAAATAAATAAACATTAAATTTTTTTAAAAAACAATAATGACAAAACTGCCACATAAACATGTAATTTTAATACACAGTGCTATGGGAGATTTGCTTAGTCATGCATTTGTTACTCATTTGGCCATAATGCTGGGGATATAGCAACAAACACAACAGATAAAATCCCCCCTCTCGTGGAATTTACATCCCAGTGGGCTGGAGATGCAACAAATAAACTGAGTAAGTGAGATATGTAGAGAAAGTTGGGCGTGGGCTTATTTGACACTTTACTTAGGGTGATGAGGCTCTTCGCAGAGGTGGTGACATATGGCTCATGCGTTGCTGACATTTTTGTATCCCCATGCACATGTCTACCCCTACCCTACCTCAAAGGTAGGCTTGCAGGTAAAAAGAAATGAGAGAAACATGTCCTAGGCAAAGAGAGTAGAGGTGTGTGATCTGTGCAGGGGACTAGAATCATTTTATTTATTCCCAGAATGCCCAAGTGACAGAAGGGAAAGCTGGCGAGACACAGAACTGGTGGTCTTTTTACCTTGCTGTGGAACTGGACCCTATTCCAAAGGCAATGGGGAGCTAATGATGGTTTTAGGCAGCAAAGTGCTACAGTCACAGGTGCCTAGTCTGGTTGTCTGGATAAGTGTTGTTGCCATTTACTGAAATGGGGAACATAGCAGGAAGTTGTCAAGTTCATTTCTAGATATATTGAGCATAAGGGACCAATGGTGACCCAAAGTTGATATTTTTTTTTTCAGCCTGTTGAGTGTGTGAGCCTGAAGGGTCAGGGCTAAATGTGAGGTTGGAGTCATACACATGGAGTGGGTAATTAAAATTAGACTGGGGTTCAGGAAGTGCCATGTAAGAATGCTGCCTTGAGATTGTCTGTGATATAAATCATGAATTCATACAATTTTAAATGGGGAAATGAAGGAGATAATCAGGCTATCTATAGAAAGTTATAAAGTTTGGGACTTTCTGATAGAATGTTTTTGTTTTTGTTTTTGCATAGGGGACGTTCATCCTTGATCAACCCATGATCTTGCTTTTGGAGTGAGGTTGAAAAATTCAGAATTGCTACATTATAGTGACTGCTCAGGGTCCCATGTGCTGTTCTGTTTCACTGTGAGGGAGGGGGCTCACAGGGTGAAGATGGACAATGACACTTCAGTGGACACTTCAGTCCTTTTATAAGAGCACGATTCCCTACTGCGTGTCATTTGGGCTCAGTTACCCCAGTAGGTTGGGCAGGTGAAGGTCATCAGGAGGCCTCCTTGGAACCTGAAATTTTCCCCTTCGTTTCTTCCTTCCCTCCTTATTCTGCCCGATTTTCCTCTTTCTCACATTTTCCAGTCCTCCCTATCCGTGGAGATTTCAGGGACAGTGAAGCAGTTGGGCAGTGATGGCTGTGGTTGGTCAGGTTTGTCATGGGAGGAGCTGAGGAGGAGTGCTTAGCCCTTTACACGGGGTCTCCATGCTGCGGGGGTAGACCCCTGGGTGTGGGAAGGGGGGCTGGTTCAGACATCAGTCTGCAATCGTGACTTTATCATTCTTTTGTTGAAGTGAACTGAGCATGGCCAATGCCCACAGCCAGCCTCCCACATTTAAAAGGAGGAATTTGGATGGGGTGCCTGGGTGGCTCAGTCGGTTGGGTGTCTGAAGTCGGTTGACTTCGAGCTCTGCGTTGGGCTCTGTGCTGACAGCTCAGAGCCTGGAGCCTGCTTCACATTCTGTCTCCATCTCTCTGCCCTTCCCCTGCTAGCGCTCTGTCTCTCTCTCTCTAAAAAAAAAAAAAAAAAAAAAAAAAAAACTTTAAAAAATTTTAAAAAACAAAGGAGGAATTTGGGGCTCCTGGATGACTCAGTGGGTTGAGCATCTGACTCTTGCTCTCGGTTGGTGAGGTGGAGCCCCGAGTCTGGCTCAGCGCTGATAGCGTGGAGTCTTCTTGGGATTCTCTCTCTCCACACCTCCCCCTGCCCCTCCCCCATTCTTGCTCACTCTCCCTCTCTCTCAAAATAAATAAATAAACGTTTTTGTAAAAAAGGAATTTAGGGAAGAAGAAATTTGCTTTGAGACTCCACACTTTTAGTCCGTTTCACACACCTTATTCCATTTTACCTTCACCCTAATTCAGAGGGGGAGACATTGTTATCTGCATTTTAACAGGAGAGGAAACAGGTTCAGAAAGATTAACTTGACAGAGTTCACGTGGCCATTAAGTGTCATCGGGAAACACATTCAGAGCCTAAGTATTCGTGTAATTTAATCTCCAAGTGATGCAAACAAAATTCTTCAATTTTACTCCGGATGCTCAAATTCTTATAAAACTAAGCTTCTCTGCATGTCATTACGATGTGAGGCAGGTATCCACCCCCAGTATTTTTTCATTCTCATTAAATCTGTTGAATTCTGTACATTCTGTTTAGCGAATTATTAGTCTCCACAATTTTCCTAATTGCCCGTCTGAGTTGCACCACAGAAAGGGTGCCACGTTGGTGCCTCTGTGTTAGGAGACAGAAGTAACCCAACTATGTCAATGTTCTCTAGTGATTTATGTAAGGCTGGAAGGTAATAAGGCTCAGCTGAAATGCAGCTTTATTTTTAGCTCCCATTGTTACCATCCTGACAGTGTTCGTCTTATTTAAGTCCCAGGGATTCTCCTGGTGGGTTGCTCTTTTAATTGACATTCTCATTGTATTCATTCATTTCCACCTGTCCATTCATCTATTCAGTAATACAATGAAATGTGAATATTTTGTGCCTACTACATCTGCTACATCATGGATACAGAAGATAGTATTTTAAAACCTGCTCCCTGCTCCAAATAAATCAGTTTTATTTATTTCTTCTTTCTGTCTTTCTTTTTTAATGCGTATTTATTCTTGACGGTTATGGGGTGGGACAGAATCCAAGGCAGGCTCCAGGCTCTGAGCTGTCAGCACAGAGCCTGATGCAGGGCTCAAACCCATGAACTGCAAGATCATGACCTGAGTCAAAGTTGGACACTTAACCCACTGAGCCACCCAGGTGCCCCTCTTCTTTCATTTCTATTTATTGCTCATCATCCACATAGTGTGTGTGTGTGTGTGTGTGTGTGTGTGTGTATGTACGTGTGTGTGTGTGTGTGTGTGTGTACCAATTCCTTCATACACAGATATAATTCATGCACACACTCGTGTACACACACATCCACAACAACTCAAAGATGTTACTGTTAACAGGATTTCAGTGTCACTAAAATGACCAGGGCATGACCAGCCATCCTGAAGTGTGCCAACTGTTTGTTTTGTTAGTTATATAAGCTGCTGCCCCCCGGAATTTACTTCCTGATTCTGAAATAACTTTTATTCCCAATAGCTGTTTACACTCTGGTCTATTTCCCCAAATCCCATAATTGTTAAAATATGTTGCTGTGTGACCTTAAACTTGATCTTTCAACTTGTCTTCTCTACCCGAAAAAGTGGTGGCTTAGAGTTCCATTAATTTGGAAAGTGGAATCATTTGAAAGAACTGTATTATGTGAGGAAATTTATCATTGTGGATTACCAAAGCATTATGGAAAGAAACTGAAGGAAATGATTAAGTATATTCAGTTTGCATTATCTTGAAAGAAAAATCAAATATATCAAATGTAGCAAGTACTAGTTAGATCTAATTTATTCCCCAAACTTTTCCGATTGATGGTGCTCATATTGCTTTGTAAGAAGCTACTTGAAAAAGTCAGATTCCAGTTCATGAGCAGTCTTGATCATTACAAAAGAAAGAAATGTCCTGTACAGCAAAAGAACATTTGTCTGGAATGGATGCAACTACATTTGCCGTGGATTGATATTTCTGAAATGGCTTCACTCAAAAGAGCACAGTGATTACAAAGGAAAAAACAAGTTTCAGTGTCAACACCCTCTCCTGTAATGGCCTGAGAGCCTTTCCAGCTCCTACACGCTCAACGTGGCCATGGTGCCACGTAGCGTCTAGCCATGCTGCCCACTGCCTGACCATGTGGTACAGACGGGGCTACCATCCCATTTACCAATGCTAGGCACCGTGTTGTTCTTCCATTGCTGTGTGTGTGTGTGTGTGTGTGTGTGTGTGTGTGTGTGTTTAATGCAGGTCATAGGTCTTCTGAGAGCTATTCCCTAATGTGAATTCTTCACATGTTTTGTATCAAGGATAAACAACAACATTCTGTATTTGTTGATCCTCTGTTTACAGAGTTTCAGAGTTTAGAGGAATACTGTTTAGAAGCCATGAAATTAACTCCTGGAAGCCATATCTATCTACCTATCGATCGATCAATCAACCTATATATTTAAAAAACTAACACAGAAGTATGAAATTTCAGTTTGGTAAAATTCACTTCTAATTTTTTCATTTGAAAGATAAAAGGAGATAAGGGCCAGGAGGTGAACTAGTGACATATTTAGATTAAAAACACAGATATAATTTTTTCTTTTATGCATCTTTCACTATTTATTTAGAAAAGATTTGTTGTAGTATATTATGGCAGTCTAAAGGATTTTCATGCTAAACAAATAATCATTTCTAAACTCTTTTTTATGTGTCAAAACCAAGCATTTTCATCTTTTTCATTTTATCCCTATAAAATAATTCATTCTCTCCATCTTTGGCATAAGTTTTATACTGCACTTGAGAAACTAGTAACTCCAGGAGAGAAGTTACTATTTCATTTTATGATTTCCTGTCTCCTCTGAAAGGCTCAATACCGGCTTCAGAATCTGATATCAATACCATGCATTTTTAAGTGATTTCCTAATTCCACTGATGAAATATCATAAAGGATTTTATAGAAAAGGTACAATTTCATTTAAAGTGAGATCCATAATATTCTGAAATATATTTGGACAGCACATGATTTGGAATAGTTGAAAGATGTAGGACATAATCTTCATTACTGTGAAAGTAAAAGTTAGGTTGATGCTTTAACTTAATCACTAATAAACATTTAGATTCACAATACTGCTGTCAATACTATTTTTCATCATATTAGACTAGAATTATTTAAACCTTGCTTTATTACTTCCACATTTGCTTCTCTGTGATCCTGGGATATTTGATTTAGGTGTTTCTACTTTCCCCAAACAATGGAACCTTTAAGAAACGGTCTAGGGGCGCCTGGGTGGCGCAGTCGGTTAAGCGTCCGACTTCAGCCAGGTCACGATCTCGCGTTCCGTGAGTTCGAGCCCCGCGTCAGGCTCTGGGCTGATGGCTCGGAGCCTGGAGCCTGTTTCCGATTCTGTGTCTCCCTCTCTCTCTGCCCCTCCCCCGTTCATGCTCTGTCTCTCTCTGTCCCAAAAATAAATAAACGTTGAAAAAAAAAAGTTTAAAAAAAAGAAACGGTCTATATCCCTGCTATCACCATTTAGAACCATTGCTGTACATTTTCTGACTCTCAGTAATTTCATTCATTATGGATGGTTGAAATATGAAAAATATTTAAATATGAAATATGATTCATATTTTAATAACCCTTCTTTCCTCAGCCCAAACTTGTTCAATTGATATTGACTTCAGATGGCATAGTGTAGAGAAGACTCATAAGTGGGTGATTTGGGGAGGAGCTATGGCCATCCTGAACTGGATAATATTCTCCTACTGTGATACTTTCCTATTTAAAGGCAAAAGCTTTCGGTCTGCAACCAATCACAGTAGTGATACTGTCTCATTAATTCATTCCAGTGCATAAGCAATAGACTACAGCGGGGTTCCTGAGGGTCAATAACCCTCAATAACACTCGATGACTGGGTGAAGGCTGAGGCTGGGGAAGCCTCAGGAAGTTAGGTAGGGCTCATCACACAAGTGGCAAAAGTGAGGACACATTGTATGTGTTCTCAGTTTTATGTGGAGTTGGTGATGCCTGGGGGTGATGCATAAATTTATAGGACTCATTCTTGAGAATGTTCATGATGCTGCTCTAAATGCACAGGAAATAGAGATATAGGACCACGTAGGCTGCTTCCCCACCCACCCCCACCCCCAGTGATTGTATTAGAGCACAGAGATAGCAAAGGGATAGAAAAATCACATAACATTAGGGAGGAAAGTGTAGAGATTAAACACTGAGTGAGGAAAACAATAAGAGAACAAAAGTGAATTTGGAGCATAAAGGTGAAAGAGTTTCAGAGATTTTGTCTTCTAGGTCTAGAGCAGCCGCGTTGTTGTTTTTTTTTTTTTTCAAACTGTGTCACTGCATTCATAGTTCATCTGACTTCTTTTGATCTTCATTGGACCAGATCTTAACTCTAAAAGCCTCTTATTCATAACTTCTGACCGTCTTCATGAATTTTTTATTCCGCCACCAATTTTGTTTGAAATGTTGACATGTGAACAAACCTGAGATAGAAAACAGTGGCTGCTCTGAAGGCTGTATTCCAGCTACAGAACTTGAGAAGGGTCTGTCCTCGGTCACTGCTTTCCCTCCACACAGGCTCCTGCTTCGTTCCACGCCTGGGGACCAGGCCTGCCCACCAGGTGTGTGAGGGCATTCTCCTGGGTAGTTAGGAATTGCCTGGCATCCTTGCCTACTGGGTGTTTTTTTCTAACATTCCCAGCTACTTCAGACTTTTAAGAGTAAAGCTTTTTTCCCCTTTCACCATAACCCTGTTGTTCACTGTTATTGTTAAAGTGTCAGCTCGTCTCTCACAAATGGCAGCGTGTTCTGTTCTTTGTTCAATATCCTCATGACAGATCTGACTGTCCTCAAAATGAGACCTCTTGTCTCCAAGAATTTGGCTTCTATAAAAAGCAGGATTCGTTGTACTTCAAATGTTGAAATCTGTTTTAGCACTGTTATTTATCTATGTTTTTGCAATGTGGCTCTGTTTAGAAATTTGGCTTTAAATTACATGAGGGTTGAGAAGAAGGGTAAGGACTTCTAGCATAATAACAAAGAGCCACAAAGTCCAACAACCTCTGGAATATAACTGCCAATAAGTTAAACTAGTACAATAGAAACTCTGATATTTGAAGGTTTAAGTGATCCCATTGACATGTGATACATATTTATTAGCAATCTTAATTTTCTTTTCCTTTAAAATGATGATCTCAAAGGCAGAGTACTAAGGACAACAGCAATTTGTTGTTTAGAGTCTGTTACATAGTAAGTGATCAATAAATGTATGTTGAATTGGATGTAGCATTGAAAGCAAAATTTGGATTCAGTGATCCCTAAGATCTCATTCCACTTTGACCTATGATTTTATGATTCGTTCCATGACGAACCAGGTTAATAGGTGGTGAAAAGCTTCCAGATATGTGGATTGTCCAATTCTTCCAACTCAAATGATAGATATCTGCCCACACACCTCACAGACTATTGAGAAAACACACTAGTCTTCACTGAAGGACAGTTTCCATATTGTATGGTTTATATTAATATCAGATGCCAAAAACGAAAGAGCATGGAATTTCATTCATTAGTATTATCTTTGATTTACTTAAAAAAAAAAGTACAATTCCACTTCCTTTAAAATCTTTCATGCATTTTTTGCAGCAATTATAGAAATCCAGTGTTCTGCATCTGTAATAATGAATATCTGAATGCTGATTAGGAGTTAAGGAAAGCTCAACTCTGTTGCTTTCCTTTCTATTCCTACTTGTTTACATATGTGGACTCAAATGAATAAAAATAACAATAGCTCATTTTTATGTAGCATTTTAAGATATATTATGTACTTCCTGATAAATGTGGATAATGTATTATTATCTTCTTTAAAAATGAAGAAACTAGGGTCGCCTCGGCAGCTCCATTGGTTAAGAGTCCCGTTTCAGCTCAGGTTATGATCTCACACACGGTTCATGAGTTTGAGCCCTGCAGTGCAGAGCCTGCCTAGAATTCTCTCTTTGCCTTTCTTCTGCTCATGCGCAGTCTCTCAAAATAAATAAATAAACTTCAAAAAAATATGAAGAAGCTAAATCTCAGAGAAGTTGACATTTGACCAGCCCTACTCTATAGATAGCAGGACCAGGATTTAGATCCACTTATTTGATTGATAACGTAGGCCATTTTTTGTTTGTTTGTTTTTTTGCTTTACCACGCCACTGCTCATCACAATTCTTTACAGGCTCTGTGACCGTGTGTAAAGAACTTTAATATCTTTCCTGACCTCTTTTGTGTATACTACATTGATCTTCAGGGAATGTGAACTCCACAGACGTTACTTGTTTTAGACTAAGCGTCTCTAGGCTAAGCATGTCGTGTGTAGAAAAATGGTAATGAAAATAAAGTGTGGGGGCCTCTACAAGATAAGACCTGTTTCAAAAGCAAATTGTTTTCAATTTCCTATGGCTTTCCTCCACATGAATTAATTACCAAATCCATCACATACTCCATTTAGGCCCCAGCAGACCAATGCAATCGCAAGCACCTGGATTTTGATGGATTCAAGTTTATAGCCCTACAAACCCATCTATCTTATAGGGAATTGTTGCTTTTCTTTACTCCTCATGATCAATCAATGTAAACCAGGTATTAAAGAACTTGAGAAAAATGTGCCTTTGCTTTAATGTTTAATATGGTGTTAACGAAGATCCTGGCTATTTGTGATATTCACTGTTGAAAAGAAAACATTCATTTCTGACTTCTGACTTCATTGTCTATTTTTTCTTATTTTTTATACTCTCATTGTGAAGGTCACGGACAGTGTAATTGTGGAAGATGTGACTGCAAAGTAGGCTGGTATGGGAAAAAGTGTGAGCACCCACGTTCCTGCCCACTGTCAGCAGAGGAGAGCATCAGAAGGTGCCAAGGAAGCTCGGATCTACCTTGCTCTGGAAGGGGTAAGTGAGGGCTCTCAGGCCTGTTACCACCTCCTATGAGTCAAATGCACTCAATTCATATATATCTTATTTAACAGATAGCTGATATCCCTGAATATGGAAAGGTTAGTCTTTTCAGAACTAATAATACATCCAGTTTGCATGACTGAAAGTACATGGAGAAATATAATCTCTCTCTTTTTCCCTCTCTATTGTATGCGTGCAGGTGCACACACATGCCCACACCTACGTGCTCTTACATGATCAGTTTAGCTTTGAGGTCTGTTCAATTTCAGTTCAGTTTAGTTCAGTGCTACATTAAAAACAGCAACAACAACAATAACAAAAAACCAGTTTTTCCCAGGAAACAAAACAAGCAAAACAGAAAAGTAACCTACTGAAAGGAAGAGGAAGAAGATATTTGCAAATGATCTATCCATGAGGGGTTAGTATTCAAAGTATATAAAGAACTTGCACTCTCAACACCAAAAAAACCTCAAACAAATAATTTGACTTGAAAAAGGCCAGAGTATCTGAACAGACATTTTTCCAAAAAGACATACAGATGGCCAACAGACACATGAAAAGATGTTCAACATCCCTCGTCATCAGGGGAATACAAATCAAAACCACAGTGAGATATCATCTCACACCTACCTGAATGGCTACAATAAAAAAGACAAGAAATAACAAGTGTAGGTGAGGATGTGGGAAAAAAAGGGAACCTTTGTGCACTGTTGATGGGAATGCAGATTGGTACAGCCACTGTGGAAAATAGAAATTTAATTAAAAATGTAAAAAATTAAAAATGAAATTATCATATGATACAGTATTTTCACTACTGTATATTTACCCAAAGGAAATGAAAACACTAATTCAAAAAGATATATGCACCACTGTGTTTATTGTGGCATTATTTACAATAGCCAAGATATGGAAGCAACCTATCAATGGATGAATGGATAAAGAAATGGTATGTATGTATGTATGTATGTATGTATATAATGGAATTTTACTCAGCCATAAAAAAGAATGAGATCTTGCCATTTGCAACAACAGGGATGGACCTATAGGGTATTATACTAAATGAAATAAGGCAGACAGATAAAGACAAATAGCATATGATTTCACTCATGTGGAATTTAAGAAACAAAACAAATGAGCAAATTAAAAAAGAGAGAGAGAGAGAGAGAGAAATACTAACTCTTACAGAGAATAAACTGATGATTGCTAGAGGGGTGGGGTCAGGGATGAGCAAAATAGATAAACGAGATTAAGAGTACACTTCCTAAAAAAAAAAGTTTGGATATTTGCTCAA
The DNA here is from genome assembly GCF_007474595.2 of Lynx canadensis. Lineage (NCBI taxonomy): Eukaryota > Metazoa > Chordata > Mammalia > Carnivora > Felidae > Lynx > Lynx canadensis. The sequence goes on from NC_044303.2 coordinate 72,610,450, forward strand.
AACTTTCTGAATGAGACATTTAATTGTCCACTGACATTTCTGAAACTCATTAACATTACACTGAGGAAGTTGTTGACTTTTGAGAAAGCGTTGTGTAAATAGATGGCTGAATAAGCTGATGCTGTTTTAGAAGGCACGTAGCCTCAGGTGTGGTCTTGGTTCCAGATCTGGGCACACTGGAAGAGGAGAAAAGCAGCTAGAGGAAAGCTGGTTCCATTATTTTCATTTATCAAAATAAGAAATAACAATTTCACCTCTCACATGAACATGGCAAAGTTAATATGCAATATGCCTTTGGAGGAACTAGTCATTGAGATTATTACAGATTTTGTTCATGAAAGAGGAAAATGAGAAATACTTTCTTTTACCTGAACGCTAGACCAGAAATTTCATTTTGTTTTGCAGTTTTGCAGAGAAATGAATTTTTTTATTGAGATATAATTCAAATACCATAAAATCCACTCTTTTAAAGCATACAACTTAGTGGGTTTTAGTATATTTGTTTATTTATTTTAAGTTTGTTTATTTTGAGAGAGAGAGAGAGAGAGAGCCAGTAAGCCTGAGCAGAAACCAAGAGTTGGCCGCTTAACCAACTGAGCCCCCCAGGTACCCCTGTTTTCAGTATATTTATACAATTATGCAATCCTCACCACTACCTCATTCCAGAGCATTTTCATCACCACTAAAAGAAATCCCGTCCTGTGCCTCCTCACCAGTCACTCCCCATTCTCCTTTCTGTTCAATCCCTAGAAACCACGGATCTACTTCCTGTCCCGAGGGATTTGCCTAATCTGGGTATTTCAAAATATGTGATCTGTTTGTCTTTGGTTTTCTTTGACTTAGCATAATGCTGTCAGGGTTTATCTGTGTACGTCATTTCTTTTGCTGGCTGGATAATATTCATTTGTGTGGATTTCCACGTTTATTTATCCATCCATCTCTTAGTGGACATTTGGGTCGTTTCCACTTTTTGACCATCACGAATACTGTTCTATGAACATTCACAAATAAATTTTTGTGCGGGTATGTGTTTAAATTTCTCTTGGACATACAGGTCAAAGTGGAATTGCTGAGTCATATGGTAGCTCTGTTTAACTTTTTGAGGTACAGCTAAACTGTCTTTCAAGTGGTGACACCATTTTACATTTCTACCAGCAGTGCCTGAGGGTTGCAGTTTCCTTACATCCTTCCCATTCTTTGTAATCATTTGTCTTTTTGACTACTTAGAGTTTTCTTTATGTAGAAGACAAAGTCCTTAAGGTTATTTGCTCTGTAGGTATTTTCCCATACTCTGATATGTATCCCTAATGGTTATAAGTAGAAGGTTAGGGCATGGGTAGAAGGAAATTTTCATTTCAGAGATTTTATTTCTGACTTGCCCCATTTTCACCAGTAACCCCAGAGGGGAACTACTGTTCTGTCTGCATTAATAAAATATCATCAGGGTGCCTGAGTGACTCAGTTGATTAAGTATCCAGACTCTTGATGTCAGCTTGGGTCATGATCTAACGGTTCATGGGTTCAAGCCCTACATTGGGCTCTGTGCTGACAGTGCAGAGCCTGCTTGGGATTCTCTCTCTTTCCCTCTCTCTCTGTTCTCCCCCACACTCTCTCTCTTTCTCACAAAACAACAACAACAACAACAAAACACTTTAAAATATTGTCATTAGAAAGCTTGAGTAAGCCTGTCATGCTTTTAAAGGAACAACGATTAAAAATTAATGTCCCTCACACTACTGCCATCCATTCATTCATTGTTAAAAGTGACAAATTATATGATAGAAAAATAAGAAAAGCATATAAGGTATCTCTCAAACATAGAACATCACTCTCTACATATTACCAGTTGTTTTTCATTTGTCTCTAAATTTTTTAATGCAGTGTTAGTGCAAGAAAAGTCCTGTGGATTTTAATTATTGTGGATGTCAGTCTTCGATAACTCTGACAAACACGTATTTGTCTCTTAACTTCCTAGACAGTCACTAATGTATCAGTTACATATTTATAGCACATATTTAAAGTTTATTTTATTAAAAAGGAGTTGAATAAATGTCTAGAATTATGATACTTTTTATTTCATTTAAGCTTTTTAGAGTACTTTAGAGATCAATAATAAGCTTCCCTAGTGTCCTTGCAGGGAAAGGAAGGTATTGATGAGTGGAGTGATTTCCCAGGGAACCATCACAAAATATGAGGATTCTGAGAATGAAGACCAAGGATTTAGGAGAGCCAGTCCAATGCTCAGACCAGTGATCAGAGACCCTTCTTTTCTCACAGCTGCATCTGCAAACTCATTGGCATTGGATGCTGTAAAGCAAATGGCCAATCTGAAAACTTTTAAAGGATTAGTTTTGCCATTTATGAATGACAACTGCAGCTGTGGTTACATGAGTGAAGAAAGCAATTACAGGGCCCAGCAGTTCTCAAGACGGAGAGCCTCAGCAGCTTGCTTGCTGGGGCCAAGGAAAAAAAAATTCTCCCAGCAGAATGTATTGATGCTCCTCAGTGTAGTCCACCTGAGGGGCTAGGTGAAGGCATTTGTGCACCAGAAATTAAATTAGATCACTTGCTTCTGCTGGGGATGACTAAGTGTGATCATTACATCTTGAAAATAGGGGAATAATTCAGATAATCTCTTAAACTCTCTATTAATCCTGTTACTCCTTGATTGCTTATTTTTAAGTGTATTTATTTTTGAGAGAGACAGAGTGCAAGCGGGGGAGGGGCAGAGAGGGTGGGAAAGAGACAATCCCAAGCAGACTCCGCAGAGCCGGATGTGAGATCATGACCTGAGCTGAAATGAAGAGTCAGACACTCAACTGACTGAGCCACCCAGGCACCCTTATTACTCCTTGTTTTCGATTCCTTGTTGCCTATATATATCTTTGTTTAGAGGACTCTCATCTAGTCGATTTGGATACACAGTTACTCATCCTAATTTCTGCTCCCAGGGACTGGAGCTAGGAGATAACTTTCTCTAGTCTTCTACCAGCGTTCTGCTCAAAAACTTGAAATGGCTTCTGATAGGCTACACATTACTTTTAAATTCTCCTTGACCTAAGAATAAATTTTTATTTTTATTGAGGCTCTCCTTCTGAGTAGGTGTCTGGCTTTGGCCAAAACGTGTGAGCAAAATTGATGTGTGTCACTCCAGAGCAGAAGTTTGAGAGGCAGTGAGAGATTTGCCATCCCTCCTGTCCCCGTGTGGGGACTTGCAGTGTTTGAGATGGTCGCTGATCCAGGAGGCGGGGTCTCTGAATGAGGATTGAAGAGACCTCTGCTGACCCCTGAAGAACTGTACCACAAATGCTGTCTTAAGCAGCTGAGATATTACAGTTTTTTGTTACTGCAACAGAACTCCTGACTCATACTCTTGCACATCCAAAATTTCGCGAATGAAGTTGAAACAAACAAGCAAACACAAAAAATCATGCTTAAACTCCAAGAGATCAGGAGAAAAAACAGTTGAGGTTTATAACCATATGCATATCTTATCACTATCAATATTCATGTGTGTATTTTACAAATGATGTATTTATGCTATTCTGTGAACAGCATTTATGTGTACTTCTTCAACAGGGAAAATGGTAAGAACATTGAATATATTGTCATTTGTTAATATCCCCCAAACACAATGAAGTAGGATGTATAATTATTCTTCTTTTTACAGAAAAAGAAACTGGAAATTTGAATAGTTTGCCATCTTACATAGTAAGTGCCAGAGTTGCAAGTTTTTATACAAACTTTTATTACAAGCCGTCCAACTTCAGAACTGTTGTTTTAGATCGTGTATTCGTTCTTTTAACATGCCAATTGGTTGAGCAATATGTAATGACTACATTCCCTTGTTGAAAACATTTTTATGCAAAATCGTTGATGTTGCTGCATCGTATTCCCTAGCATAGTTGTAGTATAGTATCTATAGCATAGTATAAGATAGGATAGTATATAGTAGTAATATAGTATAGCATTTATACTATAGATTTATACTATAGATTCCCTAATATAGTTTAGTGTAGTATCTGTAGTATAGTATCTACAGTATAGATATCCTAGTATAGTTGTAGTATAATATCTATAATATAGTATCGTATAGTATAATCAATTCCCTAGTATAGTTGCAATATAGTAGCTATAGCATATTATACTATGGTATCTACAGTATAGTATAGTATCATATGCTATCTATAGATTCCCTAGTATAGTACAAGTATAGGATCTACAGCATAGTAAACTATAATATAGTATAGTATAGATTACCTTGTATAGTTGTAGTATAGTATCTATAGCATAGTAAGATATAGTATAGTACAGTATAGCATAGCATAGCATAGCATAGTATAGTATAGTATACTATCTATAGTATAGATTCCCTAGTATAGTACCTATAGCATAGTATGGTATAGAATAGTATAGCAGTCTAATATAGTATAGTGTAGTCTTTATAGTATAGATTACCTAGTATAGTTCCCTAGTATAGTTGTAGTATAGTATCTATGGCATAGTAAGGTATGGTCTGGTATGGTATGATCTGGTATGGTATGGTATGGTATGGTATAGTATCTATAGTATAGATTGCCTAGTATAGTTGTAGCAAACAAATCTAATCATTCCTCCTCTATTAGATAATCTAAATCATCTCTTACTTTGTTCAAGTTCTAAATGCTGTAATTTACATTCTTGTAGCAGAAAATTTGCACAATTTTTTCTTAGATGTAGAATGTACATCTAAATGTATACCAATATGATAAATATTTTCAATAAAAAAATTACCCAAACAAATCATTTTCTCTAGAAAAAGTGGACTAGTATACCCTCCTACCAGGAACATACCAAAGGTTCCCTTCACTCACCAATGGTGACAACTGCAATACTAAGCTGTTCTTGATACATTTTGCTCTTAGTTTTATGGGCTCACCATTTATCAAACTCCTTTCATTGACTTCTGTAATCATCAAACAAATGATGTATCTACAGACATTATTATTCAGAAGCTTGTGTTTGCTGTATTTGCCTTTTTGGATCATCATTTGTCCTTGTGTCTAAGTCATCTTTTTGTTTGGTCTGTTCTCACATGTTTTTACTTGTCCTCTCTGCCCTTTGGTTTTCTTTCATCAGACTTGTTCTAAGAGGTTTTGCGTATGTTTTAGTCCTTAAACACACATAAGCATTTACTCCCACAAGGGAAAGTGGGAAGTAGAGGAAGAATGATAAATTAAAGCTAATTATTTAATATTGTAGCTTTTAGAAAATAGAAACTATGTCCTCATTTTTATCAATTAGTACATTTTAATTAATGAATTAAGCAAGTTGGTTCAATTCCCTTAGCTAGAAACATACTTTCAAAGAATAATAGCATGCCAAATTCCCACCATCTGGAGATTTTTCAATTTGAGAGATAATTTATCTCTTTTACTGGCAAAAGACATCTTTAAATTTTCGTTTTATTTTATCAGAGAAGTTTCCCTTTAGGCATGTATTTTTTTAACCTATGTGATTTTTACTCTGATTTTTTGACAACTGAATCATAATTTTTCTCATTCATGTGCGCAGAGATGTTTTTTGGAACAGACAAGGAAAGTCCTCCAACGAACGTATTTTAAAGACTTTGTTTGGGAGGGTGGATCTTTGTATATTTTTACTAAATTATTTTGTAGCTTTATTGAAGTATAAATGATAAACCAAAAGATAGCACATATTTAATGTAAACAATTCATTGAGTTTGGACGTATGTATACACCCATGATGTCATCACCACAATCAAGGTCATAAATATATCTATGCCTCCAAATACAGTAAAACCTTGGTTTGTGAGCGTAATTCGTTCTGGAAACATGCTTTTAATCCAAAACACTCATATATCAAAGTGAATTCCAAGAACTATTGGCTCAGTTGTGATCATGTGATGTTGGGCATCACACACTACTGGTATTTGCAAGTCATCGCTCGTTGGTCAAGTTAAAATTTATGAGAAATGTTTGCTCATCTTGTGGAATACTCACAGATTAAATTGCTCACAATCCAAGATTATGTCTTTGTGTCCCTTTGTATTTGTGTATTTGTATTGTGGGTACATGCGTGTGTGTATGTGTGTGTGTGCCTGCATTCGGGATACTTAACATGAGAGAGATGTCTACAATAGTCAAACTTATAGGAGCAGAAAATAGAGTGGTTGTTGCCAGAGGGGGAAATGGGGACTTGTTTAATGGGTATAAAATTACAGCAACACAAGACGAGTAAGTTCTAGAGATTTGCTGTACTGCATAGTGCCTATAGCAAACAATACAGTATTATGGACTTACAAATTTGTTAAGAGAGTAGACCTCCAAACATTTAAATTAAGCACCACACCACCTATTGTGATTTTTTATTCTATTTTAAAAATTCTCAGTGGTGTAATTAAGTATCTTATTATAAGTTAGCTGCAGTGAGAAATGCCCGGTTTTCAAGAGACAAGGGAACCCAGTGTGTTCTTCCCGCAGTATTTCAAGACAGCATGCAGGATTCAGATTTACTCTGTTCTAAGTGTTTAGATGGATTGATCACTACATCATCTGGTGCTCGAGGAATAGTCATGGTAAATTATAGCATTTCAAACATAGTTGTTAAGGACCGCAGCCAAAGGAGAAGAAGAAATAACCCTGTAACATTAACGTCTTACTCTTCCTTATCCAGAAGGAAAGGAGCTGCTTTTAGAGATGTACCAAATGGGGAAAATATCAGTGAGTTGGCAAATCATGCCAGAAACAAGGCTGTATTTTGTCATATTAAATGATGACAAATCAGTCTGTGGATCCTCACAGGCAGTCTTCTGTGGATCTCTGAGCACATTGTGCTGTCTACTATGGCTTTTAGTTCTATTGTCATGGAATGACCCATAATAGTAGGATGGTACCTAGGAGGAGAAAAGCATGTTTATTATTTGCTTTTTTTGTACTTAGGCACACTTACTGGAATGTCTGAAATTGTATATGCATCCTATATTTCACAAAACCTCAGGAATGTAAATGTTATTTATATGACTTTTTATAAGATAGTGCAGAGACAGATAGTTTGGGATACAGAGAGAAGTAAAAATGATGCTTCCAGCATTCTTTCTCTGTGTTGCCATGAGGTGCCAGGACTTCTGTGTGTTGGGTCGTTTTCTATCCTCAAGGAGGCCAAAGACGCAGGTGCCCAGAACTGGTGGCTTCCTGGAAGGCCCTGATTAAATCCAGTGTTAAATCTCTCATTTATATGAAAAAGCAGCGTTCACTAAAGGCATAATTTGCATATATTGAAGTGAATTGCTAAAAAGAATTTAAAAGAACCAAATTTCATAGAAATGACAATCTCATACAAGGTGATTGTTTAAGGACTCCTTTTTCCGGTGGGTAAATAATTATCCTTGCTCCTTATTCCCCCTTCTTTATTTTATCTTGCCTTTCTTCTTTCTATTTTTATATTCAACAGAACCTAGAGGAGAGGAAGAAATTCAGAAGTTGAAGTTAATAATTTTGAGTTTTTAAAAGATGGTAGAAGATATTTCAATGGAAAATTACATAGTGTTTTTTTAATTACCTGAGTTTTTTCTAATCTGTAGTCCAGAATACTGTATCACTTCCAAGATAGAGTGAATATTTTTGTGTGTTCCAGTCAACGATCTTGTTTAAATGTTTTATATATGGCAACAGAGCATATTGTGTCAAAGATAGGAATCGATCCAAATAAATAGACAATTTTTATTACATTTTGCATAATTTTTATGTGATAAATTGAAAACCAGTGAAATTCTTTGGCAAAGAAAACTTCCTCATAAGGCCTGCAACAAATATTGTCAAAATCTATTTGAAATGAAAATAGAAAATTGAACATGAATTCAATCCCAATTTCTTTAAGTGAGCTTAAAATGAAATGTGTGACAACTATGACTATTTTGTTACTACAGTTATTTATTTGTTTCTATTAAAACACTAAACACATCGTGAAAGAGGTAGTGGGGTGCTCTAGCAATTATTTACTTAATTTTATTCAATATAAAAATGCAAATCAGATAGTTTTAATAAGAAACAATCTGGTCTGGCTATCAGCCATAATCTTCACGGAACCATATACTCTACAGATTTTCTTTTTAAATGTTTTTTTTAATGTTTATTTTTGAGAGAGAGAGAGAGAGAGAAAGAGAGAGAGAGAGACAGAGCATGAGCGGGGGAGGGGCAGAGAGTGAGAGAGACACAGAATCTGAAACAAGCTCAAGGCTCTAAGCTGTCAGCACAGAGTCCGACGTGGGGCTCGAACTCACGAACTGCGATATCATGACCTGAGCCGAAGTCGGTTGCTTAGCCGAGTGAGCCACCCAGGTGCCCCTAGATTTTCTTTTTAATAGAAAGCCAATGAGCCAGAATTTCATCATTTTGTCTAGGCTTTAAGATCATATAGCTGATCAGAACCCTATGATTTTCCTCTTGGACACATAAGATATTATTAAAAATCGATAGGACTGGCCCTTGTGCAATATTTGCATAATAGATGTATTCAATATATAATCATATGATAGCACATAGCTAACGCATGCATCCTATTTTCATTAGTGATGTTGTTTACAAGATTTAATCAACCTGATTTTTACTGACCACCCTACATTGTATTTCTATGCTAACCCAGAGGTCAGGAAACTAGGACCAGGAGGCCTGCATTCTGTGTTTACAGATAAAGTTTTATTAGAACACAGACAAGCTCATTTGTATGCATATGGCTGCTTTCTTGTTATAATGGCAGAGTTAAATAGCTGCCACAGAAAATGTATGGCACACATAGCCTAAAATGTTCACTATTTAGCCCTTTGTAGAAAAAGTTTGCTGCTCCCTACACCAAGTATTTGTGGTAAATGTGACAAAATGTGGTGGGAAAGGGGATTGAGTATCTTGAGAGTAAGAGGAGGAAGATACTCTTTTCTAAATGAATTTGGGTGCAGATATGGTTCATGAAGTGAGTGAAGCTGGAATTGAGTCTGTAGGGATGAGTAGCCTTAGACAGATAATGATTTTGAAAAAAGTGTGTCCCAGGTAGAGGGAACCACATGAAGAGAAACACTGAAACACTGACTTAACAAGAGAGTAAATTTTGCAGGGAACAAGAAGAAAATTCACTTTTGATGATAAATAAAGAAAAAGAAAATAGTGGGTGACAGCCTAGGGGCAAATGTCATCCTCCCTCCCCCACTTCTCCCCATGTTGTGATAGGTTTGAGACAGAAAAATCAACTTCTTTGCAGAGCTCTTGTTCTCATCATTTTCTTAGGAGGTTAACTGTTAGTAAGAAAGACACACATTGTAAACACAGATTGTAAATATGCTAAAATGATGTCATAGAAATGCCAGGTTAACCTTGCTTAGTGCCCACTCCACCGTGTCATTGCTGAAATGCCAAGTTTAACATAACTACAGTTACCAAGATTCGGATCTTTCCGTGAATGAGACAAATATGTTAGTGTCTCTCATGTATCTTTCTCTCTCCTTCCTGCCTCTCAAATCAGGTTTACTTATTTACTGACAGAATAGGAAAACACAAGCACAAATCAAAAGTGGATGTTTTATTAAAAGTCATTCATGATAGCAAAGTAGTAACATGACAGGATTTTAGCGACCAGATTAGTATCTTGAGGGACACATTACCTGTACTGGATATTTATACACATACCCATGTGTTTTATTTTTAAAATATTTTTTTCTTGAGTTTTTATTTAAATTCCAGTTAGTTAACATACAGTATAATATTAGTTTCAGGTGTAGAGCTTAGTGATTCCACACTTGCATGCAACACCCAGTGCTCATCAGGACAAATTCACTCCTTAATCCCCATCACATATTCCACCCATCTTCCCTTCCTCTCCCCTCTGATAACCATCAGTGTGTTCTCTATAGTTCTCTCTGAGTCTGTTGTCTCTCGGCATCTTTGTTTTTTTCCCCCATGCTTGTTTATTTTGTTTCTTAAATTCCACGTATGAGTGAAATCATATGGTATTTGTCTTTCTCTGACTGACTTATTTTGCTTAGCATAATACCTTCTAGTTCCATCCACGTTGTTGCAAATGGTGATATATGATTCTTTTTTATGGCTAAGTAATATTCCATTGGAGATAGCTATATATAGGAGATATCTATCTATCTATCTATCTATCTATCTATCTATCATCTATCTAGATATATCACATCTTCTTTATCCATCCGTCACACCCATGTGTTTTAAATGGCAAAGGGTCATCATGTCATGAAGCAAGATAGTAGGTTATTGGTATGGAGGTAGGTGACTCTAAGTGTGGGCCCTGCCACCAGCTAGGTATCTGAGCTAGCAAGTCACAGGCTAAAGTGGCAGCAAAACCCTGATGGTGACTGTGGACTTAACTTCTTTAGGCTACTTTCCCTCTCCTTTCTTTTCTGTCCACAGTAAGTGAACTTGACTGTCTTCTGACTCATTTGGATGCTTACATTTTCTGTCTGTTCTCATGGGCTCCATGCCTTTATTTTCTGAATCACCTTCACAACAGACTCTCTGGTTTTGCATAGCTAACTGGATAGACAGTGCTGACTATTCCTCACGAGAATCAGGTGACTAGCCAAGTATTCTTCTAGGCTCTGCTTTCTGCAGAGTGACTGTTTGGGGTACGAAGTAATGTATTCTTCACTTATGGCATCCTTTCATTTGGAATATAACAGTTAAGATGGATGAGATATTGGTTCTCCATAAATATTTTTTTCTCATGTGATGCCTTTTATTTGGATAAAGGAGGAAAGGTGGGATTCTTTGGCTTCTTATTTAAGTTTCTAAATAATTCTGGCCTCTATGCTGCTGAAAATATCCATGCCATGTGGATGCTTGTAAATAGTACCAAATGGTCTGGCATAGTACAGTTGTGAGCCATTTAAGGTTTGAATGGTCTCAAGGATGAAATAGCAAATATTTGAGGTCATATGTAAAGTGCTTTATAAGGACATTAAATTCTTTGCTAGGATGTCTTTCTCTGGATTTCTTCCTAAGGCCCTATATTGTACAATAGTTAACCGAAGGAGTTTGAAAGAAATATGAGTTATATATATATACATATATATATATATATATATATATGTATGAGTCATATATATGAGTCATATATATACATATTACATATACATATGTATATGTAATATGTATATATAACAGACTCTTAGCTTAAAAAATGCAAGCAGATATGAAGTATATGGTGACTGGAAAGTCTCTTATACTGCTTCATTTGATTAATTTGCCAGAAGTCTGGGTATGATTAATGTTACTATTCAATTATAGTCACAGTGGTGAGACAGACTTGCATAACTTTATGCTCTTGAGTGTAGTTTAATTATGGAAGAGTCAGTAGCAAAACCCAAGTGGCATAATTCATGTTTGAGTCTAGATGCACTCTTCTGGATGCTCCTACTACATAAAGAGAAAAATCCAGAGGGATCGCTGGTAAATGAGATCTTAGTTTTGCTGGGAAGCCTGAGGTCTTGTGACTACACAAGGGTGGAAAGAGGGTTGCTACAAGCTGACATTGTTCCACCCTGCTCCCAAACGTTACTAGGAACAGGCATCGGTTTCTACTTGTTTGGGTAGAGAGGCTCACACACACTGCCACCGTTGTGCTTCCTCTCTGTATCTATAGCCTTATGCAGCCGGCCACCTTCCTTGTGAGGACATGTGCCTCTGTAGGGGCAACAATTAGGGAGATGGCCTTATGGCTCATGACACCTTCACAGTGAAGATGTGTTCGTGCCATTTGTTGTTTGTGTGCCCCTGGAACATTTTTTTTATAGCTTTATGGACGCTCAGTTATGTTAGCTATAAAATTAGTGTTATAACTTCTCTGTTTCCTCTAAAATGTTGTTGTGAGGAGCAATTGAGATAGTGCATATGAGATTGTTTTGTTAACTTTAATATGCCATTGTAAGGGATTACAAGGGTTTAACTAGACATAGTAGATGTACTCAAGGACACAGAATTTAATAGAGAAAACAAGATCAATATTTACTCACTCATTCATTCATTAATTCATTCACGCATTCAACATATACTTATTGGCATCCTGTTATGTGCCTAGAACCAGTCTAGGTGCTGAGGAAAGAATAATAAATAAGACAATTAATGTCAGGGCCCTCAGCATTTCCAGTGAGTTTGGCTGGAGAAGTTAAATAAGAAAACAATTTCCATTAGAGCCAGAAGAAGGAAGTCAAGATAATACATTGAGTATCTGATGTAGAGTTTGGGATAAGGTGGTCAGGGACCTTCTCTGAGGGGGTCCTGTGTGGCCAGATCTGAGTATTGAAAGGGAGCCAAATGAGAACAGAGGGAAGGTGGCCGGAAAACAGGAAAACAATGGTTTATACAACATTTCAGACGCAGATGATGGTCTCCTGGAAGAGATTCAAGTCAGGTGGGCTTTGTCCTTAAAGAATCCACAGAAGAGACTGAGAGCTTGTTGAAGAAGAACTTTTAAAATGCCACTGCGAGCTCCTAACTAATTTAATTTGTTCGTGATGTACCCCAGACATCAGGGATTTTAAAAGCTCCCTGGTGATTCTACTATGCAGTCACATTAAGAATCGCAGTTCTGCAGAGTGTATAATGGACAGTCCTGCAGCAAAGGATGGGCTCTTTTGCTTTTGCCCTACTTCCCACAGAGCAAACAGGGCTTCAGGGAGTGCTAGGAATTGCAGAAAAATTACTGTCATGTGGGGTCTTTTCCTGATTTCTGTTGAATAGGTGGGAAGGCAATGAGGCAGAGGTAGAGGGGTATGCTCTCGGAGAAGGGGGAAAATACTGGAAATCACCTCAGGAGGCACAGAAAGATGAAAGAATATGGTATGTTTGTTCAAGGACTTGCTCCATCCCAGATTTTGTATATCTGCATTTTTAAATAGATCTCCAGTGTAATTTTGAAGCACTTGGGTATGAATGCTAGGTTATATCTTTTTCACAAAAATGTCCTTCCGTGGTCCTCAATTACTCAGAACCCTTAGAGCTGCTTTCAAACTTCATAGATTGTTTTCTGAGAACTAATCTGTGGTGCTTCCCTGACCTGAATAATTTGTATTGTGATGAAGGATTTTTGCAATTCTCTATCAAGGGATTCTTAAGCTGGGATTCATGCAACTCTGGAGGTTTATTGCTGAGTATCAGGGCAATACGAACCTCCTAAAATAACACAAATATGTTGTGTGTACCTTTTTATATTTTTATGAAGAGAGGGTCCACAGTTTCTTTTACCAGATTCTAGACGGACTGCCTACTGTCAGTAAGGGTGGCAGTGATTTAGAAACCACTGGGTACAACCAAACAAACCCTTTTAGAGAGAGATCACAGATTATTGAGGAACATATTTTGAGCTGGCTGTGCCTTAGCTATACACTTATAGCTTAATAATTAAATCAGTAAATTATATTTCTAGCAATCAAATATAGAAATGCTTTGTGGTATCTAGTTGTATATGGAACTTATGATTTGGCTTATTTAAAAAAATGTGTTCATAAGATTTAAATTTGGAATAAAAAGTGGACCAAACCCAAAACCATTTTATTCTACGTCATGAGAATTTATCCACTGAAGCTTCTCATTAGGATAACTGGGAACACAGCCAGAAGTTCAAGCAGAGAAAAAAAAAAATCCATTGCTGTTTTTCTCTCAGAACAGAATGTCATTGCTTCGATAATGCTTTAGATTTTAATCTCTACCCATGAGAGATGCCCATTCTGATTAGTAAATGTTTTAAGTATTGGATGCTTATAAGAGTACAACCTGGCATTCTAGGAATAACAGGAGTATGTGAATAAGAACAGAAGGAAATTTAATTTATATGCTAATCAGTTTCATTAGGAATTGTTTTATGGAGACCCATCTCATTATGTAAAAATAAAGTCTTTTATTAACAAATATAAAAATTTAATAAAGAAATATAATTGGTGTTTTCCTACATGACTCCAAAGGAAGACTTAATGAGTCTATAAACTTATTTCCAGTTAACATTCAGCCATATTATTATTGCTTTAACTTCGGCTAGTTAATGTGTATGAATGTCTGTGAATCTTGGGAACGTGCGGGATAGAGCTAAATTATCAGAGAAAATTCCAAGCAGTGTGACAGAGCATATAACCTGAGGAAAGAGTGGAGCAGACAGATGGATAGGTCATAAAACAGCAAGAACCATTGATTGTTAATATTGAATGATCCAGGGCTTACTTCCTGGGCTTATAACTATTCATCTTATATCCATTCATATATTCATTTATTCATTCAATGCGCTTAATTACAGTGGCAATATAAAATGACAAGGAAGGTTTCCCTAATATTTACCTTGATGACATAATTTGGGTAGCTGTCATTTTACTTCTGATGTTGCTTTTAGCTTCTGGTTGAATCCGAAGGCTTTATTTTTATGTTATAAACTGGCTACACTAGGGAAAAGATGTTTAATGAGAATATTTGCTGTTTGTTTAATGTAAGCGATAAACGTGGAAGGTGTTCAAGAAACTGTAGCTGATACCGTAGATCAAAGATTGTCAGTAACACAAAGGTGTGTAGCATTGTTGCCTTCAGATCAAGTGCCAGTTTTAGATATCTTAAGAGTTGTTTGGGTTTTGCATCCTAAAAGAAGTCTAGATTTCCTGATTATGTTTTTAATTCCTTTGTCATTAATTACAGCGCTGAAGATACAACAAAATTACACAGCACCTATTTTGATTAAGAGTCTTTTGCGTACAAAGGACAGAATCTTAATTCCATCAGCAACAAACAAATGAGTTATGTGCTCACATAACCAAGAAGGACAGGGATAAAGATGACCCTCAGGATGGATGGAAATGGGACTCAGACAACCTCACATCGGCCTCTCTTTCTCTCTCTTTCTGCCCCCTCACCCACCAGTCCACACATTTCTGCTTCTGCCAGGTGTTTGGTTTTAATCTTGCCTACTGCAGATAGATTTTCTCTGTGTAGATGAGAAATCCATCTCTGTGTAGATGGATTTTAACCTCACCTAAGGTTATGTTTTGACTGTGGCCTGATCAAGGAAGATGAGAGGCTCTTCCCTGGAAATCCAAGGGATGGGGAAAAAATCTCAGGGAAAAACTCCCGATTGGCTTAGGTTGGAACCACAATCAATTGTGAACCGATACCCATGTCCAAACAGAAGGATGATGGAATATTAAACTTGGCCCTCCTTGGAGCAAATCTGAGGTGGTGATATGGAAGATTTTAAGACTTCAAAGAGCCCTTCTGAGCAGACAAAAATAATTTTTACTGGCTACAACTGCATCTGAGATTGCTATTGGCCTTGAGAATATGTGATTACATGTAGAACCTTCTTGGTGTAGCAAGGATGATATATAGCATGTTTTCAGATTTCAAAGGACAGCACCACATTACGTGGCAATTCATTAATGGTTGTGGTACACCAAAGAAGGGTCCACAGAGACATTCATGTCCTGGTCTGTGGGACCTGTGAATATGTTATATTACACAGCTGAGGAAGAAAGCTGCATTTGGAACTAAGATTCGTAATCTGGAGATTGTAGTGGATTATCTGGGTGGGCCCAGGATAATAACAAGGGTCCTTACACGTGGCAAAGCAGACAGAAAAACACTCGGAGTCAGAGTGATTCAACCTGAGAAGGACCTAACCTTCTATTGCTGACTTGGAAGATAAGAGAATGGGGCCAAGAGCCAGGGACTGTGGTCAGCCTCTAGGAGTGAAAACACAGGGGAATATTTGCCCCTAGAGCCTTCAGAAGGAATGCAATTCCTTGATTTCAGCTTAGTGAAATCCATTTAGACTTCCAATCTCCAGAGCTATCAGATAATAACTTGGTGTCATTTTGAGCCACAAAGTTTGTGGTAATTTGTTATAGCAGCAGTGGAAATAATACAGTGATCTGTGGAAATATTCTTTGCTATAGTTAATAGAATATACATCAGAATCTTTTCTGACTGAAGTATTCCTGTGAATTGTTTTAAACTTTTTATAGACAATCCGAGAAAGAATAATATTAAAAATATTATTTCTTTTACTGCTAGTACTTCATCTGTCAGCATAAACATAAAAAGATTAGCTAAGATATAATTTCCTTGTTGAATTTTCTCTTGCATTATTTTAAAATAATGGAAATTAGTTTTAAAGTAATGGAAATTAGTTTTAAAATAATGGAAATTAAATACAAATTTTCTGCACTTGATGAGAGCTTACAGATTACTCCTTGTTGTAATATAATGTGGATACATTGTTCTAATTGCTGTATACTGTGTTAAGGTATTTTGAGCAAGCATAATATACATCTTTATTCCCTTATTTAATCCATTATTCTACTTAAATGGCCCATGAACACAATTATAAGATTTTAATATTATGGCCTGAAATTTTTTTCTATTTTTGCATTGTAATTCAACGTTGTAATTCTGGATGTACATCATTATCCAGAATAAATAAGTAGATCCAAGTTTTACAGGGCCTAAATTTTGGGAGCCTTTCATAATAAAATGAATGCAAACTTACAAGTACAAAATTAGTTAAGGTGAGTATTTATTTAGGATGAAAAGGAAATCAATATACACTTTTTTTTAAGAGAGAGAGAGAGAAAGAGAGAGAGAGAGTCTGTTCGCTCATGCAGGAGAGTAAGGGGGGGTGGAGGGAGAGGGAGAGGGAGAATCTTAAACAGTGTCCACACCCAGTACAGAGACCATCGCAGGGCTCGATCTCACAATAGTGAGATCATGTGTCCAATGCTTAACCTACTGAGCCACCCAGGTGCCCTCAACATACACTTTTAAAAGCAGATAAATACCACAAACATTATGAAATCCAGAATATTATGTAATTAGAATTTTATGTGTCTGTTGTAAATGGCTCTGTGTATTTCAAAACCTGTTTCTTTTCAACTTCCCAAGTGTGGGTTGGGCTTCATAGAAAACATTCAATATTATGACTTGGTTTCCCGTCTCACATTGTCATGAGCCAGTATTTACTTCAGGAGTATTCTAGAAGCCATTCCTATATGGCCAAAAAGCCATAAAAGTGGCTATACCCCACTAATCCAAAAGTAAACGTATCCTCAATTCAACTTCTGTTTGGCCAGATCCCCAAGATGCCCAGAGCTATTCCAGTGTCACTTGACATGAGCAGAAGTATGGCTAAGTGGAGGTTGGAACAGAGAGTGTAGTCTTCATTAAGTTAAAATTTCTTATTATGGGAAATTTTCCAAAATATCTATCACCTATTGCCAGGGTGCTCCCTAGCACTGTGGAAGGGACCCCCACAAATAAAAAAATTTGTGGATTAATTGCCACTCAACTCCATGGCCAACGTGCCTCTGACTCTTGATGGTCGACACTGAAGAACTGTACTTGGGGTTGTAGCCAAAGTAGAAAACAAACAGTGAGTTTCTACATCCTCTCATTGATTTTGTGTGCTTTCCTCTCCAAAAGAATGATAAACAGATCATTTGCTAAGGTGGCACACTGGCTGTGGCTTCAGCCTTTCTCCAGATCACTATCAAGGCAAAGTCTGTTGTAACTATTTATGATGCTCCCCCCAAGGATGCTTGGCACTTTGTGGCCTGGCAGCTGTCCGTTTCATGATGTTGATACAAACATTCTTCTGAACTATCAGCAGGGAAGTATCTGCTTAGATAGACAGTTCTGTGTATGTGAGTGCCTCCAGCCCAGGCATCTTTCCATTCCCTGGGCATGTGTGGAATTAGAAGTATTTGTCACATTATCAGCTTCCAAATACATTAAAAAAAAAAAAAAAACAACAACAACAAAAAAACAAAAAACAAAAACCTGGAAGTGGATAGCCTGGGGCCTCAGTGTTTCTATTTCTGTTTGTCATCCAGAATACGTCACTTCTCACCTGAACCCCTTGCACACATCAAATGCAAAATGTAATAATTTAATCATGACCTTGATTCCTAGTTTCATACTCCATAAAGAGCTAGATTTTGTGTGATAGAAATTCAGAGTCAGAGCCCTCCTGACTATTTTTTCCTCACTTAAAAAGAGATAAGGAAGCCAATCCACCCCAGATTGATGCTAAGCCTAAAATGAGCTTTGCATACTCATTGAAAAGTGTTCCCACACTGTACAGTCTTTATTCCATCCTTTTAAATGTGCTTGTCCATCTCTTCACAAGACTTTGGAGACGGGGGATTTTCAGAGTCTTAATGATGATATGAAGATGAACAAAAAGAAAGCTTTCTCAGAACTTTTTTTACCCTCTGCGACATCTCTCCGGGAAAAAGCAGACCTTTAGTTTAGTCAAAAGGGAATAAGACTGTTGGCAATGACAAATTAAGGTTTCAGGGGATAATTGAAACAAGGAAGTGGGAAAGTTGGATGGACTATCCCTAAAGCTAGAATCAGACAAGGAAATAAAGCAGAGACAGCACAGATTTAAGTGAAGATGTGCGCTCTCAGGTCAAGCGCCTACGCCGGTTGGGAGCAAAGAGATAGAACAAAAAGAAATGAGAGGAAATGCTTTAATAGATTGAAGACAGTGGCGTGTATATATATGCAGGGCTTTTGCAAGCTGAGGATATGCTTTTTATTTCTTTTGCCGGCACAGAGCCCAGGAATGTACTAGAGGCTTATGTGTTGAGTGAATTAACCTTTCCCCATATGAGAAAATCTGTATGATTAAGCTTTGGTTCTTATGCAGTGCTTGTAACACTAGATTGGAGATTTAGTGGGCGACAGTAGTTAACATTTAATAAATATTTTCTATGTGTGAGGTACTGTGCTAAGTGATATATCTCACTTAATATTCTCATGACCTCGTGTGTAACGGTGGTATCGTGATTATCCCTACACCGCTAAACAGCATCTGTCTCTCTTTCTCTGTCTATATAAATTCTCTTGTTTCTGTTCGCATGGATACTATTCTAGTCCAAGTTCTTGGGTGTGTCCTCTCTGCCGAGGACATCCACCAACACATTGTAAGCTAGGGTAAATCAAACCTCACATGTAAATGTAGTTACATTTTTCATGTCACATCTACACCTGTGTACACATTCATTTCTGCATTTACACTACCGTAATATAATTTTTTGTTTATGTTCTCTTCTGTTGTTGGCTCCGGGAGTAGTGGTGCTTTTCTTTGTATTTCTAGAATCTAGCATCAATCAAGTACCTGACTGAGCATAAAGAGCAGTGATTAACTGTGCAGTACATGACTAAATGAGTGCCCCAGATGAATCCACTGTTTCGTCTAAGTAAATGATCATGTGCAACCAATTAAAGAACTGATTCTTAGCATGGTTCCTAGGTACCTATAGACCTAGGAGGGGAAAACCTTTATTTCAGTGGATAGAGAACCTCCTTCCCGTGGGTCTAGTTCTGAATTCTGTCACAGTGATCTGGAAGGGAAAAGGAAAACTGAGTCCAGAATGAGGTTGGGGTGTGTGTATATGTGTGTGTATTTTCCTGTACTGGTGATCAGTTGGTGATCATATGGGAATCAGTGATAATATGGGAATTTTCTACTATTTATGCTTTTTATTCTCTAATTGGGAGATTATATTTTTACAGAGAGGTGAACAAAATTTTAATTCATTAATAATATGTAATTTCCATAAATCACTGACATTTGATAACATTAATGAAGATGGGATTTTATTCTCCATTTAAATTGTGCATTTTAATCTTTTCTGTTAAAAATAATTCACCACAAATTTGAAGAAAACTTTAAATATGAAAACAGTAATGCAACCTATTATTTATTACTTTAGCTTGATCCTGTGATAGAGTGATCCAATATTTAGTATATGATCAGCAACCTGTAAGAAATTTTTAGAGGTTACATCTTCTGTTTTTCTAGGGAGATAACTTTTCTCTATAAGGCAAAAAGTTTGTTAAATGAATCAAGTCTCATATTTTCTTATTCTGAAATGATTTTCTTATTTCAATGCAAATCCCTAATATGTAATTCTTTTTTATTTCTCATTCCACATAGAGAAACACTATGTCATTATCTTAAGAAGAGGCATATAAATACATTTAGTTACTCCTACGTGTATGGTTCTGTATAAATTCCTGACAAAATTATAAAACCCAGGTCTCCAGCTGACTTTCATCTGAGGACAGATAATGAAGTTCATCCATGAGACACCGTAGTTCCAAAGATGTAAAGAAATCTCTTGCGATCACATGTAACCTTCATATAGTATGGACTTAAGGGGAAATGCAAGATTTAAAAATGGACAGTTAACAGAAGAACCTTCTCTTTTACCTTGGATGAGATCATCAGGGCAGTCTGGCTAATAGTCTTTTGATAGACCATTTTAAAAGAATGAAATAGTGTTTTCTGAATATACACTTTAGCCTTTTGAGCCTGCTTTAAATCTCATTTCAAAATACCCCATAAAATAAAGGAACAAATTTATAACTATTCCATTAGACTGGTTAAACATGACCCTCTGCAGTCTGTTTAGAAGAGCAATGTATACAGGCCCTTGCTTTCATTCAGAGTGGTGATTTGTGCAGGGTGTCCTGGGACCCCAGGGTTCTTAGGTCACTTTGGAGAGAGAAAAATCCGGGTCTGTTGCACTTTGCTCACTGCTACCCCTTGCTTCTGCCAGACAGATTTCACTTAAAAAAAAAAGATTTTTAACGTTTATTTATTATTGAGAGACTGAGACACACAGAGTGTGAGCAGGGGAGGGTAGAGAGAGAGGGGGAGACACAGAATCTGAAGCAGGCTCCAGGCTCTGAGCTGTCAGCACAGAGCCTGACGCAGGGCTCGAACTCACAGACCGCGAGATCATGACCTGAGCCAAAGTCGGACGCTCAACCGACTGAGCCACCCAGGTGCCCCACGTTTACTTATTTATGTTTTATTTAGCAAGGATCTTTTCATGATTTCATTTGGAATACAATGTTTCTGCTGGTTGCTTGCTGTTATTGTGGTTCAAATGTGAAAACCTTTGCTTTCGTGAAAAGCAAGCACCATTGCTTCCAGAGTCACATCTTCCCTCTGAGCAAACATTTATATTCTATGCTCCAATAACTACAACACTTTTAATTTTCCCTGCTCTGAGACTTTAAGCGTCCACCTGAAAGCATTTAAAAATAGCCTGTCACTCCAAAAGGAAGTAAGTGTCCGAGGCAGGGAGGTGGGTTCAGGCAGGGTTCAGGATCCCAGGTTTACCTGTGGTTGGTCATAGATGGAGAACAACAGAAAAGCCGAGGTAGAATAACACCAAAGGGAGAAGAATCAGCAGTTATACCTTCTCTTTGTCCAGTGCTGACACCTGGCTCACAGACACTCTGCATTTTATTCCTGTTACATCATTGATTTCACTGAGAACTGGGCGGGAGAGCTGAGCATCAAGGATTTCCTCTCGCCTCAGATCCTGGTTGCTACTAAGAGCTGGAACCACCCACAGATTCCCTTTGTTGATAAGTGGTTCAGGAAGGTAAGGGAAACCCTCCCCATCAGTAGGCTGCAAATGAACGGAACTGCAGCCCCGTTTACAACGTGTCTAACATTTACCCTCGCTTTTGCAGGGGGTGGAAAAGGTATTTTTTCTAGTAATAAAGTGCAATCTGTGAATCCTGCTATGTACCAAATTAAAAGAGCTTCTGCCGGTACAGCAGTCCGGGGAGAGAAGAAGCAGGTAATTATTCAGAGATAACGCTTCTGCAACAGAATATTGTCACCGCATAATGGTCCCCTGCTGATAGATAAATGTAGAGGCAAAGGCAGTGTACTTATTTTTTAAAGCAAGAGACATTTTTTCGGTGACACAATTGCAGCCCTTGTGATTACCTTTCCTGTTTTACCAAATGAATAGTTGTAGGGTTTAATCATCATGCTTTACGGAGGGCTGGTGTCACAAAGTGACAGTGGTGAGCCCAGTGACAATAACCTGCTGTGTGCAGATTGACTTGGTAAACACTCTTGGCACAGACTTTAGCTGCCAAAGAGCTACTTTGTTATAAATGGGTAGATTCCTGATTATTAGTTATATTCCTGCCAGTTAAGACTTAATATGTCTTTCCTTTGTCAATGAAAAGTCAGCTAGCCTGTAACATACAAGATGATAGTTTTAATTTGATTTCAGGGAATGACTTTGTTTCACCTGTAGGTTGAAGGTTCCATGTAGTGGCTAGATAGTTCTAAAACTGCCCCGTAACGTTCATCTGGTTCAACTGTGTATTTTATATTCAGTGATAGTAAGAGCCAGTTTTTATTGAGCAGTTAAAATATGTTAAACACTATCCTAGGAATTTCACATAATTTTTACATTACTCCTGTAACATTTACAAATCTGTGAAGTATTTTTTTTAAGTTTGTTTATTTTGAGAGAGAGAGAGCGCCTGTGTGAGCACATGAGCAGAGGGGGTGGAGAGAGGGAGAAAGAGAGAATCCCAAGCAGGCTCTGTGTTGTCAGCTCAGAGCTGACATGGGGCTCGAGCCCACAAACCGTGAGATCATGACCTGAGCCCAAACCAACAGTCAGACGCTTAACCAGCCAAGCCACCCAAGCACCCCCAAATCTGTGCTGTATTTTATTCAGGTCAGACATAGGAGAAGGTTGGTGATGTGGTCACAGATGGGATAGGAAGTAGGTGCTGCTAGGTCTTGTTAAGGATTTTTCGCTTTTACTTTGAGTTACCTGAGAAGTCATTTAAAGGTTGAGAGCGTAAGTGCTCTGAATAATTAGTTCTAGCAGACCGTTCTGGTGATTGTGTAGACAAAACACAAAAGTGGTCAAGGGAGGAGAAAGTTGTAAATTAGGAATCATGCAGTATTCCAGGCCACAGATGACTGTGGCCTGAACTAAGTTGGTGGCATTTTGGGTGAAGAGAGTGTGTCGGGTTCTAGATTTTTCTTCTGAAAATAATAGGATTTCCTGACAGAACATATAGGGAATATGAAATAAAGACAGAGATCACAAATGGATCAATATTTCAATCTAAGGCCTTAAGCAAATGGAAAATGGAGTTGTAATTAACTGAAAAAACAGGAAACCCCCAAAACATGCGGTAATTATTCTCGTTTTACCCAGGAAGAAATTAGAACTCAGGGGAATCCATTTTCCATTGCGGGGATAGTATTTCAACTCATCCTTTTGAACAGACCTTGAAGAAACATAATATTGCATGGTTTCAGATATCATACACTGAAAGCAGCGAGTGCAAAGCCTGTAAAATAAGCCTAATTATTTTTGTATTTCTTAATATTACTTTTATTGTTAACTTTAATTATTTGAACACTCGGTAGAAATGAAACTGATCTATCAGGCTCTATGACGCTTGTCAACTTTAATATCACTATCCTAATAAAGTAAATCTGAGCTGGAGTATTCAGTGAAATAACCACAGACTGAAACTTTGAAAACAGGTAGAAATGAATGGATATCAATTTCTGATGACAGTTGTCTAGAAAGGGAGTGTGGAGGTCATAGCGTGCCCACATGCCTGGCATAAGCAGTTTCCTAGAATTGAGACATTCAGTGATGATTGGCAGTAGTTGGATAACAGGTTCCAGGTAAAAACACTATATAAAATGTCCACATTAAAAAAAATTCAAAATAGCAAATATCTATCAATTTATTATATGCAAAAAAATAAATTTCATCTAAACCTTCTTCATAAACAGTGTCCACAAATTGTTCAGAAACTTTTTTTTTGCTGTTTTAAAATATGCCTCACTATGACCCATACAATTTTATGACCTTTCCCATAATCCTTAATCTCTTAAGCATTTGGAAAATGGCACTATAATTTCATGGCCCAAGAAAAGATTAGCAGAGTTCTGGGGGCATTTCAATAAAAAAAAAATGTAATTATAAATGAATAACAATTTTCTCCAAAATAAGCAGCTTACCATAAAAGTTAATTCACATTGATTGGTGTTAGTACCTGCGTCACAGTCCTTTTGAAGAATCAGTCACATCTCTCACCTAGCTTAAAAAGTACCATCTACTCCAGGAAACTTGGAACTTTTCTCCTGACTTTGACTGCATTGATTTTTGCTTCGCCTGATAGTCTTTTGCAGGTACCATAACTTTCTTGTGTTTCATTGCTTCGTAAAGACATTTTAAACACAAATGAAGGATTTGAATTTAAATTAAAATCCAACTGCACACATTCTTAATAAAGTTACTAATCCAGTTAGGAAGATCTTAATCAGTAGGCATGTTCCATTGATGTCTATTTGCCGATTCTCCAGCAATGAAAATACATCATTTTTCTTTTAAGAAACCATTTTAAGACTCATCCGACATCCTAATTTCAGAAACCTTAAAATATGAAAAAATTTTTTTTAGAATCAAGTAGGGCTTGGCTACTTAAATGCTTTCCAATTATCATCTCAGTTATTCGATAGAAATCACATGGAGTATCTTGAAAATCATCCTGGAATAGGAGACAAGATCTGGGTTGAGGCCCTGCTTCGGCCATGTTTAGGCTGTGTGACTTTGCAGAGGTCACTGAACCTTTCTGAATCTCCTTTATCTTGTCTCCAAATAAGGATAAAAGTCTTACTAGGATTAAATGAGGCTGAAGTGGTGGAGTTTTTCTCTTCTGTTTCACTAATCTCTCTGACAGGTTGTATGTTTTACTTTCTCAAGCTTCTCAAAGTCTAGTCTGAATTGTAGGAATTCTCTTTCATTTCCATTTGGCCTTGTTCATTTCTTCTAGCTTTATGGTATTATGATCACAGAATAGAGCTTATAGAAACCCTGTTTGGGAATATTCCACTGATTTTTATGTGATGTAGTATAATGAGATATATATAACCAGTTTGGGTAAACATTCTATGGATAGTTTAAATTCTATTTAATGTTTATTTATTTTTGAGAGAGAGACAGAGACAGAGCACAAGCAGGGGAGAGGCAGAGAGAGAGGGAGGCCCAGAATCTGAAACAGGCTCTAGGCTCTGAGCTGTCAGCACAGAGCCTGATGCGGGGCTCGAACTCACGGACCGTGAGATCATGACCTGAGCCTAAGTCAGACACTCAGATGGTTGAGCCACCCAGGCACCCCCTATGGATACTTTAAAGAAAAGTAAGATATTTAATAAATTAGCCCTATTGATTATTTTGTCCAGATCTTATTTGATCCTATTTAATCTACCTAACATGGAAATAAAAATACTAAAAGTTCCCATACCAATAATCAATTTCTCATTTTGTTTCTAGCAGCTTTTATGTCACATGTATTGGTAATGAATGACATGGACCAAAAATTCATCGCTTTACAGTAATCATGAACGTTGAAACGTTAAAAGAAGAAAATCATGATCTTCTTGTTTAGTTGTTTTGTATTAAATTCTACTGGGTCTGAATTATATTTTACCATCTGCCATTTTTCCTATGTACTTGGTAAATGTTTGCCAGTGCTTTTCCTTATATTCTTCATTCTTTTGAGTCAGATATCCCCCTTGCGAGCATCACACTCTCGGATTAATTATTTTGTTTTTTTAAATCTAATATGTAAGTCTCCTCAATAGGAGGGTGGAATTAAGCTATCTGAGTTAATTATCCTCACTGGTACATTTGATTTGAATCCTGTCAACTTGTTTTATCTTTTCTTCATGTCAGTTTTTAGTTTCTGTGTTTTGTTTCCATTCCTGTATGAAACACACTTTATAGGTTTCAGTTTCAATGCTTTGCAAGTAACTAGATTTGTTTTTATTTCTCCTAATGGTTATTTTATATTAATTTAGAAACATTGTCAGTGTTAATTCTGATAAGGGTCTCAAATTAAATGGCATCATTTGTCCATCTATTTAAAATGGAAAATTTAGAATCTTTTTATTTTCCTCTTGTCTTTACTCTCTAGAAATTATTAATGTACCTTTGGATTTTAGAACTAGGTAAATAAAATTAAATTATTAGCGTATAGAAATGCAACTGATTTCTCTATACTGATTTTGTACCCTATGACTACTGAGTTCATTTAGCAGTTCTAGTAGTTTTTCAGTAGAGTTTTTAGGGTTTTCTATATATAGTATCAGGTCATCTGCAAATAGTGAAAGTTTTACTTCTTCCTTACCAATTTGGATACCCTTCCTTCCTTCCTTCCTTCCTTCCTTCCTTCCTTCCTTCCCTCCTTCCTTCCTTCCTTCCTTTGTCTGATTGCTGTGGCTAGGACTTCCAGTACGATGTTGAATAAAAGTGATGAGAAAGGACAACCTTGTCTTGTTCCTGATCTTAGGGGGAAAGCTTTCAATATTTCACGACTGAGTATGATGTTAGCTATGGGTTTTTCATATATGGCCTTTATTATATTCAGGTATGTTGCCTCTAAACCTACTTTGTTGAGGATTTTTATCATGAATGGATGTTGTACTTTGTTAAATGCTTTCTCTGCATCTATTGAAATGACCATATGGTTTTTATCCTTTCTCTTGTTGATGTGATGTATCATGTTGATTAATTTGTGAATGTTGGACCACCTTTGCATCCCAGGAATAAATCCCACTTGATTTGGTTTGCTAATATTTTGTTGAGGCTTTTTGCATCTGTGTTCATCAGATATTGGCCTGTAGTTCCTTCTTTTTTTTTTTTTTTTTTTGTATTTGTCTCTATCTGGTTTTTGATATCAGGGTAATGCTGGCCTCTTGGAATGAATTAGGTTTCCTTCCTCATCTATTTTTGGGAATAGTTTGATGAGAATAGGTACTAAATATTCTTTAAATGTGTGGTGGAATTCACCTGTGAAGCCATCTGATCCTGGACTTTTGTTTGTTGGGCGTTTTTTTGATTACTGATTCAATTTCATTGCCAATCTAAGATTATTTTTTCTGTTGCCCCAAACCTGAAGATTAGTTTACCTTTGTTAATCAATATCTTGAATGATAATATTTCATCTCTAAATATATCATTTTGTTTTCATGTATTAGTTGTAAAATACCTGATCCTTTGTAGGTGATCTTCATTTATTTCCCATCTATATATTTAAATTCTTCCATTATGTGAATATCTTTTAAGTGGTCTTTCCGTGGATCATGGTAAATGGGTCTTAGCTTCATCTTGAGACCCAGTTTTAAATGCAATATGTGTTTTTCAGTGATTTCTTCAATTGCACTTCTGGTACTGCTGTGCCTGACTATTCCTGGGGAAGACCCATGCTTGTTGGATGGGTACTTCTACATTTAGCAGAATTTAGTGTCACAAAGATGTTTTACCTTCTTTGCTTCACTGCCTTTCTCACCCTGTTGCCTGCCTCTTAATCTCATTTGGCTTTCCTGTGTGGCTTTTCTTTTTTTAATTGAAGCTATATCTTTTTTTGCCATCAATAAAGACAAAACATCTCCTTTTAGGGCTAAAACGCTATTTAGAAGCATGTGTTTTCTTGATTTGATTTGTCACTTTGCTTGTTTTGTGGTTATTCTTCCCTCCCTACATTGATTACTCTGTCTTCTTCTTAGAAATACCCAATGCCCAGGGCCCCAGGGTGGCTCAGTGGGTTAAGCATCTGACTTCAGTTCAGCACAGCTCAGAGCCTGGAGCTTGCTTCAGATTCTGTGTCTCCCTCTTTCTCTCCCCCTCCCTCTCTCTCTCTGTCTCTCTCTCTCTCTTTCTATCTCTCTCTCTCTCTCTCAAAAATGAATTAAAAAATGTTCAAAAAACTTAAAAGAAAAAGAAATACCCAATGCTCATCAGGTTGTTAAAGTCACTAATGCAATTCCATAGTAGGAAAACTCTTTCACTCTGCCTAACCCAACATCTCCTAAAATTAATTGATCCTGGAACTTTCTTTCATGAAACAGTTCACAGAGTTAGTGTTTCATGAAATTATAGTTGACCACAAACAGCTACAAATATGCCATTTTATAATTTGCAAATATTATGAGAAATCCAGTGGCCACTATAATTACCCACCGCTACTCATTTCCCTGCAAGGACAATTCATTATAATTTTATATTTAGTTATGATTTCTTTACAAATGAAAATAAACGGTGATGCGCAGCTTCTCATTGTTTTTTCTTATTGTGTGAAAATAATATGTAGACGTTAAGTATGTATCTTATAATTCATTTAATGAGGTTTTTATAGACACATTTCAGACACCCACATAGAGAAACCGCTAAAGAAAATTGCAAGCATTTATCACGGGTGTTGTATTATCATAAGTCACATTGAAATATTGCAAGGGAGTGCTAAAAGGTGTCAAAATTAACTGATTTCAGGCTGTGAACTCATGGTTGTGCCTATATTTGTCAGTCAAACAACTCTGTATGTGGAGAGGGAGTGTTGCAAACTGTCAGTTGACTTAATTTGTGTGTATCAAAAAACACGCTGTATTATTTTGTAACTACATACACTATGAAAGAGGTTTACGCAAAAACGAATAAAAAATAAGAGTGAAGAGAGTCTCCACAACTACAGCTAGTCATCATGGCAAGCTAATGAGGACAGGACGCCTTTTCAACAAATGATACTAGAACAATGGAATAAATGTACGAAAAAGAATGAATGGACCCCTGCTATGCAGTGTACATAACCAAATGTAAAACAACAGAGTTTCTAGATAAAAACTGTAGAAAATATTCTTGTGACCTTGGGTGAAATGGAGATTTTTACAGGAGACACAGGAAGCACAAACCATAAAATAAATGTTGATAAAATGAGCTGCTTCATAATAAAAGCAATGAATTCTAATTATCAAAAGACACTATTAATAAAATGAAAAGAAAGTCACACATAAAATATTCTCAATACATATATATATCTGACAATAACTTACTTATACTTAAAATATATAAACAACTTTTATTACTCAGTAATAAAAACAAAAAGAACCCAATTACCTAGGAAAAAGACTTGCCTTGACCTCAAAAGAAGACACATGCTTGGCATAACCATATGGAAAGGTGCTCGGTGACGTAACCAGGGAAATATAAATGAAAACCCCAGTGAGTTACTCCTGCACAACCAATAGAATGGATAAAATGAAAGATACTAAAACACCAGGTGTTGAAGGTATGAAGCCTGGGACTCTCATACATTGCTGTTGGGAGTATTAAAATAGAACCTGTCCATTGGAAAAGGGATGCTCTATTCTATGACCCAGCAATGACACTCAGGCGTTATCTCAAGAGAAATGTCTGCAAAAAAATACTAATAGGTACATAAATGATGGTAATGCATAAAATGAAATGTAACTAAGCAGTAAAGGGGAATACACAATACACCCCAAAATATGGATCCTGTGGAAGATGAACACAAGTAATATGCATCCATGTACACAGCTTTTATTTCATCTCTCCTCATCAAAAATAATTTTGGGAGGAAGAGATATATTTTTTCTTTATCTGAGATTTTCTTAATAGACACTGTCAGGTTTTCAAGTTTGGAGGTAAGAATGCTGCTGTTGGAAAATCATCGATTCAGAAGAGGGGAATTCCTGAATCACAAAGTTCAGCCTTTAGTTTAATTTCACCTGGTAGTATAATGTTTTTATCTGATAATTGCTGTTAATGACAAACCAGTGGTTCTCAAATTATACTGTACCTCAGAATCACCTGGAGTTTCAGATTCAGCAGGTCTGGAGAGGGGCCTGAGAATTTTTTCTTTTATTAAGTTTATTTATTTATTTTGAGAGAGAGCCTGAATTGGGGAGGGGCAGAGAGACAGGGAGAAAGAGAATCCCAAGCAGGCTCTGTGCTCTCAGCACAGAGCATGACACGGGGCTCGATCTCACAAACCATGAGATCATGACCTAGGCAGAAACCAAGAGCCGTCACAACCAACTGAGCCACCCATGTGCCCCAAGAATTTTAATTTCTAACAAGTTCCCAGATGAGGCTGATACTGCTGGTCTCAGAACTGCTGGATAACGGGCTCTGGGGATAATGGGTGAAGAACTCAGAATCGTTAACTTTCAACTTTGTATTTCAAAGAAGACACAAATACCAGAGTATGGTGGGGGCATCTGCTGAGTCCTGGCCTTTAAGATGTATCACTGATCTGACTACTGAGTCAGTTCTTATAAACTGCTTAAGGCACACTCATAATGAATGTATCTACTTTTGGTCAAAATTTACTTTTTTCATCTCTACTTGATCTGAGAAGAAGCAATTGTGAAATGTTATTAAGCCATGTCATTGATTTATTGAAGGGGGTGGGATGGTGTGGTAGATTTCATTACTGTATCCAATTCTTCCTTCCATGCTTGCTGCTGTGTGATTTACACATTGCTGGATGAGGGGGAGGTACCTGGGAAAGGAAATGTTCTCACCTGACAAGCTTAGTCATATGAGTTGTCTTGGCCAACGAAAAGCGAGTGGAATGTCCAGTTCTGAGTATGTTTGAGAATCCTCCTGTGATCTTTCAACTGTCCCCTCACACCTGCCAAAAGAATGGCATATCATCACAGATGATACAAAAATACACGCCAGAGAGTTGAGAAAAATACACGCAGGAGAGTTGCAGCCAACATGGAACCTGAGCAAGAAATAGATATGAGCAAGAGATAAATATCTGTTAGTGTATGTAAGTGAGATTTGGGAGCTATTATTATAGCAAAATCTAGAGAAAATCGTTGAATACTCCATACCTCATACTTGATGTCAGGTGTTGTCATCAAGTATGTTATTTTAGTTTTAGTTACCACAATAATCCTATTAGTTAGATGTTCTTCCTCAAATTGTAGGGAAGAAATTAAAGTTTACAGAGACTATACTAATTCTGGTAAGAGATTTCTTTCAATTATACCATGGTGTGGTAATGCCTAAAATGGTGAAATAGAAGTAAATAAGATGATGTACAAAGACAGTAAAGTTTAGAGAGTATTAAGAAATATTATTTAACCTTTCTCATCCCAATATCTTAGTCAATGGGCAGCATTAATGCAGCTACAGAAAATAACAGAACTGGGGCACCTGCGTGGCTCAGTTGGTTAAGCGTCCGACTTCGGCTCAGGTCATGATCTCGTGGTCTGTGAGTTCGAGCCCCGCGTCGGGCTCTGTGCTGCCAGCTCAGAGCCTGGAGCCTGTTTCGGATTCTGTGTCGCCCTCTCTCTGACCCTCCCCTGTTCATGCTCTGTCTCTCCCTGTCTCAAAAATAAATAAAATGTTAAAAAAATTTTAAAAAAAGAAAATAACAGAACCTCATCCATTGGAATTGGTTTTTCCATTCAAAGTTGTTGAAATATGTTTTTAACCCCTCAAATCGAAACCTCCAGTTAAAAACATTCACTCTTCAAAACTCTGACTATAATTTAATTGTTTTTTGGGGGGAAAGTAGAGCAGTTAAGATTTTGATGTTTGAAAATGGAAGGTAGACCCCAAAAAGGTGAATGAATGGAGAGACATTAGCCTATTAAAGACACATTTATTTGAATAAATAAACATAACTTGATAGACCATTGAAAGATTGATTGTTAGTGAGGTAATAAATGAGAAATGAAAAGGAGAGATGATAAAGACCCTGGAGAAATCCGAGTTTGTGCTTAGTAGGTCTGTGTAAACAAAGAGTGTAAGCTTAAAGATATACAAGGCAATGTATTTACCCCTAAGATGGGAAGGACTGCGATAAAGATGTTTTATGAGGAAAGATTAAAGAATTGACTGGATAGTCATATGGGACTAGCTTTCTCAAATGTTTCATTTATTCATTCTTTAAATAGTGTTTATGGTGCACCTGCTTTTTACCAAATGTGCTAGGTGTGGATTGTACACAGTAAACAGGAAATAAACCTGCTCTCACAGATCTCTTACATTCCAGTAAGGGAAACAAAGAAACAGAAGGACTAATCTTTTGGAAATCATAAATTCAGTGGGGAAAATGATAAAGGAAGAGAAGACTGAGTGCGAATATTTGAAGGAGGAAGAGAGGCAGTTGGGGCAAGGAGAAAAGGACTTTGATGAGAACCTGATGCTTGAAGTTCTGCTAGACAAAGATCTAGGGGAAGAGTGATCCTGGGCGGTACCAGAAGGGACATGCCTAAAGGCAGCAACCAGGTCCTCAGTTTCTATAGCACGAAGGCCAATGTTTTCTACATTGAAAAGCATATATAGATGTAGTATCTATATATATAGATATAGAATCTCTATATAGATATAGATTGTTTTTTTTTTTAATTTTTTAACGTTTTTATTTTATTTTTGAGACAGAGAGAGACAGAGCACGAACGGGGGAGGGTCAGAGAGAGGAAGACACAGAATCTGAAACAGGCTCCAGGCTCTGAGCTGTCAGCACACAGCCCGACACGGGGCTCGAACTCGCAGACCGCGAAATCATGACCCGAGCCGAAGTTGGCCACCCAACCAACTGAGCCACCCAGGCACCCCATAGATTGTTTCGAATACAAGGATGTGTGTGTATCTGTTGTTGGGCTCCTTTAAAATAACTAGTTTTATAAGCAAGTATGCTCAATTTCTATTTTAATTTCCTTTTTTTCTTTTTCTTTTTTAGCTTCATGGGCATGTCTTCACTCTTACAGCTATATTGGGAACATGTTAAATTGTATATTATATAGTCAAAAAGAAAATGAGAATGTACAATTATCTGGGAAGTTTCATATCACCCGTATAAACTTTTGAAAAATAATTTTAGTTGCCTAAATTATCTGTGCTGCCTCTGAAAATAAGAGTTTCTCAAGCTTTTATGGCACAAAATATTCTATGGAGCAAAAGATTTAGTCACTGGGCTATTTCTACCCCTGATCCCCTTAGAAAAAAAACCAAACTTCCCCCAAAAAACAAAACAAAAAACCTCCCTCAAACCAAAGAAAATAAAACACATGTTAAGTATCGATATAAATAAGCCAATAAAAGAACCAAAATTAATGTCTGTTTCAATAGACTGAATATGAATATTGTCTCTTTGAAATAAAGTCCAATTTAGTCCTAAGCAAATTATATTAGTCACAACAATATTATTCCATGTCATATAGTTGTATGCAGAAAAAAACATCTGTCTCAAAGCTTATTAAAGGAAGTGTAATTGTGTTATATGTTTAAAGGGTTAGAAATACATAAAACCTGGCCCCATTTCAATTAGTGCCATTGTATAAATACTTGGCTAGTGCCCGTGGTATGGACAGAAGACGCATTCCTTAATCGAAATGCACTCAGGTAGAGAAAATTAAATGTGCAGCCCTTTGTGTATTTTGATTAGCTCCAATAACTAATGTAAACCTGAACTATATAGAATATAGTGATTGTATATGAATGAAGATGAGCATATTAAGCTTTTCCAAATACTTTAAATAGTCCCTGGGTTAATTTTCCATTTTGATACGAGGATATGAACTGAAGACAATCCAGACTATAAAATGCTTCACTATTTTTATTTCTCATAGCTTAATTTTGGTGTAATTCAGTCAGTATCAAAAAAAAATGAGGAAATAATTATTGTTGATCTAACCGCCAACACCAAAAAGAAAAAACCATGAAGATATTAAGTGACATATTTTCCAAAGAACTATTAGAAAATATAGAGTATATAGAACTCTAAAAATGTATTTACTCAATGATGAGATTGAACATTTTTTTCCAATGGATAAGAGAGTGCATTTTTGATGCTTTTCCTTCCATTTTATTCTTTTCTGTAATACATTTAAAACTTTCAAACTGTGTTTCCTCTTCAGTTTGCCCCCAGTGTTAGCCAAGAGATTCTCAATAGCAATTGAAAACAGAAGAACATTTAAATCTAGACATAGTTTGGGCATCAGAACCTTTTGCAGATGCTTTTTGGGAAGAAAGGCTATTTTCTAATTAGCCAGTGGCAAGTTCACCTGCTCTTCTATCATCTGACATATATCTGTTTAGTGGGAAAGTTATCTTGGGTTTATTATCATCTGATCTTATGACTCATTTTCAAGCTGAATGCGTCAGAAACTTGTGTGACCTGTTGTTTAATGAAGGACTAACCAGAGAAACCATAGTACCCTCCATAAATAGATTTTCTATATTTGATTAGAAGCCTCTTCAAACATTTATAGAGCACAGGCTTGTAAATATATTACTTATATCTCCTCAGTATTTTTTATAACAAGAAACTCTTTAAAAATTAATTGGAACCTTTTCATTGACTTTCTTTGGAGACACTGAGTTCTAATCCTAGATTAGCAGAGTATTTTTAAGTGCATTGAGCTACTTAAAAATAACTTCAGCTTGTGCTCTGCAGAGGTGGGAAGGAGAGGCTATAGCAGATCATTATTCCTCCCTTTCAGTATGTAATAAATGGTCATGATGGTTTTTAATACCTCAGAGTGCTCTAGGACTTCAGAAGGTACTGGAAATATCATGCCATAGTATTTGTTTGGATGCCAAAGGTTCAGTCTACTGCTTTGCTAAATTTTGTCCTAGCTCATTACATCAAATATGTTTTATGAGGGAATTTAATTGGAGTAATTTTATATGTGATGTGATTAAATAATCATATCCAACTTAATTCTGAAATTAACTCCTTACTGAGGCTAAGGTTTGAATCTGCTAAATTTAGACAATTCCATGGGCACTAATGAGAAGATTTCCTTTTCACAGTCGTAAAGAGTTTTTTTCTATTGATTACCAAAAATAACAACACGAGAAAATGTACCAGAAGTGGTTCAGAGCAGCCTTTACTAAACCTGGCTTCTCAGTACACGCTGGCATTATCAGTGACTTACCGATGATGTTTTCAAGTAAAATCAATTTAGACCTTCAATTCAATATGTATTGTATGCATACATAAATATATGTATATATGTATATATATGTGTGGGGGCATACATTTGGCTTTGAAGTCAACTCAATGATGGGGGAAGCAAAGTCAAAATGACTGGGACAGTTTTAAGACCATCAATTATTGTTATAGGGGCTGCATCACGCAAACAGAAATACTCCCAGTAGTATATGCCAAGTACTTCTCTTATCCTTAATTTACACGGAAATCCCATATCTAAGTATGCAGAAATACATTTCCTAGGAACTGGTAGTACACTTTCCCATTGTCCAACACCACTAGCACTTAAATTAATCTGATACCATTTAGCAGCTCGTGGCTGAGCTGAGTTGATTTTGTTGAGTAAAGCTTAGTTCCATAACAACAACAAATCTTCTATTACTTGTCCCATTTAATTATTATTGAATGAAAACTTATTTAAATTGCTATTTAAATAATTTATTTAAATAAATCCCATTAAAAGGAATATTTCTTGGGTGCCTGGGTGGCTCAGTTGGTTAAGTGTCCGACTCTTAATTGCGGCCCCGGTCATTATCTCACAGTTTGTGAGATCGAGCCCTGCATCAGGCTCTGCTGACAATGTGGAGCCTGCTTGGGATGCACGCGCCTGCTCTCTCTCTCTTTCAAAATAAATATTTATAAATAAATAAATAAATAAATAGGATATTCCCAGTATAACAAAATATATTACCAAATACTAATGTAGATTTAGAAGAAAGGAAAGATCTATAATGAAACAATATATCAGAAAAGGTTTTCACCTGTCATTGTACACAATTTCAGGGTGTTTTGAGAGGTTCTGATGAAAGTGTATTGCTCATCTTTGGAAGCTCAACTCCCTCTCTTCAAAGAAAGTCAGTGGCATTATTTTATAGGTTATTTGATAGGAATGAAATGTAATTTAAAGCCACATAAAAGCAAAAGCATAATATTTGCAATTACTCCATAGTGTGTACATTACAGCTGCTGCTGCCCTTAAAGGAAAGCATTTGAATTACAAAGGGAAGAGAACACTGTGTTACATCTTAGTGTGATGTGAGGATTCAGTGAACTAGCACACAGCTTGAGTGCATTTAGTTTTCAATATCTGCAATTGCAAAATAATATTTTCTCTAAAAAGTCCGCCATGGTTTGGAATAATTATCATGAAATGCAAAATGAGCCAAACTGAAAATCTTTCACAATAATTTCTTTTGGAGTAAAAAAGTAATTTTGTTTTTTAATAATGAACAGTCCTCGTATGGCGTGTTTTACTTAATTGTTTGCACACATTAACAGTTTTTGAAGCATTACGAAGACTAACCGACTAGGAAAAGAGAGAAGGGAAGTGAACGCAGTACTATATGCAAGTAGATGATTTGGTTCACAGCGTATAGCTCTCACTCTGAGGGTCCAGCCTGTGTCCCATCTGGGAGACCCACCGCTGGGAGCCCACATCTCAAGATCAAGCCCTCCTTCCCTAAGTCGATACCTAAAATAGCTGTTCACACTTGGAAGATAGTCTTCTAAGTATCTGTTACACCTGATCCTGAAATGAAAAAAAGAAACTTTTTTTTTAAGTTCAGACATCTCATAAATTTTTATACCATGTTTTCCACTGATGGCCAGTGTCCCCCTAAGACAAAATTTTCTTTTGTTCTGTGATTCATAGGGTAAAATTGCTTGAACAAGTGTTAATTTGAAGGTACTGATTAATGTTTCACAAGAAGCAAAAATGCACGTATTTCATTGTCACTGGGAGTTGGATGAGTCATCTTCACATTATTTAATATGAAATATGATCAAGTCAGTTACTTCAACTACAGCCTACAGACGTTCCTGAAATTTCTATCCTATGTTTTAACAGGAATTAAATCTTTACTTTTAATATTTATTCTAAAACAAAACTAAATTGAAAACAAAACTACATTGAAGACATGCAAGATTTCAATTTGGATTTTTAGGTATGAGGAGGGTTTTTTCTCCCTGGATTTTTAAGTTCTATATAGTATATCTTAGAATATTCGTCTGCATTTCATGCACAGTCTTTGTGCATTTCTGATTATGAGACATCGTTTTGTTGGATTCTTTCAGTCTTTTACAGCATTTTGTTTTTGTTTTTGTGTTTGAAATATGTTGTGGTTGCCTCTCCTCTAAAATGCATTAATGCAATTTCACTTAAACTTCAGATCATCCAATTATCAGAATAGCACTATGTAGACAACACATGAAGAAATGAGTCATTCACCCATTTCCCGTCTTTTGTTTCCTTTCCTGATTGAGGGGCTCAATAAATTGCTTCGGCTCATAATGACTATGAAAGTTACATACTATTTTTATCCATTCAGCTGGATTTTAAATGCAGCATTTGGACCCATCATTCTGTCATGGGCAGAAGCTCTAGAAATTCTTGACAGCTTATAATCTTCCTTGTTCATATTCACAAGTGAAAATGATTATACTTAAAAGCAGGAACTTTACACACTAATTTCTGAATCAACTTTCAGAAAAGCAACCGCCCTATAAAGATCAGTGCTCTCTACTGCTTTGGGGAAAGTTCTTAATCGTGGATAACAAAGCATTCAGGATTTAGGAATTAAGTTTATTACTTGTTTGTTATAATTTAAAGAACAAAATATATGAAATCTAATTATCTCTGATAACGCTTGCTTAACTTATGTGTAAATGTTCTAAGATTAAAGCTGAGTCAAACATTTGGGAGTCTATTTGGTAGCAGACATTATTTCCACATTAGGAGAAGAATAAAAAATCCCAGCCCACTCAACCTAACTTGCACCAGGCCCTCTCACTGTTTATTCTCTACCCTGGTGTGTGTGTGTGTGTGTGTGTGTATAATTTTTTTAATGTTTATTTATTTTAGAGAGAGACAGACAGAACATGACCAGGGGAGGGGCAGAGAAAGAGGGAGACACAGAATCCTAAGCAGGCTCCAGGCTCTGAGCTGTCAGCACAGAGCCCAATGTGGGGCTTGAACCCACGAACCTTGAGATCATGACCTGAAGTAGGACACTTAACTCACTGAGCCACCCACATTCCCCGCTGTCTTGAAATTCTTATACTTTTTGAAGTATTTCATTGGGCTTCATATTTCCATTTTGCACCAGGGCCTGCAAATTATGCAGTCTGTCCTTTGGCAGGATGTTTTAAAGATTAATTTTAATGAATTTTAATAATATTATGTTACAAAGTATTTAGAATAATATTTCATTAACAATGAATTCTCTTTTCACTTATTTCCCTCTTCATTTCCTAAAATGTATAGATTTGTGTATTTCTATAGAATATTCAATAATTCAATGACCAATAGTTGTGTAAAATAATAATCATGGACTATATATAATACTTTCCTCAATGATTTGGAAAGCTTTCAATGTGGGAAGACAGCAGTCTTCTACAATTCAGTTAGGCACTTAGAGTTTTGCAAATATTTCCTATTGTTTATTATTGAAGGAATTGCAGAGAAACAGTATTCAATTTCCTTTCTTAGGATGATGGCTAGTCTTAACCTTTCTCATTGAACCATTTCTTTCTGTTTTCTATTTCTGTATTCATATCCTATATTAAACAAAGTTATATAATTATATATTATATATTTAAAAATGCATATAAAATAAATGGCTGATATAATATGATACTACAAAAACAACCAATAATACCCAAGTGTCTCTTTTTCATGTTAAAATAACATAAAATGGAAATAAATATAAATAATATAGTTTAAATTAAGCAAACCTAGACAAAGTCTTAAAAGAGCACAGTTACAAAATAAGTGATAAGTATAAAGAAATAAAACCAAAACTTTCAACTCTATACTAGTGTGTAATGAATACAATAGAACAAACAAATATAATAAAAATAAATCCAAACTAAGGAATATGAAGTGTCAATAACATAAGTAAGTAATTTGAAATCTGTTAAAATCCCAGAGAGCTTTGCTCTTGTAGTGTAGTGAACTTCTGTCGGAGCCGAGCAAATTCCAAGGCTTCACACAGTCTTTTCAGGACATCTGAGCCCAGGGCTTCAGTTGTCTTGTGGACTTTGGACTTGATCGGCTGCTCCTGTCTTCAGAGTCTGGCCAATGGTTCCTAAGAGCCGCACTCTTCCCTGTGTGTGGGATGTTAGTGACCCTTGCGTTCTCCCTCAGGAATCAGTGAAAAGTGTGGCAGTGAAAGGGTGTAATTTCTTGGTAAACACCAACTTTTTTTGTCTCCTCTTCCTGAGGTTGTAATCCAGTGATCATCCAGATAGGCCCATGCAAAGTAAGCTTGATTTCAAAATTGGTATCATCATCTAGACTTCTGGGGACTCTCGAAAAAGCAGATCTGGCACAGTTGGCTCAGATCCCTGACTGGCCACATCACTTCAGCCAAGAATGGCTGTATGGAAGGTTACGTGCCTTCCCCTCTGGCCCTGATCGTCCATGCTTCCTCACCTGAACCTTGATGGCAGCTGCCCTTTGTCTTCATACTTGCTTACAGTCTAAAGGATGAGGAGCTCCGGAGCGGCTCAGTCGGCTAAGCGTCTGACTTCAGTTCAGGTCACGGTCTCACATGTCAGTGAGTTCAAGCCCCACATCGGGCTCTCTGCTCTCAGAATAAAACACACACACATTTAATAAGTTAAAAAAAAAAGAGTAAAATATTTACTGTGCACATTCACTTAATTCACAGGCTTGGTCATTGTAGATATCTGAGTTTGTCCTTTCCCCACCACAGTGCAAAATAGTGGAATTTTATGTGTAAACTAGAGGGAGATGGTTAGGTTTAATTCTATTCATTTTGTAGCATTTGGAGGCTGAGTGATGTTCATGGAGAGAACAAGGAGATTAAATGATAGAAGTAGTGTCTATTAATTACTACAGACAATAGTAATAGCAAACACTTGTGATATATATAGATACTGATGTAGCATTAAAGTATTAAGTAAACTATTCTCAGATTTCTAACTACCCTATACTATAATGAGATTACATCTGAAAAATAAAATTTACCAGCTTGCACTGAAAAGACCATTTTAACCTCAAATCTGACATACAAAGATTCAAATTTGTCTTTTAGGGATTCAGCAGTCACTTAGAAATCAAAGCCATGTTTGTATGTAAATCGGTCATAGTGGGGAAATACAACCTTATAGTTTATGAAGGACTCAGTTACTATTATATCTTCTGGATATCTTCCCGATTATAACACCAATTTATTCTCCATGTTTTTTCCCCATTCCTGAAATAACCATGCCTCAGATTTTCTGTTTAATAAAAATCCAGTAACCATTTTCAGATGAGTAGTCAGTATTTACTCATTTATGTAAATAAGCAATTGACAATAAAGGAACACATTAGATGAAATAAAGTACCTGATGAAAATATTAGACAGCACAAGTAAGAAGGATTTCTGAATTATGTGATACCTTAAGCACTAGATTCTAGGAGAGAATATTTGAATATTAAATAGAACAAAAAACATAATCAAGATGGAGAGGATGCAGAGAAAAACAGAGATGAGGTTGTTAAGTGAGTATTTGGAAAATTGCATCGGTCAGGAATAATGTTTGGCTGTGATTAATGATGTCCTTCCTCCCAATCAAGTGGTAGTTTAACCAGATGTGGGAGAGGTCTCATTTTAAAGAAGTCTGGGAACACCTGGGTGGCTCAGTTGGTTAAGTGTCCGTCTTCGGCTCAGGTCACGATCTTGCCGTTCGTGAGCTGGAGCCCCATGTTGGGCTCTGTGCTGACAGCTCAGAGCCTGGAGCCTGCTTTGAATTCTGTGTCTCCCTATGTTTCTGCCCCTCCCCCACCTGTGTTCTGTTTCTCTCTCTCAAAAATATAAAAATATTAAAAAATAAATTTAAAAAATGAAGGAGTCCGAAGGTAGGCAGTTTGGGATAGTATGGCAACTCTACAATGTCATCAGAGGCCCCAGGCTTGCTTTGGTTCTGAGATTCTTAGGGTAGGACCACCCTTGCCCTTGTGCTCTTAGGGTATCTATTGAAACTCCGGAAATCATGTCTGTGTCTCAGGATGGAGTCTAAATGCCAAGGGAAACAAAGTTGCTTGCCAACTTAACTTCTTTAAAGGAGCTATCTCAGGAGCCTACCCAGCTTGTTTTGCTTGTGTATTATTCTGTTATATCTCATTGGCTTGTATCTCTTTAGAAAGGATGTTAGCCTTGCCTAGCCACGGGTGAGCCTTGGAATAGAGCTTTTTATTTAGACATCTTGCAAACATGAATAAAATAGGAGTTTTGTCAATAAGAAATGTTTAGGGCCTCATGTCACATTTCTCTCAGGGTGATTATATAGTACCTTGATGCATAGGTCGAGTCGGCAGGCTCTTTGCAAGAACTTTATCCGGTTTGAGCCTGGTGGGAGCCGTGGGAATGACTCAGAACATTGAGACACAGGCCCTTTAAAGAGAAAGCTCAGGAATGGGCTGTAGCATGGCCACCACATGATACAGACCCTGGGACTGCCTCACACAGGAGGGACACATGATCTTTTCTGACACTTGTATAAGGATGTTGAATTTTGAAAAGTGAGTTTTGCTAGTGGATCTTTCATTTTTCATATTTTGTTTGCTGGAAGAGTTTCATTTTTTTTTTTTGAAATTTACATGGGAGAAAAGTTTATTTTGTAGCTTTTGATGGTAAGGTTTTCTCTTTTCCTCCGACTGAACCTCTCTTCCACCTGACTCCAGGGGCAGAATCTCATTTTGCTGTAGGAGCAACATAATGCTGTTCTCTCCTAATGAAAGCAGGTAATCATGATTAATGCCTGTGAGTGTGTGCTCAGTGGGAAGAACAGAACTGCTGGATACTGTCCTCAGCTGTCCATTAGATTGATGTGTTTCCATTGGCTTTAACCCTCCACTTCCTTAAGTCCACAGCAGTGTGAACTTTAAACACTGTATTGACAATAACTTGCCTTTTGTTGGAAGGCACCAAGTAACATGTATTCTACCACTCCACTGAGTTTTTCGATGAACAAAACACTCTTAGGGTAATTGGTATAATTACTTTCCTGGTGGGAGTTGAGTAGAAAAAAAATGTTATTCTTAATATGAAAAAAAACCTAAATTTTGTGTGAAAAGTACAAATTACATGAAAAAGTGTGGTCAAAGAGCTTAAACAACTTACCTAAAGGAAAACGTAAACTTATTTAAAAGTGTATGAGTCAAACTTCTTTTGAATTGGTAATTTGAACTTTTTGACATGTAAATTAGGAGTGTTTTTTCATGATATCCAGTGTTGCTAAGGCTTCACTATGAGAACATGCCTTGGCTTAAAGGCTCTTAGGGTAATTTGCCAATGTGCATTAAAGAGCCTTAAAAATCTATACCTAGTTTTATTCAAAGTATTTACCTTTGACCCTAGTTTTATTTCAAAGTATTTACCTACGCAAATACCCCCAAATGCAAAGATGCATATATGTGAAAATACTCTTTAGAGTTTTATTTCAATGGTGGAAAAAAGAAAACCTAAATATCGAATAATAGAATTAAATGGTCAAATGCAGTAGAATTCAGAGCCACAGTAAAAAATTAGTTTTCAAAGAATACTTGAAAGACATGAACAATGGTCATGGTATAAATAAAATAAGCAAGATTTAAAATACATTCTTAAGTTTTATAATATATATTAAATATAATCTGTTTAAAAGAATAGAAACAAATAAAAGAATAGAAACAAATAGACCAAAAATTTCAAAGGGATCCATTCTGAGTGGTAGACTTATAAGTTATTATTTTTGGTGGGGGAGAGAGAGAGAGAGAGAGAGAGAGAGAGAAAGAGAGAGAGAGAAAGAATATTAAGCAAGTTCTGTGTTTAGCGCACAGTCTGATTTGGGGCTCTATCTCACGACCCTGGGATCATGACCTGAGCCAAAATCAAGAGACAGATGCTTAACAGACTGAGCCACGCAGGCACCCCAGTTATTACTATTTTTATTTTTCAAATTTATATTCATTTAGTAATTAGAATATGATGAAATATCTTGGTTAGCATGTTTTTTATTCATTGAAATATTACAAGGCAATTTCTAGAACAAGTGATAGCAAAAATATCACACGATTATGAGAACTAGGAGGGGTTTTAAACCTCTATTTGCCAAAGTTATGGAAATCAATGAATGCCAAGCTTGTGTTTCAGTAGCAATAGAAATTGTTACCTCTTTTAATATTTTCCATTTTCAAAATCTTCTGTGATGAAACAAAGTCATGTTTGCCTACAATTAACTTGTAATGAAGTATAATATTTCATGCGGCAAAAATTCACTATAAATATTTTAAAAATTAATAGTTTTATTTCTCACTGTGATGGAATCATTTTAATAGACCAATGCCATGGCCAAAGATAACAGGAAAAGCTGGATAAATCTGTCTGCAGGAATTGGGATGCTATTGAGACAACCAGGGTTCAAGGAGTCGAGATCTCAAAGAGAAGAAAAGCTAATTTAGATGTGAACCTGGTATTCTTTTTTGCTGATTTTTGCCTTGTACAGGGAAGGAGGGTGAGAAGCCAGCAGACTGTATAAAAACACAGAACTTCCTGGAATCTTAAAAGTGTGGATACACAATACTTAATGTTGAAGCTGCTGAGACCACCAGGACCTGAGGGGTCAAATCTTGGAGATAAGGGAGGTGCAGAGAAGTAAGCCAAGTACTCCACCCTAGTTTTCTTTCCAAGGCACTTGCCAGTTTATGGGCAGTAAAAGATTAGAGACTAAGAAGCCAAGAAGAAAGTGACTAACAAGCTAACAGCTTTAGGGAATCATGGTGCTTAGGAGACAAACAATGAAATTTCAGGACCCACTGGGAACATGGATCCCACATCCTCATAGAAACCTGGAGAAGGGGAGCGCCTGGGTGGCTCAGTTGGTTAAGCATCTGACTTTGGCTCGGGTCATGATCTTGCAGTTCGTGGGTTTGAGCCCCACATCAGGCTCTGTGCTGACAGTGTACAGCTTGCTTGGGATTCTGTCTCTCTCTCCTTCTCTCTCTGGTCCTCCCTGACTTGTGCTTTCTCTCTCTCTTTCTCTCAAAATAAATAAGTAGAAAGAAAGAAAGAAAGACCCAGAGAACTGTTTGTGAATCAGAGACAGATCAACAAATCGAACCTTGCGAAGATTACAATTGGACTCAGCTCAGTTGGTGAATTAGGTGGGATCTATCTCTAACATTGATACCTGCTAGAGAATAAGATAATTTATCTCAGAAGAAATATTACACTGTTCAGAGCCTCTTTAGCATCCTGCACACTCAGTAAAAATGTGTCCACACAAACAACACAGACAAACAACAACCAGCTGGGAACATTTGGGAACATAGACAATAGAAACAGACCCATAGGGGACACTGGAATATAAGGTATATGTGATCTGTGTTTGCAAAAAGAAAGGACAAGATGTAGAATTTCAACATATATTTAGAATCAGTATGGGAATATAGTTACTGACAGCA
The DNA here is from genome assembly GCF_007474595.2 of Lynx canadensis. Taxonomy (NCBI): domain Eukaryota; kingdom Metazoa; phylum Chordata; class Mammalia; order Carnivora; family Felidae; genus Lynx; species Lynx canadensis. The sequence continues at coordinate 72,654,562 of NC_044303.2, forward strand.
AGAGCTCAAATGGAGTTAACAGCAAATTGGGCATAACCGAAGAGAGAATTGGTCAAAAAGAATGAAAAACATGCATTTAATGGTGAAATGTTGAAAGCTTACCCCCCAAGATTAGGAACAAGACAAAGATGCCTGATCGTACTACTGCTATTCATCATTGCTGTTTTTTTTTTTTTTATAAAAAAGCATAAGGGATGGAAAAGAAAAAATAAAGCCATCATTGTTCACCATGAAATGAATATGAATGTATGTGGCTGTATCTGTCTATATCCAAAGGAATTTCAGGCAAACCATTAAAACTATTAAATTTGGAAAGTTCTGAGAAAACAAGAATATTAGAAAAAACATCAAGTGTACAAATTTATTCCAGCCACAGTGCTAGACACAAAAGAATATATCCCATATGATCCATTTACACAAATCTCAAAAAATTGATCGATAGTAATGGACGCTAGATTAGTGGATGTGTTTGGGGGCCGATGAGGGAGGCAGAAGAGGGATGTCTGGAAGCGTAGGTGATGTTTTATTGCTTCATTTGGGTATGACATGGATATGTTCACCTCACTTATTGGGTCACACATTGATGATTTGTGCACCTCCCTGTATGTGTATTATAATGATTCTGGGATTAATATGCCACAAATATGAGACACCTACATGAAATCTTAAAGTTTGAAAAGAAGAGCCATAATTAAAATTATGCTTTCCCCTCTTAATAAAAAGGAGTATCCATTAGAATCAAAAAAAGGATAATTTTAGTTTTAGAATCTTATTGGCTTTTGAACATCTGCTCACTTTTGTCATTCACAGGTTTTTAATGTTTATTGAAATTCAAATGTGAAAACACATCTGTTTCTCTGATTCATATTTTTATGGTGAATTCTGAAATGAGGCAATTGTTGTGAACCAAGAAACCATTCAAAACACAAGTACATGTCTTCATATTATTTATGGGAAAGAAGTGTACAATAAAGTCCTGAAATCAGCAACTTGTATGTTGGCTTGTTTACATGAGAATTTATATTAAATATGTACTTTTCTACTCACATATTTATTTTTCATTTAGAGTATAAGACCAATGTAAGTAGGGTCCCTAAATAAAAGTGAAAAAAAAAAAGGAAGCATCAAGAGCTGGGTTATCTTTTGAATTAGAAGTAGATTTTTTAATAGTGTAATGTATTGGCCTTGTGGATGATAATATTGCTTGTGGGAATTTTGTACTTCTTTGTACATTCTCCTTTCGAGTCAAATGAAGAAATGTCCGATCCCCTGCACACTGCCGTCATAACCTGAACGTGGACCTTAACATAAACTTAACATCATCTCTCAGTGTGTTGCTCTAAGAACCTGTCACCCCGGGGGGCACCTGGGTGGTTCAGTGGGTTAAGTGCCGTCCAACTTCGGCTCAGGTCGTGATCTCACAGTTCATGAGTTCGAGCCCTACGTTGGGCTCTGTGCTGACAGCTCAAAGCCTGGATCCTGCTTCAGATTCTGTCTCTGTCTCTGTGTCTCTGTCTGTGTCTGTCTCTGTTTCCTTCCCCTCCCCCACTCATACTCTGTTTGTTTCTCCAAAACTAAATAAACATTAAAAACAAATAAAAAAAAGAAAAAGAACCTGTCACCTGGTTCCTCTGTTACTTGTCGTGTGCACTTTGATTTATGTGTTCTCCATACTGCTGTCAAGGCATTCTTGCCAGAATCCAAGTTTAATTTTCGAATTTTCCAGCTCAAAGTGCATTAAGCCTTCAGGAAAAGTCTAGACTCCTTTCCTCTCCCACACCCACTTAGGTGGGCTCCAGGACTCACTACAGGTGCCACCTTTTCCAAGAAACTGGCCAGATCCCTGTTCCCCCAGCTGCTTTTGCCACATTCTTACCATATTTTGCTGTAACAAGTAGGCTTCTTTGTCTGCTTAGCCCAATAAAGTGGGAGATGCCTGAGAAGTAGAGAGAGGAGAATGGGAAAGAGAGAGACTGGGAGACACAGTTGGCAGTTTTCCGAAAAATGCATGACTCTCTTGGGTTCACAGTGCTAGTGGGCCTCAGTTTTGTCATCAGATCCTCAAATGCCCAGGAGATTTGTGACTAAGGTAAATACAATTGATACCCCATGCCATGGTTTTATATTTTGTCAGATATATACTCATAACATTAGAGGTGTGCCTTATTTTCTTTCCTTTAAGAAGAAGCAATAGTGTTGGTAGAAGGATGGGTGAAATAGGTAAAGGGAATTAAGAGGCACAGACTTCCGGTTATAAAATAAATAAGTCTTGGAGATAAATACAGTGTAGAGAATATAGTCACGAATAATGTAATAACATTGTGTAGTGACAGATGGTGACTGCACTTAATGTGCTGAGCAGTAAATAGTACAAAGAATTGTCAAGTCAGTGTGTTGTATACCTGAAACTAATACCACATCTCATGCTCTTAGACTTCAATAATAATAATAATAAAAGTGTAGAGGCAATAGGTTAGTTTGTGTGTAAAATGAGCAAACTGTTTTGTGAATATGTTTGTAAGGACAATGGAATAAAGTTTATTTCTCCTATACTTGATAGTAGATACTTGGATGTTTCGTTAGACATTTCCCCAGTCCCTCCCTTTGCATTGAGAGTGACTTTTATAGCATGACCCTTATTTCCTTTTGAAAAGCAAGAAATACATTTTATGCTGTTACTATTAATTACTTATTTGGTGGATGAAGGACTTAATGTGAGACAGGAAACCATCAAAACCCTAGAGGAGAAAGCAGGAAAAAACCTCTCTGACCTCAGCCGCAGCAATTTCATACTCGACACATCTCCAAAGACAAGGGAATTAAAAGCAAAAATGAACTATTGGGACCTCATCAAGATAAAAAGCTTCTGCACTGCAAAGGAAACAGTCAACAAAACTAAAAGGCAACCGACAGAATGGGAAAAGATATTTACAAATGACATATCAGATAAAGGACTAGTATCCAAAATCTATAAAGATCTCACCAAACTCCACACCTGAAAAACAAATAATCCAGTGAAGAAATGGGCAGAAGACATGAATAGACACTTCTCTAAAGAAGACATCCAGATGGCCAACAGACACATGAAACGATGCTCAACATCACTCATCATCAGGGAAATACAAATCAAAACCACACTGAGATACCACCTCACGCCAGTCAGAGTGGCTAAAATGAACAAATCAGGAGACTGTAGATGCTGGCGAGGATGTGGAGAGGCGGGAACCCTCTTGCACTATTAGTGGGAATGCAAACTGGTGTAGCCGCTCTGGAAAACAGTGTGGAGATTCCTCAAAAAATTAAAAATAGATCTACCCTATGACCCAGCAATAGCACTGCCAGGAATTTACCCAAGGGATACAGGAGTGTTGATGCATAGGGGCACTTGTACCCCAATGTTTACAGCAGCACTTTCAAAAATAGCCAAATTATGGAAAGAGCCTAAATGTCCATCAACTGATGAATGGATAAAGAAATTGTGGTTTATATACACAATGGAATACTACTTGGCAATAAGAAAGAATGAAGTATGGCCTTTGTAGCAACGTGGTTGGAACTGGAGAGTGTTATGCTAAGTGAAATAAGTCATACAGAGAAAGAGAGATACCATATGTTTTCACTCATATGTGGATCCTGAGAAACTTAACAGAAGACCATGGGGGAGGGAAAAGGGGGAAAAAAGTTACAAAGAAGGAGGGAGGCAAACCATAAGAGACTCTTAAATACTGAGAACAAACTGAGGGTTGATGGGGGGTGGGGAGAGAGGAAAGTGGGTGATGGGCATTGAGGAGGGCACCTGTTGGGATGAGCACTGGGTGTTGTATGGAAACCAATTTGACAATAAATTATATTTAATATAAAAAATAAACTTAAAAAATTACTTATTTGGGGCATTTGCCCAAAATAAAGAATAGGTATAATCTAGTTCTTTAAAATATACATTTTAGGGGCGCCTGGGTGGCGCAGTCGGTTAAGCGTCTGACTTCAGCCAGGTCATGATCTCGCGGTCCGTGAGTTCGAGCCCCGCGTCGGGCTCTGGGCTGATGGCTCAGAGCCTGGAGCCTGTTTCCGATTCTGTGTCTCCCTCTCTCTCTGCCCCTCGCCCGTTCATGCTCTGTCTCTCTCTGTCCCAAAAATAAATAAACGTTGAAAAAAAAAATTTAAAAACAAAAAAAAAAGAAAAACTAAAATATACATTTTAAAATATACATATATAAAATGTACATTAAGCCAGATAGTTGATTGAATCCTGGCTCCACTATTTACTGACTGAATGACTGAGTAAATTACCTAAACTTTATAAGTCATGTGTCTCATCTGTAAAAAAGGGACAAAATCAAGGCCTTATTCCATGAGGTCTTGGTGGAAGAGAAACAGCGGCAGAGAGTACTTAGTTCAACGCCAGGAAACTGGTCAAATGGGCATAGTCACATCACTCCCTCAGTGTAGAACTATTTTCTTGCAGACAGTTAACTTCAGGACATTTTCCACAATTTCAGTCCCAGCCACTGATATGTGGAAAACATGTGGAAAAAAATAAACCATTTGTTTAACATCAGTGAAGGTCTCAGTGAATGGCCACTCCCTTACAAGTGCTTTGTTATAGTTATTTAAACATATCGGCTTCTAGAATGGAAAAAAAGTGAGAGAAGGTTCAGGAAGTGTTCCCTCGGAAACACAAAATGTATAAGAAGGAAATGGGCTTTCCAAAATTGCCACTTTGATAACATAGATAGGTGTTTGGTTTATCTAATCTGTTTTCTTATGTGGGAGGAATGGACATATTGCAAAAAGCAGTTGTTAGACATGCATATTTAAATGTAATAAAAAGCGAGGTGGTAGACGAGATAAATTTAGTCAAATTAATGCACTAATAATTTATCCTCAGAAAATGCAAATCCTCTTTATAGTTCTCCTCCTGCTCTACAAATGTGATTAAAGCATTGATAAAGCAGAAAAGTCACAGAACTGGAATTGAGAGAAATCTGATTTATAAGAGAAAGAAGCATTGACATTTTAAGTTCCTCTCTTCTCTGTTTCTTAATTAATATCTCTTTATCTGTAGACCCAATTTTCACTTTCCCTTTCTGTGAAATGAATCAGTAGATCTTATCTCTGTCCCTACATTTAAAACATCCAGTATTACTTCTAAATTCATTTGCTTCTCCTTTGTCAAATCAGATGGTCACATCTTACAACTGATGGGCCACAATGTGATGCATGAGCTGACTGGTTTAGTGGCAGTTTTGTTACCATGGCCACGCCTTTCCCCATTGATTGCCACAAGTGGTAATTGGTAATGCCCTTAAAATAAGCAATTGGAAACCTTATTATCCAGAAAATGTGACACATCTTCATAGAGGAGCTTAAGGATCACCTCACTTAAAAAAAATGTTTATTTATTTTGAGGGGGTGGGGAAGGGCAGAGAGAGACTCCCAAGCAGGCTCCACACTGTCAGTACAGAACCCAATGCAGGGCGCAATCTCACAAACCATTAGATCATGACCTGAGCTGAAATCAAGAGTAGGACGCTTAACCGACTGAGCCAACTAGTTGTCCCAATACTCTACTTTTTAAAAGGTACTCATATTCTAATTTGTCTGCAATAGTTGACATTATTTTCCTCTCCTTTATGGAGAACTAGCCCTCGACCTTACTGAATATGCTCTTTGAGTAGTATAATATTTTTATTGCAGTTCCAAGTCTATGTAATATATTTTCACATCCTCCTCTTTTACTCCCCCCTTTTTGTCACTAAAATACATCTTAAACATATATTCGAGCTACTTTTTAGCTCAAATAGTGTTATGTTTATTAAAATATGTTTCTAGTATCACCACTGATAGAAAACCACCCCAAATGCAGAAAGGAAAGCACCTTGTCCTGGCCGTACACATAACGAAGCTGATATAGTGCCCATTGAATTTGAACTTTGCATATGAATATAATTGCTGTATTTTTATTGTTTGAAACCAGTGAGCTTTTAAAATTATGGGGGCGCCTGGGTGGCTCAGTCGGTTGGGCGTCTGACTTTGGCTCAGGTCGTGATCTCGCAGTCTGTGAGTTCGAGCCCCGCATCGGGCTCTGTGCTGATAGCTCAGAGCCTGGAGGCTGCTTTCGATTCTGTGTCTCCCTTTCTCTGTGCCCCTCCCCCGCTCATGCTCTGTCTCTCTCACTCTCAAAAATGAATAAATGTTAAAAATTTTTTTAAATTATGCTTAGCCTGGTTTGTATTCAGTTTTTAATTCAAATTGCGTGAAAATTTATCATTTTGTCTCTTAATAAAATTATTATTAACATTTCATTTAATTCATTGTTTTAGGCCATTATCAAGTGTGACCCCTGTCTGCTGATCTGATGATATACTGACCCTGGGTAAACAGTCTAGTTGAACACATATACCAAGTCTACAAAGTCTAACAGATACACCAAGAGTATGATTCTACCTTTGTTCTGAACTGCTCTTCACACAAAAAATAAACATTGTAAAAAAGCATCTTATGATACATTCTTATCCCCATTCTGCATGTTACTATGGGTCCCTTTCTTTGACTTTGATGTATTTTATCATATGGAACTCCCCTTACACATTAGCTAAGTTTACCCAAACTATAGTAGTAGTTTCCTTTACAGTTAATAATATTTTCAGGTCCATTTAGTTTCTGCAAAAATTGGAATTCATACTGGAGTGTCTCTTTCGCCTCCTTGAGGCCATCAGTCTTTGTAGACTCGTTGGTTTGATTTAGAATTTGGACATTTTCTCCCCATGTTCTGTATGGTACCTAGAATGCTTTCCACATGTTTGAATATTAATGATTGCCTTTACAGATAATAAAGCAGAGTTCTCTATTAACTAATCTACATTAGAACAGTCCTGAGTGAAGGGAGTGTAGAGTTCCTCCAGATCCCTACATCTCTTCTTATCCCTTGGGTAGCACCAAGACAAAGCTCATTTATGAGAGTCCATGGGCAATTTTAAAAAAGTAATGTAGAAAGATGATTTTCTTTTTTCTTAGAGATGGCCTACTTACTGATTTAAGTGACTAAATCAGCGGTATCTCTCCACTGGGAGTAAATGCCCAATTAGTTAAGCTTTAAGTAAATTAATCTACACTTGAAATTCTGTCAGGGGGAATTCAAATGTGTGCAGCAGAAGCTTTGGCTGGTACTAGGTATATCTGCTCCTTTAAAAAAAATAAAACCATATTTTGGGATTAAGTCCAAGCACAGCTTAGGTCGTGAAACGGCTCCTGGAAGAATGAGCTTAATTAAAATGAATAACTTTCAAAGTGTTCCTAACTAAAATATTTATGTTATAATTTAAGATAAAATTGTGTTGCATTGTTCACTCACATATGTAAAAAGAGGTGTAGACGAAAGACTGGAAGGAAATTCATTGCAGCATTAACTGTAATCACCCCCGAGTTTAAAGGGGATTTTACTGCCTTCTATGTAGGTATTTTCTCTTCATTTACATTGACCCTGTATTGACTTATGATTATGTATTGTTTTGATAATATGTTTTATATCATTTGAATTCTAACTTATAAAATAAAAGGCACTCAGTATTCTAGTGCATTTATATGTGTGTATATATAATATTTTCAAAATCTTGATTTGAAACTAGGGAAGAGATTTTTTTTAATAGATGGATAAGGGGAGTATACATTAAATAACATAATGAATGGGAGTCTTATTAGGGGCATAGAAGTGATAATGACTTGCAAAAGCCCTGCATTCAAGATGCAAATAAGCAGCTGAGATTAAAAATTATAAAACAGACTTTAACACCATGCAGCACATTTTAGAACCGTATCTGTTAGACTAGAGCCCTGCCAAGGTTCTATTTTAAACATTTTAGTGATACCTAAGTCAAGCCTAAAGTAGTGATCAAATGCAGTGTTGAGGGAATGGCAGGCAGTGCTTCTTAGAGGAGGTAAAAACCATTGGTCATAAAGGATAAGTGTAGACTTGGGTGAAGTAATTTTCAGGTGAGATATGACATATCTGTCATATGTATGTGTGTGCATGATGCCAGTGTGTTTGCACTTCTTGGAGGGGAGCAGTAAACAAGGGATAATGAACCCAGCCTTAGGTGAGCTCTGTTGCTAACTAAATTAAGGAGATGTGTCCTCACTTTTTTTACCAGCCCAGCGAACATTTTGAACTGGACAGTTCTTTGTTATGGGGGCTGTCCTGTGCTTTGTAGGATGTTTGACAGCATCCCTGGCCTCTACCCACTAAGATGCCAGTGGCACCTCCAACCCGTTGTCATACCCAAAAATGTCTCCAGACGCTTGTTGCCTGGGAAGAGAGGCTGTGCTCTGTCTGGTTATCAGAGGTTAACTATTTCTAGGAAAAGACTATCACCCAGAAGCTCTGTAATCTTTTCATATATAGTTTATGACATTCAACCGAAGAAATAGGAAACAGGACTAAGGAAATGAACAACAGGCAACAGAAACGGATGCATAAATGTCTCCTAGTTATTGGGATTATCAGATACAGATATTGGAATAACTATAACAAATATATTCACAAAGAATATGTCAAGATGAGTAGTAGACAATATCCAGTTTGTAGCAGAGAGCTAAAAAAGGTTAGTTTTTATTTACTTTCACTCATGGTGGTTTGTTTCCTTGTGCATGCTTTTATTTCAGTCATGTGTTTATACATACTTAATCTTAGTTTCTGGAAAATCTTGAAGCCTAATTTCAGGACACTTTTCTTCTGCAAAGATTTGTGTTTGTTTTTCACAGGATACAACTGATCTTGGGTCTCTTTATTCCTCTTTATCCCTCTTTTCATGGTCCCCAGATAACTCGAGGAATCTCAGGTTCAACTTCTCTACTTTTACTGCTTAAAGTGCTCATACTTGCTTTGGGGTTTCTTAGAGAATTATATATCTTGTGTACTTCATTGTAATATATCATTTGTAATGCTATTTCAAAAAGTGAAAATTAATTAAAAAAATCACATTTAAAATCACATGTCCCCACCAAAACAATAAATAAAGTTGAAAATAAGTGGAGCAAAAAGAAGAAACTAGATTTGGAAAAATTTTAGTTTAGAATGTTTTGTTTTTTAAGTTTATTTATTTGGGGGGGGGGGCGCAGAGAGAGTTTATTTATTTATTTTGAGAGAGAGTGGGAGAGAGAAATTCCCAAGCAGGCTACACACTGTCAGCACAGAGCCAACATGGGCTTACAAACCGTGAGAGCAGGACCTGAGCTGAAATCAAGAGTTGAATGCTTAACAGACTGCGCCACCCAGGCACCCCAAGTTTTAGTTTAGAATGTTTATTAACTATACTTCCCACAAAGCAGTTGTCATTTTCTTGCCGAAAAAAAAGGGAATGTGCAAATTAAAATTGCCAGTGGAATTAATGCAATATCTCTTTACATAACACATCATGAGCAAGCAATCAATCCCTTGGACTCTCAGGCAATCAGATATATTTAAGCCAAAGATGATTCAAGATAAAAGTAATCAGGTTTCCTCCAACACTGCTTTTTGTGTGATGTATTATTGTTTAAAACATCTAATCGCTTAGCCTTTATTTGTTTTCTTTTATTACCTCATTTCATTCCCTGAATAGCTTTAGCAGTAGTGATGTTAACTATTATTGCTGGGACTGATTGAATAGTCTCTTTCTTTTGATACATCAGGTGAAAGCAAAAGTCATTTCACTGTCGAGCTGATACTGCAATTTCCTGTTACTTCAAAGAAGATGTTGCTTTCAAACAATGGCATGAATGTTTTTGACAATTAGCAATTACATGTGATTTTGTTTTGTTTTGTTTTTATTATCCCGTATTCACTTCTTTGATTTTATTGAAGATTTGGATGAGAGACACTTATAAGCACAGTTTAACTCATAATATAAAGGGACTCAAAGTAAGCTTAGTTTCTATTTCAAACAAATGATATTTATCCTACATTTTCTATAGTCAGGGAGATGTGAAGGCTTGCATGAAGGACCAGCATTGCAAATGCCTTTATTTCCTGACATTTTTTCCATTGCCAATATAGACAGGTAGTCCCATGTAATTTGAGTGTTCTTTTTTTTCCCCAACACTCTCCTTCTCTTCCTCTTCTCTTAATTGAAAGAATATTTCCCTCTCTCCCTCCACTCCTATCTGTAAAGTACCCTTTTGATATTCTTATCAAAATTGAATGTTTCCACTTATTTGGTAGAATCCCAGGAATGTAGAACACCCTGATTTATCTGGTCATCATGCAGGTTTTCTAGGCAGCCAAGTTTAGCCGTGGACGTCTTTGTGGTCTCTCCTCTAAGTATTTAATTATCTTGAAAGTGAAAAAGACGCCAAGCAGTTTTGTTCTCATGTCTTCCCACAGTCTCTGAACTGTTTCCATGAGTTTTAGCCACGGTTTTTTTTTTTTTTTTTTTTTTTTTTGCCTTTACTGGCAATAATCATTAGGACATAATTTGAGAATTTATATATTTCCATAAATGTGGATCACTTATGGCCCCAGAAAGTTCCATCGTTTGGAATTGTATTTCTGTTTAACTACTTTTACTTCATAGCCAATGGCAGGAAGTCTTTCTCCATCTTAGTTTATCTAGAAAAGAAATTGGGAATCACAAGCAGTTGGCTTTCTATTCGTGATGAAAGGCAACAATTTTAATATCTAAATATAGGTTGAATAAATTCATATGATTTTTATATGTGCATTGCATAGTAATATTCTTAGAGGAGAATATTGCAAGTAATACCATAGTAGCTGCCATTAGAGTCTAACAAATTATCCAACCTGGTCAGACATATTTGGAACATTTAACTAGAAAACAGAACTGGTAGCTATAACTGATGCAGGTTTGTGAATGAAATGCTACAGCTACACTTGAGACACTTTAGAGATCATTTAGTCTAATGACTAAAGATCGTTAGTCATTAGATTAATGACCAAATTAGACTAGACTAGAGATCATTTAGTCTTTGCATAGAGAACAAGAAACTGAATCTGTGAAAAGCGAAAGTGACTAGTCCAGGCTAGATAAAACCATTTATTGAAAAATAAACCTTTCTCAACTGTAATGTGATGTCACCTCTGTCATAAGTCAACTGGCCTTATACTGTATAGGTCTTCTTCCAGTGTTTTCATTTTGTTCCATTTGTCTATTTGTCTGGTATTTTATCAGGAATATATTCTTAAATACTGTAGCTTTATAGGAAGTCTAGTATTGTAATCTCTTCACCCATTTGTCTTCCATAACAATACTCTGGCTATTTTCATCCCTTTGCATTTACATACTATTAATAACTGAATACTTAGGGATGCATTAAATCTATACAACAATTGTTGGAGAATTAACACTATTAAGGTCCTAATTAATTAACATAGCATACCCTTGCTCCTATTTATATGTTCTTTAATTTCACTTAGTAGTTTATAGCTTTCTACATAGGAGACTTAACATCTTTCACAAGTATTCCCATTTTATGTTTTTTATGCTATTAAAAATTAAACTTTTAAAGAAATTTCATGTTTATGCTATGTTAAAATGCAACTAAATTTTAAAATATTAACCACTTGTGTCTTATGACCTTGCGAAATTTACTTCTTAATTTTAATGGTTTATATGTAGTTTTTTTTTTCCTACTAGTATAGTCACTCCATAGGTGAATAATGACAGTATTATTTTGTCCTTTTTTATGCTTTTTAGTTCTTTTTCTTGCCTTAGAATACTCTATAAGACATCTGTATGATATTGATTAGAAATAGAGATAGTGGACATTCTTGTCTTGCTCCCAATCTTTGGTAAAATGTTTTCAGTATTTTGCTTCTAACTATGATGTTTGCTATAGATTTATTTTATTTTATTATTTTTTTTTTCAACGTTTTTATTTATTTTTGGGACAGAGAGAGACAGAGCATGAACGGGGGAGGGGCAGAGAGAGAGGGAGACACAGAATCAGAAACAGGCTCCAGGCTCCGAGCCATCAGCCCAGAGCCTGATGCGGGGCTCGAACTCACGGACCGCGAGATCGTGACCTGGCTGAAGTCGGACGCTTAACCGACTGCGCCACCCAGGCGCCCCTATAGATTTATTTTAGACCATAATCAAAATAAGGAAGATAAGAAAGTTATATTTTATTCTTTAATTTTTTTGCATGAAGGAGCTTTGAATATTGTCAAATATATAATATGCACCTATTTAGATGATGATATTTTTTCTGTTAATGTGATGAAATATTTTGATTGATTTTTAAATGCTAAACCAGCTCTTTAATCCTGGACTAAACCCATTTGGATATGAATCTTTTTAAAAATGGCTGGATTCCATTCTTCACAGAGCTAGAATGAACAATCCTAAAATTTGTATGGAACTGAAAAAGACCCCGAACAGCCAAAGCAATCTTGAAAAAGGAAACCAAAGCTGGAGACATCACAATCCTAGACTTCAAACTATACTACAAGGCTGTAATCATCAAGACAGTATGGTACTGGCACAAAAATAGACACTCAGATCAACGGAACAGAATAGAGAAACCAGAAATGGATCCACAAATATATGGCCAACTAATCTTTGACAAAGCAGGAAGGAATATCCAATGGAATAAAGACAGTCTCTTCAGCAAATGGTGCTGGGAAAACTGGACAGCGACATGCAGAAGAATGAACCTGGACCACTTGCTTACACCATACACAAAAATAAACTCAAAATGGATGAAAGACCTAAACGTACAACAAAAAGTCACCAAAATCCTGGAGGAGAAAACAAGCAACAACCTCTTTGACCTCAGCCACAGCAACTTCTTAATTGACATGTCTCCAGAGGCAAGGGAAACAAAAGCAAAAATGAACTGTTGGGACCTCATCAAGATAAAAATCTTCTGCACAATGAAGAAACAATCAGCAAAACTAAAAGGCAACTGACAGAATAGGAGAAAATATTTGCAAATGACATATCAGATAAAGAGTTAGTATTCAAAATCTATAAAGAACTTATCAAACTCAACACCCCAAAGCAAATAATCCAATGAAGAAATGAGCAAAAGACATGAATAGACACTTTTCCAAAGAAGACATCCAGATGGCTAACAGGCACATGAAAAAATGTTCAACATCACTCATGATCAGGGAAATATAAATCAAAACCACAGTGAGATACCAGCTTACACCTGTCAGAATGGCTGAAATTAACAACTCAGGAAACAATAGATGTTGGTGAGGATGCAGAGAAAGAGGAACCCTTCTGCACTGCTGGTAAGAATGCAAACTAGTGTAGCCACTCTGGAAAACAGTATGGAGATCCCTCAAAAAATTAAAAATAGAGCTATCCTAAGACCCAGCAATTGCAATACTAGGTATGTATCCAAAGGATACGGAGTGCTGATTCAAAGGGGCACATGCACCCCAATGTTAATAGTCACACTATCAACAATAGTCAAAGTATGAAAAGAGTCCAATGTCCATTGACTGATGAAAGGATAAAGAAGATGTGGTAGATTTATACATACACACACACACACACACACACACACACACACACACACAATGGAATATTACACAGTGATCAAAAATAATGAAATCTTGCCATTTGCCACAATGTGGATGGAGTTAGAGTGTATTATGCTAAGCAAAATAAGTCAGAGAAAGACAAATTTCATATGATTTCACTCATATGTGGAATTTAAGATACAAAACAGATAAACATAAGGGAAGGGAAGCAAAAATAATATAAAAACAGACAGAGAGAGAGGGAAACCATAAGAGACTCTTAAATACAGAGAACAAACTGAAGGTTGCTAGAGGGGTGTTTGGTGGGGGGATGGGCTAAATGGACAAGGGGCATTAAGGAGGACACTTGTTGGCATGAGTAAGTGATGAATCACTGGGTTCTACTTGTGAAATCATTATTACACCATATATTAACTAACTTGGATTTATTTTTTAAAATAAATAAATAAGTAAAAGAAAATGGCTGGATTCAAAGTTTGTGAGAGATTGACTTGGAACATCTGTTTTCTATGGTGTCCTTGTGTGATTTTGTTGTCAAGGTTATTATACCATCATGAAATTTAAATTCTAGCCTTTGAATTTTATAAGAAATTATTTTGATTCTATAGAAATTTTTCATTTATATTTTCCCCTATATTTTGGGTTTTATTTTTCATTATTTTAGTGTTTATATTTTGGATCATTTTCATAGTGTGTGAGAAACTTTTCTTTAGTATTTTTTCTGATAAGGCTCTTCTGGTCATCGCTTCTTTTAGTTTTTGTTTGTCTGGGGGTGTTTTCATTTTGTAATCAAATTGGAAGGATATTTTTGTTAGGTATAGAACTGTAATTTGACAGTTTCTTTCAGAATTTTAAATGTCATTCCATTGCTGTCTGGCATAAGCATTTTTTTGATTATTCAGTTGTCAGTGTTCTTGATTTTTTTCTTTGAAGGTAATGCATCTTTTTATCTCTGACTACTTTTAAGACTTTGTCTTTGTCTTTCAGCAATTGACTATGCTGTGTCTCACCTAAGATTTGTGGTTTTCTATATATTTATTCTCCTTAAGCTTCATGAAGCTTCTCGAATCTATAGTTCAAATTTTTTGGCACTTGTTTTAGTTTACTAGGGCTGCCATACTAAACTACTACCAAGTGCATGGCTTAAATAATAGAAATTTATTTCCTCACAGTCCTAGAGGCTGTAAGTCCAAGATCAAATGTGATCAAGGTTGATTTTTTCTGAGGGTCTCTCTCCTTGGCTTGTACATGACCATATTCTCTCTGTGTCTTCACATGATCTTCCCTTGATGTGTCTATGTTTTAATCTTCTCTTTTATAAAATCACCAGGTTTGAGTCTCCCTTGAATGGCCTATTTTAACCTTAATTACCTCTTTAGAGATCCTATCTCCAGATATAGTCACATTCTGAGGTACTGGGGATTAGGAATTCAACAGATGATTTTTTTGGGGGGAGGGCACAATTCAGCCCATATTAGAAATGTTTTCTCCATTATCTCTTAAAATATTACTTCTGCTTCATTCTATCTTTTATTTCTCGGAACAATGCATGACATATTATTTCATGTCCAGTAGGTCTTTTATGCTCTCTTCCCCTCATTCTTTTTGTTTTCTATGCTTCAGTCTAGGTATTTTCTACCAACCTACTTCCACTTTACTGATCGTCTCTTCTATGTCTAATCTACCATTGTATCTCTTATTCAGTTTTAATTTCATTTACTGTATTTTTTAACTCAGAATTTCCATTTAATTTTTTTACATATAATTCTCTGGTGAATTTCTCCATTTAGTAACATAGTTTCTTGAATATATTAATCATAGTTATTCTAAAATCCATTACTGATAATTCCAGTTTAGTCATCTCTATCATTTTTGGATCTCTTTTTATTGTCTATTTTTTCTTTTTCATTTTTGGTCACTCTATCCTATCTTTTGACATATGTGGGTTTTTTTTATTAAGCATAAATACAGTTTAATAAAATTGGTAGAAATTTGTAAGTTATGCTATCTTTCTTGAAGAGATTTTTTTTTCTAGAAGACATGTGCGAAAGAAGATAGATAATTTTAATCCAATTAGGATTTGAAATGATTTCTAAAGTGAAAACCTGGGATGTTTATATGATGTCTGTCAATGCCCTCTTTTTCAAAGTTTCCTGAATTCCAATTGCTATTTTTCTAGTTAGATGAAGTCAAAGCTCTGTTTAGTTTATTCACCTGTTAGATGTTGCTTTTTCCTTGCCCTAAAAAGTTTCAGATTTCACAATACAGGAAGAGGATTATTTGCAGAGAAGGTGGAACTTACATCCCTCTGGTTTCTTTTTCTTTAGGTAGTTGGCCACTTAAATCCAGGCTGCCTTGGGAGCCTTTGACTTAGTCTTATAGCTGGATTTTTGCTAGTCAAAAATGATTATTGAAGCTAGAGACAAAATGGAGACAGGAATTTCAGGTGCAATAGGATTTTGTTGAAAAGTAATGCCATTATAAAATCCCTTTTAAAGAAATAGCATTATTTAATATAGACACCATGAGTTATCTGAAAGATATTGTTGGCAGAGGAAAAAAAAAGAAATTGGAAGTTCATACAGAGGTAGAAGCATATTAGGCTCTGAAAAATGGAATACTACTTCCAATTATATAAGAAATATAAAAAATTATTATATATGTGGATATATTTAGGGAAGCTTTTTACTCTTTAAGTTACATGTTTATTTAATTTTGAAATGTTAAATACTGTGCCACAAACCAACATCATAGTGGTACTTAAGAAACCCAAACGAATACTTAAAAATAGATTTTTATTTCGGTATTTTTAGAGGTACTTATTAAGTAGGTATTCCCAATTTTGAAAATTTTTAAATTGATAGGTTAAGTTATTCCCTAGGTTATTAAGCATATAAGTAGTCAGATTAAATTCTGTCTTGGGTCTTCCTGAGTTAAGAACACAAACTCTTAACTCTTATCAAAGATTCCCTTCTTAGGGAGCTAACCCCTGTCATGGCAGTGCCTTCCATTAGGGAATACTCTGACAAGTAGGATGTTATTTATTACAGTATACTAAGCTCTGCTTCCTTATTACTCTAACCTATTAATTCTGAATATGCTAACTGTGCTGTAAAATACCAAAGTTCAATAAGTTTTCTATATTTATAAATTTTAAGTTTATTGAATTTCTAACATTTTTGGCTGTGCAATTCCCAGGCTCTGCATATGTTTGACACTGCATTATTGAAAAAATTGGCTTAAATCCTGAATATGATGTTAAAGAATATTTCCCAAAACTGAATGTTAAATGCGTGGGTCAGTATATGCATAATTATTGATAAGACTTTATTTTTTAAGAAAATTTAGCTACTTAGATACATTATGTCTAGAGTTTTACTTACATATGTTTAAATTTTAAAATATTTTTATTTTTAAACAATTTCAAACTTAGAAGACCTAAGAATAGTGTAAAGAGCTTTTTTTTACATGAACCATTTGAGGATAAATTGCTCACATGGAGTTCTGTCACCTTCAAATTTAAATGTACTTGTATATATACATTCTCATATTATGTATACACTTATATATATACACAATGTTTTTTCTAATGTTTTATGATTTGGTGAAATCAGTATTAGGAACCAAAAATAGTACAAAAAAGGGTATCATTAGGAAATATTGCTTTTTGGTTAATTTTTTCTAATTTTAAAAGCCTACCTTGTCATTCATGGAAAATGTATTATTTATTGTGACATAGATTTCATTGTTCAATTTGTTAAATAAATTTCCTAATTATCTCTGATGTGGGGAGAAAGTTCACAATTATTTCAAATCAATTTAATTACCACTGAAATGTGTATTGAGGAAGTGATATATTCACTCACACTTTGGAATTTTTTTTTAAGTGACAAAACCCAAGGATTCAATAGTGACTAGGGCCTGATTCCACACTACCCTTCCATTGCCCAAATAAAGTTTATTTTCAAGAAACTTTCTGTAAAAACATTTCTTTGATTCTATCAAACACAGCACTCTCACTGGTGAATGGCAGTTGTTGCCTATGACTACCCTATGGCATTTGTCCCATAGAGTCTTTCATGGTGAATTACAGTTGTATGTGTTTATGACCTAGAATGGGATAATTAAAGTCAATACCAAGAAAAGGCCCAGATATGATAGGATTTATGTTTGCAGAATCTCCAGATCTTGTTTCTGAAACAAGGTACTATTCATTGTCCAGCTAATGGGTTCACCCACTAGGAAGAAGGAGATTCTTATTTTAACTGATACTGGGCACTTCATGATGGGCCACACTCATCAATTACTTAAGCTCCATATTTTTTAACCTCAGTCATTCACTAACTTTTCAAACCTTCGACCTGCTGCAGAAGGTTTCTGACTTACGTTGAAAAATGAGTGTGATATTTCTCCCTAATTTATAAATGTCTTTGTTAGAAAAAAAAATGAATCTTGAGTAATGGTTATTTTAGAAACTATCTTAAGGTTGAAATAGTGCTGTAATCTAATTTAGAAGCCTAATGGATGTCCTCAGTGATGCTTTGTTTCATACATTGGAAGATATTTAGGGAAAAGTGAGACCTGGTACACCAATTTCCCATTTTCAGTTTTAGGCACTTTAGGGCAGGCAACAGAAAATTATATTAGTTCTACGTTTGCTTAAATGTCTCATTTCCTCACATATTCCATGATTGATTACTCTAATCCTCGTGTACTAAGACAGTACAAACAGAAGAATTGACATTTATCCATATTTTTAAAAGTCATGAGCAACTCTTCCTTCACTGATAATTGTGATGTCAATGTGGCTTGAATTATGAGAAGTCTCACCTCCCATTTTGGGAGGTGAAACGTTCTTCTTCCCTTTCAAATGTCTGATGGGAGATTACTTCATTCTCACACACAAAATATTTGTACTCAGATGAAATTGTACAGAATATTATAGTTCTCAAGTGTTTAATTCCATCTCATAGAAATTTCAGGAGAACTTAGGATGCATTTGGCAGGAGTTTTTCTAGTGCAATCAGGTTGCTATGGTAAACCTATTATTTTAGGCAAAGGAGGACTGTGTTAGTAAAGTGCTAATCTTTTTTCTGTTTTATGTGAGCCTCTAATTACTATCTAGCTATTGAGCGTGTACTGCAAGTGTGGTTTTTACCATTTTAAAAAGTGAAAGAAAATAAGGTCATAGAGAGTGTGCCTGCTGTTACTGCACTAACAGGTGCATTTGAGAATATAGTGCTCTTCCTAGTTAATCTCATTCTGGATCAGGAAATACAGGTGTTTGTTTGTTTGTTTGTTTGTTTGTTTGTTTAGAGAAATGGAATAGGAAAGGAATGGATTTTATGTGAGTAATTGAGATGCAAGCCTCCCAACATGTTTTCTATTGTAAAAATGTAAGTAACATCTATTGTTTTTTGAGCACTTACCTTGTGTCTGGCCTTGTCTTATGTACTTTATATGCACTACAACGTTTAGCATTTACAATAACATTGTTACCAGTTTTATTATTATTCCCATCACACGACCACAATAAATTAGGTTTAACTGATTCTTCCAAGGAATTACATTTAATGGTGGACATGCCAAGATTAGAATCTAAATTTATTTAATGTTGGATCCCATGCTTTTAGTTGTATCTGGACCACAAAATGTATCTCCCTTTCTCTTTACCTTACTGACATTTAACAAACACTTTGAGACTTATTGCCACATCCAGGTCACCTTTATCAGAAACTTTTTCTAACCTTGTCAGGTGTGTGTGCTTGTATATTTCACCTTTAGTCCCTCCACTAATGAAAGTTTTTAAATGTTCTCCTTTATTTTGTATCTTCCGTATCTAGCATAATACTTAACCCATAGTTGATATTCAAAATGTGTTTGTTGAATGAATGAATGAGGGAGTGATCAAATTGGTACAGATATTCAAGGTTGATGAGCCCAGTTGAATCTATTCTTGAGCACGAACATGTTTTCTATGCGGTATAGTTTGAAGGAAGTGAGAATCATTCTCCACCTAAACACCTCAAATGTCAGCATATAAGGTAGAAATGATTTGTGTTTGGTTGTGTGTTGTATTTTCAGTTATGGTCTCTGCAGATGTTTTCAGTCTTTGTTATTCAGGTCCATATATCTAACATGCTGTGTCTGAAAATTCCAGATTATAATCCTGCACAAATGCACAAGCATATTATTGGCAGTAATGGAGAAGATTCAGTTGGTCATTAGCATCTAATGCAGTATGGGTTTACCCAATTAGTTTGTGAAGGGACTCTTCCTTAACTGTTAATACATGAGATGAGGGATTAGTGTCTATCTTGTTTATCTTTGTATCTCCTCATCTAGCATATAGTAACTAGTCACTGATGGTTTGAAAGCTGTGCCCTGTGGAGATGAGGCCTTAAAAAGAGAAGTTTGAAAAGAGTGAAGGTTAGGAGAAGGCAGAGTCTGAAGATTTAGAGATTTGTCATGGTTAAGAATGTATAAGAAGAGGAATCCAAGAAGAAAAGAAATTCCCGGAAGAAAGAGGGAGGGAACAAACATGCTGTGTGTGTGTGTGTGTGTGTGTGTGTGTGTGTGTGTGGAGAGAGAGAGAGATATGGAAGAGGTTCGTTGGGGGACAAAGAAGAGAGTAGAGGATGAAGGGGAGGAATAGGAGGTAAAGGAAGAAGAGATATATAGTCTAAAAAATAAATGTCACCTTCACAGTTTCACATTGTTAGCTTTATATCAGTTTTGGGAAATCAGCTTCTAGCAGAGATAAACACCTTTTCTTCAGACAATGCTTGTAGATCTCTCTCCATTTTCATTTGGAAAGAGTCACCCAAACATCCCTAACTATTAAAAAGGACAACCAACAATAGTTCTATAAACAATTGAGGAATAAGAGTTGACCTTTCCATCCTTCACACACTCTGTGACCTTGAGAGATAACCTTTTCACCCTGTGTCCTTGAGAAAGTAACATATTATCTCATTCTCAGAGACTCATTTTCCTTATCTGTAAATTGTAGGGCTAGTTGGACTTGATCATCCTCCATGATTTTCTATCTCTAACAATCTCCAATTTTATGAAATAATTAAACGAATATTTCTACCATAGCTGTGCTCTGGTAGTTAATAAGGATGAAAACTAGTGAGATTAATAAATAAGGAGTATTTTTTAGTTTTAAATTTTTATTTAAATTCTTGTTAGTTAACATATAGTATAATATTAGTTTCAGGTATAGAATTTAGGGATTAATCACTTACATACAACACCCAGTGCTCATCACAACAAGTGCCCTCCTTAATACCCATCACCCATGTAGCCTATCTCCTGCCCACCTCCTACCTGGTAACCATCAGTTTGTTCTCTATAGATAAGAGTCTATTTCTTGACTTGTCTCTTTCTTTTTTTCCCCATGTTCATTTGTTTTGTTTCTTAAATTCTCCATAGGAGTGAAATCATAAGGTATCTGTCTTTCTCTGACTGACTTATTTCGTTTAGCATAATACACTCTAGCTCCATCCACATCATCGCATATGGCAAGATTTCATTCTTTTTGATGGCTGAGTAACATCCATTGTCTGTGTGTGTGTGTGTGTGTGTGTGTGTACTCACACCAATTCTTCTTTATCCATTCTTCAGTAGATGGACACTTGGACTCTTTCCATAATTTGGCTATTGTTGATAATGCTGCTATAAACATATTTATAAATAAATAAAGTTTTAATCTTTTAATTTCTAAAAATGTAAATGAGGCAATCTACCTTTTATAAAGGTATCAAGCTGCTCTTTTATTTCATCTTATAATGTAATGGTACGTAGTTATCCTATAGGTAGAAAGAAAGTCCTATTTTCTCTTTCTACTTCGGTATTAAAATAAAGGTATTTTATTTGTCTATTCCTTGAAGCATCTTGTGGGTAAAATCTAAAACACCGTAAATTAGGGTTTCTCCAGGCTATATCAGGTAAAATCTTATTAACTTGAAACTTTTGGAGCTTTCAAATATTTTAATGAACCAGGTGACTTCCCTTCAAAGTATAATTATTTTAAATTTGCAGCTTATTTCCATGAGATTTACTAAGAGATATAAATAATTTATGTTCATACTGATCATCATGTAGTATTTCTATTTTGAATGATCCATTTTGTCCTTAGTCTGTTTTTCTCATGGGTGTGCATTATTGGTAATTCATATATGAGCACATATGTATGGTCATTTTTTTTTGAGACAGATAGAGAGAGCATGCGCTTGGGGGAGGAGCAGAGAGAGAAAGGTAGAAAGAGAAATCCCAAGCAGGATCCACACTGCCACCACAGAGCCCAGCACAGGACTCAAACCCACAAACCATGAGATCATGACCTGAACTGAAACCAAGAGTCGGACGCTTAACCAACTGAGCCACCCAGGTGCCCCATATAGTTATTTTTTATTATGTTTTATTTGTGCAAATATTTTGTCTCTGTTTATTGTTTATGTGTCAGTCTTATGTTATTGTTGTTTTAAATATTGTTTATGGTAAAACTTGTCAGTTTTTTAGTGTTTCTGGTTTGTTGTCATGTTTTGGATAGTCTTTCCCACTCGAGGGTTATGAAAACTCCCACCTATATTCCTGTCCAGGATTTTATGTGTTAAATTTCTACATTTAAATGTTGAATACGTTGGGAATTTATTTAGTTGCAATGAATGAGTTAAGTAAAGGGTCTGATCTTTTTGCAACATAGCTCACTGGTTGTAGGAGACTTGTTTGGTAAATAATCCATGATGCCCAAGAAAATATATGGCATATTAACTTATAACATTATGAATCGTTACAAAGTAGTAACATACAAAACCTTGACCTGGGTGCAAAAATAGAATAATTCCAGGATCCCAAGAGCTCCCACCCACCCCTCCTCAATTACTACCAACACCCTCCTCTGCAAAGATGACCATTATTCTCACTTTTAAGGTGTTCTTGCCTTTCTTTAAAAAAATTATTTTAGAGAGAGTTGGGGAGAGGGGCAGAGGGAGAGAGAGAGAAACAGAGAGACAGAGAGACAGAGAATCTTAAGCAAGCTCCACGTGGAGCCTGACATGGGGCTTGATCCCAGGACCCTGGGATCATGACTTGAGCTGAAATCAAGAATCAGACACTCAACTGACTGAGCCCCCCAGGAGACCCTCTATGCCTTTCTTTAAAGTTTGCCTCCTAAATATATATCCCCAAACACTATGAAGTTTAGACTTGCTTGTTGTGTTGTGAAATATTTCAAACAATGTATGTCATTTCGCGGCTGACTTCTTGCACTCTACATTATGTGTTGAAGATTCAAGCATGATGTGGCAAGTAGCAGTGTCTCCTTCACTCTAATTGTTGTACAGTGATCCCCTTAAGAATATAACTGACACTTATATATTCTGTCACTGATGGATATTTGAGTCTCCTTTGAGACTATTAGGAATAGTGTTGCTATGATTGTTCTGGAACATCTCCTGGTACAAATGAGTATAATTTTCTCCAGTGAATATGACCAAGAATTGAGTTGCTGGTTCATAGATTATGCATATTGACTTTACTAGATAATGCTAAGCAGTATTCCAGAATATTCTGCCAATTTATAACTGTACCAGCTGTAAAAATATGCCCTGTGTTTCCACGCCATTTTCAAATCTTGTTACAGTCAGTTCTTAAATGTTTGCTCATGTGGTTGGTTTGGGATAGAATTTCAATATGGTTTTACTTTGCATTTCCCATATGATTTAGAAGGGAGTATCTTTTCAAATTTCTACAGACCGTATGAATTTTCTATTAAAACAAATATTAAAAATGTTGCCCATTCAGTTTTGTAATTATAATAGTAAATTTTGTCAACAATACTCAAAAAAAAAGTGTGTAATACTTGGAAATATCATTCTCCAACACTGTTATTTGGAGTTAATGCCTTGTGAAATGAAATAGGATATAGAAGGATAGTAGAAATTACAGACTTACATATCCCTTGTTTAGAATTATACTCCCATATCTGATTAGGTGCTTCACACAAAACAGATCCTTCATATTTGCTGAATTTCAGATGCGAAACAGTTTGGAATCTGTCAGTTTGGATTAAGTGCATGAGGGTTTTAAATTTTAACATGGTACTTACAGAAAAGTATACTCCAAGGCCAACATATGCATGTGTTTAGCTCTCTTAGTGAGTGTAAGAAAACTTAAAGATGATATTAAAGTGATGTGTATTTTATTTGTTAAAATGACTAGTTGTGCATAGCAGTATGAACTGCATTTTATCAGTCTTGGAGTGTTTCTTTATTGCATGGAAGTGTCAAATTAGAAATGTTTAAGTAAAATCTTTTTAAATCAGAACTTCTAGATACCTGCATTAGGTCATTACTCTTTTCTAATGTATAAGCCTTAAAATACAGTACATAAGGATTGCCATACCATGTATCATTGGACTGACTTTTTGTGTGCTCTTAAAGGTTATCTGCTTTTTTAAAATGTAATAGGAATGGACAGACTCAGTGTAAAGTTCACGTAAGTTTTGGTTGGATGATATTGATGATGTTGGCTGAATTAATTTCTTCTCAGATGGTTATTTCTGTCTTTTCCATCTGTTCTTGAATTATCTTTTCAAAAATTACTCGGCTTATTTGTATTTCTTTGAGTGTATCTTTCTTTAGATTCTCCTCCAAATTTGTTATACAAAATGGCACTTATTAGTGCTAGACGTACAAACTTCCACTATCCTTCATTCTTACTTATGTGAATACTGATAGTCATTTGAGAAGCTACATTTATATCTCCACAACACTAAAACAGCCATTGAAATAATAATATCATTTAGCAAATAAAGGAAGGAGATTGGATTCAGTCTCTTATTGAAAAAGTGAAAGACAATAAATCTGTCAGTGTTTCCTACTCCATCAACAGAGAACTTTGGTGGCTGCCAATAGGTTATTAATCTCACTGTCAGCCTGGACCACAGAGAGTTCAGTATTTGTGGTCGATTCAAGCATGCGCTTATCTAGTATAAAGTTTACATTCAGTGATCTACTAGGGGTGTGTACAAATTACTGTGGGATCAGAGAGAAAGAACAACTCATTGAGGTAACCCAACAGGGATGGCGAGGAAAGTTTCATAAAGGAGAGGAGATCTGAGTTGGCTGTTCAACATTGGATTGGAAGGTATAGAGAAAGTGGTAGAGTGCACAACAGAGACAATAAATGGAGCAAAAATCAGTCTCTGAACATGAGTGTACTGTGAACACTGGATGTGTACTGGGAAAGGTGAGTTGGACCAGGGGTGGAGAGCTCTGTTGAGGAATTTGATCTCTGCCTTGAAGGTCCCATGGGACCATTAATTGAAAAAGGGTTACATAATCATAGACATGTTTTAAGAAAGTGGATCTGGGGCGTCTGGGTGGCTCAGTAGGTTGATCCTTGATTTGGGCTCAGGTCATGATCTCATGATTCATGAGATCAAGTCCCACATCGGGCTCCACACTGACAGCATGGAGCCTACTTGGGAATCTCTCTCTCCCTCTCTCTTTGCCCCTTCCCTGCTCATACTCTTTCTTCATTCCCTTGCTCTTGCTCTCTCTCACAATAAACAAATGAACTTAAAAGAAAAGTGGATCTTATGAAATTTCAATACATATACATATATATATATTTGATATATATATTTGATATATATATACATATATATGTATCAAATACATATATATATATCAAATATATATATCAAATATATAAGATTTGGTGACAGATCAAATGATGGTGACCTTCTCCTGATAACAGGATACAGGAAGAGAAGTAGGTTTGTGAATAAAGGTGATGGGCTTGCTGTGGGACATATTTCATTGATGTAACTGTGGGAAGCACAAATGAAGTTTTTCTGGCCAATTGGAAAGGCATATTTATTCTGGAGGAGGCATTCTAAATTTAAGTTCTATCATTAAAGCTCATGTGTTGTGGGAATATTACTAAACTATTTACATGCAGTGATTGTTTAGTGCATCTGTTCAGTAAGTATCGATTCAAACATCATAAGGACACACAAGAAGGCAGTTGATTCTGCTGTATTTGTGAAGGTACATGAGTAGCAGGGTGCAAGTATCGTGGATTTGGTGACATTGGATATTGAAAGATGAGCAGAAATTTAACTGGCAAGTATATGTCTTGGTTAGGACTGGACTGAAGCTGTGAACTAAGACAGCAAAATAAGGCACTTTAATATGTGGACTGTATGAACAACTGACTCTTCATTAATTTTCTGTAATAAATTAGCCTGTCTTGATTTATGATATTTTGCCTTTCCATATGAAGTTTCTATAGCCTATGAACTGTATTACAGCTGTAGCTATAAAGTAAGTCAGCTAACAGTTGGCTTAATATAGCTTTTTAAAACCCCAACAGATTCATGACCAAAAAAAACCCAAAAAACAAAAAAACACACCAAGAAATGCAGAGTGGCTAATTATTCTCCAATATTTGAAAAAGGATACCTGAATTATAATCTGCTAGGGAAAAAATGAACCTAGGGCTGAGTATGAACACTTTTCAGTGTAACTTTATAGAAGAAATACAAGACAGAAACTGTCCATAATTAAATAAATGAAACGTTGATATCCGAATCCATATGCCAGCATTTCTATCATCCTTTCCAGAGAGGCACAGAAGCCAATAATGCATATCCGGGAAACTTCCCGAATGCCTTAAAATGTTAATAAATTATCTCCACAAATACATGTGCCCTCAAACTTAAAAATTGATGTTGATGTGATAACTGGACTGCATTCCCTCTCAGGAATAATGTGGTGGAAGGTTCCCATATCTGTCCATGCAGGACTAGTTAACGGTATGTGGTTGTGTTGCTGATGGTTCTGTGGTTAGTCTCTTTGTCTCCACAGTCAAAAAAATGACATTTTTTGTCATTCACACACACACACACACACACACACACACACACACACACACCCATGATGAGGGCGGATGTGTTTATGTACACCAGAAGGTAACTGGGGCTCAGGAAATCTGGGTTCGGGCACCAACCTTGCTAATGTCTACTTTGCTGGCCTTAGATAAATCATTTAGCCTCTGCTTGCATGGGTTTCCTCATCTATTAAGTACACTGCAGAAAGTCATGGATTCTCTTGACATTTTATAAAATAATAAATGAGTGCTGGCGTATTTTTCCAAGGAGAGATCTGGGGTCTACCAGTTAGAGTTCTTGTCTGTGGACAACAGGAACCAACCTCATTAAGTGGGATGGAAAAGGATTTTATTAGAAGGGTTTAGGTGCAGAGTGCAAGCTTGGACAACCAGTTCATGCAACAGCCCAGGGAAGCAAGGCCCTGCCGAGAACTAGCCCCTGCTGCCATCACTTTGGAACTGGGTGCCGAGTTCCTCCACTCATGGACACTCATTTCTGTGCTGTTGCTCTTGCAAACTCTGCCACAGACCCTGTGCCTTTTCTTCCACCCTCAAGAACCAAAGCCCTGGCCAAGACTGGCTGGTGTGTCCCTCTTCTGTCCACCAGTGCGTAGGAAGAGGGAGTATCCCTGGGGAAGGGGAAGAGCTCTGCCTCCTGCTGAACCTGGACCCATCTCTAAGTAGGAAGAGAGACAGGTTGAAGGGCAGCCAGAACAACACTATCTCTTGCAATATCTTCCACCAGATTCTCAAAGGGACAGTGACCCCCACCTCTGCTGCCAGAAAAGATTATGAATCACTGCATTAGATTATCTTTAATTACAGCTCTGAAATTATATGATTCGAAATACTAATTTTCCTTTCTTCCATCATCTACCAACTCAGAATTTCTTTAACAAGATACAAACGCAGCAACAGAATGACTAACAACATTGCAGGGTCAGCCCCGAAGCATCTTATGATCATTTCAGTGGGTGTGTAATTATGATGGTTGGGCTAATGACAGAGAGGAACAGATGTCTTGGAGTAGTCACCCAGCTGAATTTCTGCCAAACCAGCACCGATTCCTCAGACAAAGGGAAATTTTCTTTCTCGTATAGCCTCCCGGTGCTGCGTTGAGTATATTAAAATGCAGTCTGGCTTCATGGCTAAGTGCGCAAATTTTAAGGTTAATAAGAATGGATATAAATTTTGAATCTCTTCCTTATGAGCTGGTTCACCGGGGAAGGGAACTTGGCGTCAGTACGTGTCTGTTTCCTGTTTAGTAAAATGATAGTAATGATGCTGGTCAGTGTGTGGTATGGTGAAAACAAAATGATGGAATTCAAAGAACTGCAGTGTTTGACACATAGTTACAGCTCAAGAAATAATGATGAAAGCCATAACGATAGTAGTTAAGGAATTCCCAAACTTTGAATCCAACTCATTGCAAAGACTGCTTATACTTTAACATTTCAAGTCAAGAATAATACTGGTATTAAGGTCGTGCACTTTGATACGTGGTCCCTGTTAAAATGAGTTCTATGAATTACAAAATTGATGCCCAATTGTCAAAAAACATCACCTCGAAATGTACCTATGAACATCATTTGCTTATGTGGCCGATAGAGCCCCAGTAACAATACATACAATATTTTTTTTTAATGACAACGTTATCCTAAGTTATGTCAAAATATGTATGATTTGGTATCATCAGACTAAGTGGAAGATGAAACGCCCAGAGGGTTTAATAAGAGAATTCGTCTTGAAAACCGAACGAAACAAAAGCGTCACTCCAGCTCCCGGCCTCCTCGGCACTTGGTCTTGGTCTTGCCGGAGGCGGGTAAGAAAATTATCTGTGGAACTATTTCCAGGCGCAGCAGGAACAGGCTTCATGGTGTGTTAGTTGTTTGTATCCTTTGGAAGCCTGGCCGATTCCGTGACCCTCCTAACAAGTGTGCCCTCCCTGTGCGTTTTGCAGGTAAATGCGAATGTGGCAAGTGCACCTGCTACCCTCCGGGAGACCCCAGGGTGTACGGCAAGACGTGTGAATGCGACGGCCGCCGCTGTGAAGGCCTGGACGGCACGGTCTGTGGGGGTAAGCGCTTCTCACAGCTTCGCGGCCTGCCTTTCTTACCCTTCTTCTCCTTCTTCTTCTTCTTCTTCTTCTTCTTCTTCTTCTTCTTTTTAACAAAAGGAAACTCTGTTAAAAAAGAAGATAAGATAACCTGAAGGCAATATACAAGTAGACCTAAAAGCATTACACAATTCGGTTTGTAATGATCTTTATTTTCTTGGACTCTTGACTTAGGGATATGTGAAAATATGCAGCCCGCTGGTCACAAAAGGTTGTTGAGATTATGCTAAATCTTGTGAAGATAGTGACAGGTTTTGCTGCACCTGCTCAGTTAGAAATGATGTTTCTTGCTCTGCTAATAAAAACTGGTAGGGGAAGCATGTATTACCTGCAAACGTGGGGGTAAAATCACACTCTACTTACAAAAGCACAGAATATAGACATTCCATTTCCATGATGGCTGGGAGACCCAACAGGAGCTCACCGAAGGTAATAATCTTCAGAGCAAGGGGGACCCAGGGAGAGGCCAGGCAGCAGAGGGAGTGCAGCACAAATGAGGTCCTTGAGGGCGAACGTGACAGTGTCTACCCAAGCTTCATGCAGCCAAGGGGATGGGGCCAACCCTCATTGTCCTGTTTCAGTCTTGCAAAACTTCATGTTGTAGAGATGATGCCTGCAGACTGCAGCTCCGTGCAGGTGTCCAGAACCAGCAGATAATGATTGTAATGTGATTGGGTGCTGTTATCAGGGAAAAACCAAAATGCACAGACAGCTCACTGAAGGCGGGGACGCCATCTACCTGGCATCCCTGTGTGTCTTTCTCTCTGTTCTCTCGCTGACCAACTATAACACACTGGCGATTTGAACAAACATCCTTTGTTCTTTCCTTTCTCTGTGAGCCAAGGGAAGAGGCCCTTGCACAGCCCCAAGAGATCGCTCCTGCTTTCTGCAGTTCACAGATGCGACAGGGAGTGAGGTTGGAGGTGTCAGTGTCCCAAAACTAAAAAGTGGCAGAACCCAGGATGTGGGCTCTGACGTTCAGTTCACAGATTTTTCTCGATACCACAGTTTTCCCCAGGGTGACATCAGACTGTTTGGACTTTTTGGCAATATTATTTTTAGTTTAGATTTTTTTTTTCTTCATTGGTAACAGTTACCAGAAATATCTAAATCGATTATAGTCTTTTTATTTTTCTGGTAAGTGCTCTATGTTTACTAACTCATTTAATTATTTTTTTAAGAATCTTTATTTATTTTTGAGAGAGAGAGGGAGACAGGATCCCAACCAGGCTCTGAGCTGTCAGAGAAGGGCCCGACATGGGGCCTGATCATGAACTGTGAGATCATGACCTGAACCGAAATTAGGAGTTGGACACTTAACCGATTGAGCCACCCAAGTGCTCCCTAACTCATGTAGTTCTTACAATGGTATCTAAAGCCCCTACAAAGAACCACATACACATCTTTGCTCGTATTATTAGCACTGTCATATCTCTGACATGGAGCGTCTATCTCACATGGGTCTCCCTGCCCATCTGCCTCAGTAACTTGGTTGAAATGGTTGATATTGTAGAAACCGATTACACCTACGTACCCATAAATTATAGACCCCCTCCCCCCAGTGCATCTCTCTCTACAACTTTGGGGAGGAAATCAAAGATGACAACAAATCTGTATAACTCCCTGCTAGATGAAATCAAACATGTGTTAGGTAAGTGAGAGAACATCTCACAAAGTAATTTTTTACACTAATACTTGACTCTGCTTGTCTATACTCTCTGTATTTTGTCCATCTACCCAGAGTTATCTGTGCCCCCGGGAAAACTGATTTTCACTAGCTAAACTAGTAAAACACCAATGTATAAACCAGGATACCAGTTACTTGACATCCAACGAGAAATATAATTGTGCTGGAGACTAGAACACTTTGTAGGGGAACTCTGTGGGAAGTAAGATTCAGAGATAAGGATTTGAATGCAAGGAATGTATTGAAAAGGTGAAGGATACATTGTAGGAGAGTGGATAAGGGAAGGCAGTCAGTTACGATGGTGTTATCAATCCAGTTACCACGACGGTCAACTGTAGCTTCATCCAAGGACAGGAGATGAACCTCTGGGAGCCCAAGTGAAGCACACAGCTCTGATTTTTCCATCAGTCATTGGTCGAGGACTGCTTCTAGGAGCCATGAGCTCGCCTGCCACATCCAGCATGCCTCAAAGGTACACGCATGATCTCAGAGCAGTCTTCTCTGGCTAGAGACACCCTTGGGGCCGAGAACCCCAGGTGGCACCGGGTGGAAATCCCCAGAACAGTAAGGATGATATTGGTGGGCCCAGCTGCGGCTGCCAAAATACATCTGCCAAAGGAACAGACCACTCATGCCGGGTGGCCTGAGTGTCTTCTCTGGATAGTGTAGCAGACAAACCAGCACAGTCTTATTCTTCAATACTGGTTAGATTCTGCCAACCATCCGATCCAGCCTTTCTTGATACAGGATGTAATGCAGTAGATTAGACAATAGCTGTAGACATGCTAACACCCCTTATCTTCCTGCTATAGCCTTGGTTACAACTTGGAAGATCCTTACTCACACAGTGAGAAATTAATTCTTAGGTGGTTGATCTCACCGAATAGAGATGGTATCATGGAACTTAATTATCAGAGGACAAAGGCATTTTTGAGTTTGGACAGAACACTGCTGCTGCTCCCGTGTGCTCAAAAGAAGAGCACAGCCCAGCCAGCAGCAGGCACGTAGCAGCCAGATATGCATAGTATCTTTGATCACTATAATCTATAATTGGATGCATCGTCTCAGTGCTTTTTTCTTAAATTGTAAAAACCAGATCTAAAAAAAATCACCTATGCATTTAATTTCATATTTTAAATCTTATTAAAGACACTTTATCGACCAAAGATTTCCGAATACCTTTCAAGTATGTAAAGGAAAACAATTCTTGGACATTTTCCTTGAAAATATTGTATGTTATTCATAATTTCACTTTCATATGTGAATAATGTCCTTGAGAGATTTAGGGTTGGGTAATACTGGTATTTTAAAAGATTGTCTTTAGGTAACAATGACTTGTTTTTCCTTCCTTCTTCTGCTTCATCAAAGCTCCTTGAGCTGACCAGCCTAGGTGACAGTGTGGGACATCAAATTCTGCCACCATTTCTTCACTAGGACTTCTGCATGCATCTTTATACATACAAGTCAGTGTGTTTTCTGCTTTTCTTGTCATTTACTTGAGTCTTTACTCTGGATGGTCAATCCTATTGTTCGGAGAGGGATAGTTCCAGGATGGAGAGGGAGAGATTTCCCCACCAATGGCCTACTCATGTTTATCCTAAGTAACATACAGCTAGAAAAGCTACATATAACTCACAGCCCCCACACACACACTGTTTAGTATTCCCCAACAAGGCACTGTCTGGTCTTCTCATTCATGGTAGCTATAGTCTATCAAGTTTCCGTGAACACTGAATTAGCAAATACTGAACCATTGCTCCTAAGAAAAATACGGGGCCAACTTCCTGCCTCTGGTCAGGATTTTTCATCAACAGATCAATACATACCGTTGTATTATGTTTATTTCTGTTTAAAGACCTTGTATAATGCATACTTGATTCGTTAATATGGAACTCATGGCCAACAGCCCTATGACTCACGTCTGAGCGGAGATTATGTGACAGGTGTTTTCTCCGTAAGGCACATTACAGCCTTTTTGCCCTTAGGTACACGAGGCATTTCAGCACTATACTTAGGGGCCATCTCAAACATCAAAATTATCAACAAAAAGCATGAAAATGTGAAAAGCATAGCCCTAAATACACTGCAGAAAGGACACTTCTTTACAGTGTAAGAGTTAACACAAGAGGCAGAGCGTGATCTTCTTTGGCCTTAGCTGAGAACGTGAACCATTCTGCCTGTGTGCTCAAATGACCTGGAAAACTTTAATGAGTATTGATTTCAGGGATACAAATACATTTCAGTGAGTAAGCAAATTCTCAAATACAGAATTTTCAAATAATGAGAATCAGCTGTAATTCATGTTCTCACTGGGAATATTACCTCCCACCGCAGCTTTGCGCGTGGGCTCAAAGTGGGATTTCTTTAGGACAGCTAATAAAGGTACTGTGATTTTAATTCTTTTATTTTCAGAGCACTGCTTTAGGGGAGGAATTACTTGAGCCTTGGTTATCATAGTCTTGAATTTCATCTCTGTCTCCGCTCTTCTCTGGAAAGAAAATACAAGAGACAAGACATTAATTGATATGTTTGAACCTATGGTAACTTTGGTACTAAAGTATACAGCATACTAAACCAGTTGATGAGGCGATCACAAGTTCCTGTGTTTTTCATGCAAATGCAAATGTACTTGAATATTAAGAAATATAAATGGCAATACGGTGAAGCAGTCAAGACTACAGATGGGAGCATTTTTTCCCCAGCCCTGGCTCTGCCACTTACAAACAATATTACTTGAGACGGTTTACATAACCTCTACTTCTCACCTATAAAGTGATAATCATAATATACCTCTTTTGTAGAGTTACGATAAGATTAGTAGAGTTAATGCAGATAAAGTAGCCAGCATATAAGTGTATATATGTATGGCATACACTTACATATGCACACATCATGTATTATTATTACTGGTATTAGATACAGATAAAGAGAATGGCACACATAACAAACTCAGGCAGAAGTTTCTGCTGTGGACTACAGTTAACCCTAAGGGATGTGTAACAGGGCTCCACGTTTGCTTATTAATGCCTTTTGTAAGAACAGTTTATTATTCAGAACTGTGACTTTCTGGTGTTCCGTTTTAGACAGAATGAATGTTTTCTCCTGTCTACTTTTTGCATAAAGCCGTCTTTCTCCTCACACTTGACACTGAGCTACCAAATCAAAGTGGCCGCCATATTTTTAGTGGCTCTCACTCAGCAGTGCAGCTTCTGTGGGGGAGCTTCTCATAGATTTTCCCAAGCATGGAAGAGCATAATTAACAAGACACTGGCCATTGGGGTTCCTCGGGTCACAGTATGCATTACCAAAGTTTCTGTATTTCTCAGTCTATCTAAAAATATCCATTATCCTAGTGAAACCCCTCTTATCATGTATATAGCACATCACAGTAATTGAGTCAGCAGATACTCATTGCATGCTTATTCCCTGTAAAGCCCTGCTCTGCCCTTCAAACCCACACATGCCCTTAAATAATTTTATCTCCTTGATACCATTCCCTCTGGCCTCTAAACTTATAGCATTCCTCTTGGTTCAGTGTTAAACCCATGTAAACTTGGTCTATCCTCAACGATTCCACATAACTGACTCTCCCTAAGGTTATGATAAGTCCTAGTCACGCACATCCTTGGTGATTTTCAGTTCTCCAGCATGTGACCAAGTTTAAACACAGAATTGTGGGTACTCTAAAGCCCCTATGAAATGGTCTCCCCTCTGAGCCTCGGAGACCCCTGTCCTACCCATTTCTTCTCCCACTTCTCTTATAACCACTTTATTTCTTTCTCTTGTTCTTCTCCCAGAGCCTACCAATAAATCTTATATTTCCCTTGAAATGGCTCCTGGATGTCTTTCTACTTGCTGTGTGTTGCCCTTGAGCGATCTCAGCATCTCCCACGTTCATGTTCAGGACAGTCTCTCCAGGTGATTTCTTAGCTCCATTCTCCTCAGCTTCAGACTCTTCTTTTCAAATTCTAATTAAATGTTTTCATATGGAAATTCTTCCAACCTCTGCCTGGTTGAAGCTGAAGTTATCATTTATTTCTTCATTAATTCATCAAATATTTATTGAGCCTCCACTATTTGCCAGCACTGGAGATTCGGTGGTGAGTCTGCTGGGGCTTACAATTAAATTTGAAGGGCAGACATTGACAAAGGAATGACAATGAATTGGGTCCTGCTGAAAGGACAGCCATGGGTTCAGTGGGAATATACATAATCGGGGGGTGTAACATAGACTCTAATGCCTCCATATCTGGGTAACACTATATGGTGCACAGTATGTGCTTCACATGTATTAATCAGCTGAATGTGACAACCACCATACTTATGACAGGCTGCATACAACTTAGCCAGGTGCTGGCGGCAGGTGTGACACAAACAGTCACAGAGAACAGCACGTGTGGGGCATCTGTGGATAAAGCAAGAGCGATGTATTCCAGGAACATTTGAGAACCAGAGAGAAACCCTGGCTGGTTGGAGATTGGAATGCAAAGGGGGGAAGGGTGCAACACGTTTTGAAAACCATATTAATGATTTGAGGCTTCCATCAAAGGGTGATAGGAAGCCATCGAAGAGGTTTAAACAAGGCCGTAACATGACTCCTGCAGTGAAAAAGTACATCTAGCTGCGGGGTGAAGTGTGGATCGCTGGGAGGAGTTTGTTTGCAAAAGCTGGTGGGTGGAGATGTTTCCGAGAGGAGACCTGGAGAGAGGTGAAGGCGGTTCAGCCAGGCAGGGGACAGTACAGATGGAAAAACTTGCTAGTACTGGCGACAGTATTAGATGTGGACAGCAGGCTGCCGAAACCCTTACTTTGCTACAAGAGATGCTGACCCTCAAGCTCCTGGCTTGGGTTCCCCGGAAACAGATGAAGATGGTGTGTGCCAGGGTTACCAGAAAACACTTCTCATGGCAATAGTGACCTACGATTAATAAATTTCAACCAATTTGGGAGGGATTATGACTCAACTATGAATGTCTGATGGGGATGCCGTGACTTCGTGGGATTTCTGGGAGCTTATGCCCAAGGAATCATTAGGAGAGGTTTTGGCTCCTCTGGGACATAAGTCAGGGAAGCCTCAGCACCTGTGCAGTATGGATCTCGTCTCTGGGCATCTGGGCTGTGTTATCCGAAGAGAAGGAAATCCCCACACCACTATATTGAGCTGTCACCCTCATGAATTGCTCAAGGACTGGCATGGAGAGGAAAGCCTGGTACCGTCCTGCTGCCAGGATGGGGTTCCTGACCCGTTTCCTTCCTGGGAGATTGGTGCTGAGTGTCAGCCAAATGCTTAGACGGACCTCCACTGCCCAAGGAGTCTGAGCAGCATTTACAGAAACCCATGATTAAAGGATGTGAGTGAGAGCGGGGTAGGTTCAAGGATGAATCCCAAGTATGAATCCCAAGTTTCTGATTCGAGTAATTGGATGGGGGGAAGGAGACAACGCTTTTGTGGCACCAATTGTCTCCATCTTGTTTTAAAACAATGATTTCTTCATGGAGGTCCATGGAGATGGAGAAATTTGGATGTGTTATGACTTTGTCCCTTTTACCTGACATCATATTCCTTATCTTTGCTTCTTCTGGAACAACTCCTCGTCATTTTTCTATTTTTCCGTCAGTCTTCCAAATTATCTCCTTTAAAGAACCATTCTGAAATTATTCTAGACTTCCTCCATACTGCAATACCTTCATTATTATAACATTGTGACATGTCATTGTAAGTGTGCTTATGTGTCTTTTCTTCAAATGTGTACACTTCCCATGGGTGTAATGAAAGTCTCTCTCTCTCTCTCTCTCTCTCTCTCTCTCTCTGTCTCTAATTATTGTATCCTCAAGCTTAGGATTAAGATCTCAAAAAGTTTTTTTTTCTTTGAATAAATTAGAAATTAAGAGAACCACAAATAAGGGAGGGAGCGGGGGGCAGGGAGAGAGAGAGAGAGAAAGACAGAGAGAGAGAGACAGATCTCAGTTTGAAATCAGAGAATTCTTCAAGTTGGAATGAACATCTGACTGGGGCCTTGAACAGCAAATATTTAGATGTATGAAGCTTGGGTGTGAAGAACATTTTGGGTCTGGGAAAGCTAAGTGAAGGCACAGAGATGAAAAAATATTGGACATGTGGAAGAAATATACTGTTTCATTTTCTTACATCAGAACTCTTCTCCACTGCTCTTTAACCCATCTTTGGGAAGGATTTTTTTCAAACTACTCATTTATCATTTATGGTATAAATTACTTCACTTTGTTTATTTTATTTTGCTCATCTTTAGATGTTAAGACATTATTAAATATTTCACTTTGATTTTTTTTATTTTTCAACCTTTAAAAAAGACTAAAATATAAAGGACAAAATAAAAATCACTCATAAATCCATCCTTCGAAAATGATATCTGGGAATCTTTTGTTGTATTTCTACATTTTTTTTTTGGAGGGATAGAACTTTTTAAAAAATCTTGGTTTATGAATCTTCTGTGGGTGTTTTGATATTTTGTCTGGAGAAAGTCCACAATCTATGGTGTGTGTGCGTGCACTCTGCTGCATTTTTTCAAGGAAAATTTAAGTGAAAGAGGTCACCATTTTCTTGGAAGCTAAGTGAGCAGTGCCACACAGCAAGCTGAATGTGAACTTCATACTCGACCGACCAGGAATTGGATTCTGGCTCCATTTCCTACTAGTTGTAGTAACTTGGACAGGTTATTTGGTCTCTCTGCCTTGGTACACTCATGTGTATGGTAAGGATTATAATGCCCACCTATTGGCTTTATGATGAGAAGGGGACATAAAGAATGAAACGTGACTGGTATTACATGCCAGGAAGGCATCAATGCACGCCCTGGGTACTAGGTGGAGAGTGAAAGATTGAAACGTCCGTCTTCAGAACAGGAGAAAACAATATGTCTGTCTTGGCTATCGTAAAGCATTAGCTACGGAGGTTTTGGAAGGAAGTTGGCATCATTTGAATCAGCAGTCCTGTGCCTCAGAGGAGTGAAGGCTATGTGTTCAAAGCTTTAACTTCCCCATGCTGTGGCAGCCAGTGGTTGACAAATATTACTACCATGAGTACGTGAAACTCCTTAACATCATCCTTCTGGTGTGGCTTCAGAGGAGAATGAAGCAGAATCACTAATTCAGGTCATTTTCTCAGTGCACTACCAGACACAGGCACGGTCTTTCACGGGGAGGAATGAACTAGAACCCTGTGCAGCCATTGTGTCACCAGAGAGCAAAGCAGGGACTGCCTGAGTATTTTAGCAAACAAGGAATAAGTAAAATCAAACACATCCGTAAACCTACCTAATCAGCATGCACCTGAGAAATAATAACTAACACTGTTTATCCCCTCCTAACAATAACGCTGGAGATGATTAAACCAGTTCTGGTAGGCTGGGGTAAATTAGCAATTGTACCTGAAGGTGAATGTAAGTAATTACATAATTTTAAGCGGTTCCGTTTTGATTACACCAAAATCACGACCTGAAAATGGCAAGCAGAAAATCAGTATGAAGTAAGACCATTCTTCATTTAACTAAATTATTGGTTAGTCATGTTCAATGATCATAGACCACATGTGGACCTTCTCAAAACATCTTTATTAACAATAAAAATTGTGTGTGATCTGTAAATGCATGGATTTTTTTTTAATCAAATAAGTCACTACTGAAAACAAAAACAAAAATGCTGAGTCCAGGGTGATAATCCCTAAGTATTGCTCACTTTTTAGTGGATTATGATTTTAGGATTTCATAAACAAAATATATCCACGCGTTGGCTCAGGTGTGTCTAATTGTCTTAGCCGAGCATAAGCTTAATCAGAGACCTCCCTCCTGTCCTCCATTTACCCAGGATGAGAATAAGAAATGGACTGCTTATTGCTTTCCTTCTTTGCTCTGTGCTCCTGGAATAAATGCTGCCCATGAGTCCAGTTGAAGAACAAGAAGGGGTAATGAAGAGCCACCTCTTAATTACACAATCAGTTCACATTTCTCCTGGGAGTTGTTTAGTTCAGAGCTGCAAATTAGAGAGCATACCGTCTAGAATATGAACGTGGCGACCCCCAGGTGCTGCTGGGTTGCTCACATTGGCAAAGGCCTCCACCCACTGACTCAAGCCAAGCCTTTCGTAGCTAGGGTCGCAGTGCGATTGCCTCCAGTTTGCATCTTAAGTTACTGCAGAGATAGATAAGGAGGTGACTACCCGAAAGCCATTAATGTCCCACACACCTTCTGTATTCACTTCTGCCCTTCCAGTGTGACTTTTATTGTCATGCTCAGAGAAAGCCTCCGGTGTGTCTATCAACTAGGGAAAGAAAAAGGGGAGAGAGAAAAGGGCAAAGAGCAAAGGACACATACATGCTGGCTGTGTCCCATCTGGTTTTCTTTGGAGGACAGCAGCTATCCTAGAAACTAGGAAGAGATTTTCTCTTGTATCTGACTTTTTAGAGGTAGGTCCTAGGTCAAAAGGAGCCTGGGTAATCAAACATTTTCAGATGGGCATATTATCACTTCCCTGAAAAAAAATGAGTGTCCTCCTAATATTAACAAGGGGAAAAGCATATGGGGCAGGCAATATGTAGTATTTGATGCAAAGAGATCCACTCCTGGGTCCGTTTCCTAATTGAGAAACATCATTGCCGTGGTTTAAGGAAATGTATCTCACAGCCAATGAATTTCACTGGGAAAGGTCTTTGTCTAGAGCAGCACTGTCCGATAGAATTTTCAAAGCTAATGGGAATGTTCTGTATCTGTGTCATTCAACACAGGAGCCACTGGCCACATGTGGCTACCAAGCACTTGAAATGTGACTTATGCACCTGTGAAACTGAATTTTAAATTTTACTTTAATAAACTCAAACAGTCATGTGTGACTAGTGACTACTATACTGGGCGACACAGGTCTAGAGCACCCTTGGTGAGAGAAGGGAAGAGAATGGGAAGAAGAAGTAAGGATGAGGATACCAGATGCAAGGAGGTAAGCATCTGGGAGAGGTGAATGGCTCTCAAAGTGAAAGTCCAATGGAAAATTACTCACCTATGTGAAGACTTGAGAAGTCAAGTGGAGGCCAATTTAGTGTACTTCATATGGTTTATTAGGCTGGATCTTTCTAAGGTTCATTCTAGAATGACCCACTATACATTTATTATACGAAGATAACTTACCAGTATGGATTCTGCCACCCAGCAGGCATGTTCTTACTGAAAGGTATGCACGATACTCCAGTACATCTGCCACCGCTAGGTGTTTCATTCACAGGCCTAAGCAACAGCGTGGTACAGTTGGTCCGGCAAAATCTGACTGAAACTACTATTACGGTTTTTTTTTTTTTAATTTTTTTTAACGTTTATTTATTTTTGAGACAGAGAGAGACAGAGCATGAACGGGGGAGGGTCAGAGAGAGGGAGACACAGAATCTGAAACAGGCTCCAGGCTCTGAGCTGTCAGCACAGAGCCCGATGCGGGGCTCGAACTCACGGACCGCGAGATCATGACCTGAGCCGAAGTCGGCCACCCAACCGACTGAGCCACCCAGGCGCCCCCGGTCTTTTTTTTTTTTTTAACTCTCAGTTTTCAGGAACATTGCACTCAGTAGGCCTCCTTT
This sequence comes from Lynx canadensis, assembly GCF_007474595.2. Taxonomy (NCBI): domain Eukaryota; kingdom Metazoa; phylum Chordata; class Mammalia; order Carnivora; family Felidae; genus Lynx; species Lynx canadensis. The sequence continues at coordinate 72,694,352 of NC_044303.2, forward strand.
ATGGAATACTTTCCTTTGTCATTTTATAAAATCATCTCGTTTTCCTCCTTCTTTCCTAAATGTTCCTACTTGTCTGACTTCACCTCCTCTACCCTAGCCCTAAATATGGGAGTTTCTCAAGATTTATTTCTTCCTAGATGGGTTCATGAACTTTCAGAGCTTTAAGTGCCATCTACGTTTGGCAGGTCCAGAATGTATAAGCTTAGCCTAACCTGTCCTCTGAGTACCAGATTTGCGTCATCTGATTTCTGGACTTCTCTACATGGTTGTCTTCAGAGTATCTCAGACACACAAGATTCAAAACAGAACGGATTTTCTGCTCCCAACCTCTCCGTCCTGCAGTTTCCATTTCTAACAAATAGCATCATTGTTTTTAATATTTCTGTAGCTAGAAAACTAGTTCTTTCTTTCTCACCCGCCACATCCAATCCAATAGGCGCCTGCCACCAAAGTGGATCTCTGTCTACCTCTCTCCATTAGTACTGACACCACCTCTGTCACCTTTCACTTGGACCACTGCAACATCCTCTCGCTTTCCCCACACTCCGTGCCTCCCAACACACCTTAATCTCTCCCACACAGCTGCTAAATTGAATTTGCAGATTGTGAGTTATATCATATCACTCTCTCGCATAGCACCCTTCTATGATTTCTCATCCCTCTTAGAATTGAAACTTTTTACCAAGAACAAATGATTTCCTATGCTCTCATTCCTGAACATTTCTCCAGCTTTGCTATTTATTCCATTTTTTCTTACTCAATTTTCTTTGAACACGTTGACCTTTTTTTCACTGCCTATAACATGCCAAGCTCTTTCGTATTCCAAGAACTTTCCATTAGCTTTCCTAGAACATTAGCTTTCCTCTCTGGCTTTGTGTCATCCCTTGGGTGTCACAGAGCTCTTCTCTGACTACTCCAGTTAACAGTGTTCTCACTGTTGAATACAGTAGTGTCCTTTTTAGTTGTCCCATAGCTCCAATGCATTTGTTTGTTGGTCCTTGTTTTCTACCCTTGTGGACTATAGGAACCATGAGAGTGGAGCTAGTATGATGCCTGGTACCCAGTAGTTTCTTGAATAGATGCCTATGTTATTAAAGCTTATTAAAATTTTTTTTATTGAAAGGTTTTTAAAATTTTTAAGTAAAGAGAAGCCATGTAAATGGCAAAGCAAAGCATTTGAATACCAATGCATTCTGACCATTGTCTGGGCTAGATGCCAACTTAATTTTGCAGAAGGATGTGATGAATGGGCTAATAAATGAAAAACAATCTCCTATTTCCTTGAATATAAATTTTACATTAAATTACTTGCTGTGAGGAGCCATTTAGTTATTCTCAGTGATATCCTAAGTTAAAGGGAAAATGGCTTTCTCTGCAATAGGGATTAAATGATTCCAATTATGTCCAATTGATGGTAATTCCTACTAGCCCAGGGTCAGTAAGAAACAAGAGCATTTGGAAAGTCCATAGCTTGATGTCTGTGGTCCACAGAAGCTCTTTCTCAATTTTTTGTATCCCAGGTTATCTGCCTCCAAAGATGGACAATTTTTTTTAACATCTTAAATAGATGTCACTTTAAGCAGACTTTTGTTTTATTGGTGAAGTCAAGATATAATCAATTTGGTAACTATTTTTTGTGTATGTAGCTCCTAGGGGGCACCAATTCTCTAACTTCACTCCACCCTACTGAACACAAAAGTAGAACAGCCATCCAAAAACTGTCCATTGTCCTTCAGTGGCCTATAATCATGTCCTGGATTCAGTTTATAGTTCTAAGTTGGGATTTGGGGGTGGAGGTGAGGGAATGAGAAGGAGATTAAAAAAAAAAACAAATTATTTCAATCTAGAAGGTCTTTTTGTTTGTTTGTTTGTTTGTTTTTTGAGGATCCACTATGTCTAAGGCAGTGTGCTTAGACTCTGAAGGATTGCAGTGATGAATCAGAAGTGATTCCTATTCTCAAGGAATTCACAGTCAAGTAATGGGTTTATTTGATACATAACTGGGTATCGCAAAGTGGAAGACACTGTTCCACAACAGAAGCGAAAAATAAAGTAGTATAGAAATTCAGAGGAGAAGATGAACTTTACTTGGTGACCTTAGAAAAATCTTCACAAAGGTGTAGTCACCTTCCCTGAGCTTTGAAATTTATCAGGAGCAGGCTGTGTCAGGTTGGAAGAATGGATTCCCATCTCGACAAATGCAAGAAGTCAGAAAAGCCCAGGAAATGTACAGGGACAATGAGATCAGTTCAAATGGTGAAGTGCATGAAAGGGGAGAAGAGGAGAGAGAGAGTGAGGTTGGAAAAGTTGGGTGTGTTTCAGGAACCTCAAACATAAGCAAGACTAAAGTAGGTGACCTTCATCCCACAAGCATTAGGAAGCTGCATGGGGCTGGTTCTCAAGGCTGTATGTGAGTAGAGTCGTGCTGTGGGGAGCGGGGAGCACAAATGTTGGAGAGTGACCTGATAGAAGGTACTCTCAAAGGTTGATGATGGTGACGTGGTGGACATTTTGGAAGGTAGTTTCAACAGGTTCTGGCAACTCTTTAGAAGAGGGGAGTAAGAGAGATTCAAATGTGATTCAAAACGTTTCGAACTGGGTAACTGGAAGCAGGGTTGTGCCACTGAAAGAAATACGCAAAACAGAAGAGCAGGTGTGGGAAAGAAAATTCCATATGCAAGTCTAGAAGTATCAGTTTGGATACTAGTAGAATACAGAGTAAGAATCACGGGAGTGGCCTTTAGGAGGAATTTAGAGGCTGGAGATATAGCCCAGTAATTATCGCAGTTATCTGACAGCCTGTGATTTATGACTTTTTCAAAAGAGAGATCAGAGAGAGAGAAAAGAAGGTTAAGAATAGACAGTCGGGGTGCCTGGGTGGCTTGGTTAAGCATCCGACTCTTGGTTTTGGCTCCAGTCGTGATCTCACAATTCGTCAGTTCAAGCCCCATGTCGGGCTCTACACTGGTAGCGTGGAGCCTGCTTGGGATACTCTGTCTCCCTCTCTCTCCCACTCACTTTGTCTCTGTGTCTCAAAAAGTAAATAAATGAAAATAAAAATTTAATTTAATTTAATAAAATTAAAATAAATAGAAGAGACAATCAGGGAACACCCACATCAACGGGATTAGGGGAAAAAATGTGGAAAAATGGGCAAAAGAGAAGTGTTGGAAGGAGAAGGGGGCGTCTAATGTCATGAAAACCACTCTAGGAGAGACTTTTTAAGAAGAAAGTGCCCATGAATGCCAAGCGTATACCTTAAACTGTGTAGCAGTTCAAACTACCTGTCATCACTGCCATGCTTGATTTGGTATGCCCTGGTACCTAGCAAAATGCTCCGTTCATAATCAGTAAAATTTTGCCAGACAGATAGTTTTTTGGTGGTTCTGTTTGGAGATCTGGCTGTAAGGTGCTGTGCATATAGGTTAAAGCATTGGTTGGAAATAAGAAATTAAAAGGGGACGATGTGACAGTGTAATGGGGGTGTTGGCGGCCATTAGACAGACTTCTATGCCGGTGTATGACTGTCATAAATACGGTGTTGTATACACAGCCAAAGACAAACATCCCCAGAACTGGGAGCCAATGACAAAAACAAGTGGAAAAAATTCCCAGACAGGAGTCAAAGCCTCAGGCTGTTTTTAACATCTGTACCATAAATCTACTTACACTAACATCTGTTCTTCTTAGTAAGGGGAGAGGTACACAGAGTAATATGATGGCCATAAGCCATTCCCCTGGAAGTTAACCTTTTGTTTTTTATTAGTAAACAATAGGAAAGCAGTCAATAAATGCAGCAAGCGATGGTGACGTGACCAGCCTTGCAAGCTGGTCTGGACATCCCTGGTGTGTACAATTAGGAAACGCACCGAGACGTCGTACTGACAAAAATGCAAATGAAGAAGCATTTGGTACCAAGAAAGGTTGATGAAACTCCATTTTAAATTGTCTCAAGGTTTCTTTCTTTCTCGGTCCATCTCCTATGCTGCATTCAAATATAGTATGTTAATCCGGAACTCCGTTGTGGAGTTCTTTTCAACAATGACATGCCAAATTGAGTCTGTATAAAGGAAAGCACGTTCGCTTGACAGGAAATGAGGTCCTATGGTTTGCATATTTCTTTCTTAAAAACTGTGATTCAGCTGGATATTTACCCACCTCCCCCTCTCGCCGCCCCTCCCCCACCCCGCGATTGCTTCGCAGGCCACGGCACGTGTTCCTGTGGTCGCTGCGTGTGTGACAGAGGCTGGTTCGGGACGCTCTGCCAGCACCCGCGGAAGTGTAACATGACGGAGGAACAAAGCAAGAGTTTGTGTGAATCAGCAGATGGCATATTGTGCTCGGGGAAGGGTGAGTATCTCCTGCCGGAGCTTGGACTGGGTCCCTGTTCTGACACATGGTCTGTACAGCGGCACGTACAACCTTTTACACGCCTGCGGTTTGCAGGAATGAAAACCACTCTTGCTTGTACCAGACTTCAGACTTGAAAGGTAACCGCAGGAAGTTTGGGATCTAAGAAAATGAAACGCGTGGGAAGGTTTTCCTGCAAAAAGGGCCTCAGCCGCTTGTATATATCCTCATTGCTGAGTGACACAGAACTAATAATTGCATAAAGAAGAAAAGGCAATAAGACACAATGAGCAATGAATGGAGTGAAAAAAAGGCAAAAGGGTAATTGTTGAGTTCACCTGCGACGTAGCACAGCCCAGAACTCGGAAAAGCGATCACAAGTACCTGAAATGCCAACAATCACGACTTTGGGAACTTCAGAAGCTAGATTAGGTAGATGGGTGTGTGGAGGAGGGGAGGCTTGAGGGTGGGAGAAAGACCCAAAGAGAAATAAATATTTTGTTTCATGAAAAAAAGGAAAAGCGTATATGTATCCCCAAATTCTAGTGTCATTTTCTTTGGCCTAAAAATCATTAATATTCCAACCAAACATGTACATATATGTGTGTGTGTGTGTGTGTACATATATATGTATATATATGTATAGTATATATATATGTATAGTATATTTATATGTATAGTATGTATCATAATATATATGTGTATATATGTATATACACATGTATATATGTATATATGTATAGTATGTATATATATTTATATATGTGTGTGTGTATATATATGTATAGTATATATCAAATTAAGCTTGCATGGAAGTTGTAATTCGCAAGTCAATTGAAAAGGAGCCACCAGCTCAAACATTTATCAGAGAAACAAATTCGAGAAGAGTCTTACCCATTGCCCCCACCCCACCCACCCCACTGCCCGAGAAAAGCAGAACAGATTTTTTTTCTGAGACAGAATATGAATAAATTACATTTCAGATACCTTGATGTTGATGTTTCTGTATAAATTCTGGAAAGGACTTTAAAAATCCTCCTCTCATAGTGCATATGGGCCCGTCTAGGAGGCTGTCACGTTCCTCCCTGCCAGTGCCTAGAAAAACACCAGGAAGGCTCTGGAAGCTTGCCTGATTCTCAGTAATGTTCCGGAGCTGCCCTCCGTGGAACTAGATGGCATGGAGCTGACCAACTTCTTTAATGCAGCGGCCTCCTCGCAGAACAGACAGCCCCCTCCCTCTCCTTTTCAGACAAGGCGCTACTGGACATGAAACGCCTACCCTGGGTCTGGATTAGCACGTAAATATCTTTCTGAAGGAGACAGAGTCAAGCAAAGAGAATGGCTGAATAGGAGGTAGGGGTTTCTGAAGCAGGAGGTGCTGTGGGGCTATGCCCGTGGACAGTGGCTGTTCCTTTACCCATCGCCAAAGGCCAACACTATCAGGTGCAAAGAGGCTTTTTGGCATAACTCCAGAGATAAAATCAGATGGAATGCTGTGACCACATGTGGTTCCTGGAGGAAGGCTGAAAATTGGAACAGGCTCAATTTTAATAGACAGCCGTGCTTGCCCTTGGTTCCCAGGAACGCTGTGTTTGAGACCTTGTGCTTGCTGTGGTCTGCCAAGGAGGCCATGCCTTCAACCTAATGCAGTGACAGCTGTCAGGTGACAACCCAATGGGTTTAAAGCAACCTCTTTGTTCCCTGGTTATTCTCTTAACAAATTCATTCTCATTCCAACTCCCTGAGGAATCTAGCACCAGTTTGGCTCTCGGGGGAGGAGGGGTTTTCAGCTCCTGGAAACACTTGCTTTAGGTTCGAGCTCTGTTGGGAAAAGCAAAAGTGAGGGAAGGAATGGTGGAGAAGGAGATTGACAAAGAAAACAGGAAAGGAGGTGGGATGGAATTAGCCTTCGAGGTTGGAAGCAGGAGGGAAGAAAAGAAATGTTACCAGATCAGAAGGTAGTGTCCTGCATATAACAAAGCAGTGAGAATGATTAACCTGAGTTAACTTTCTTCTTTCTTTTTTTTTTTAATGTTTATTCATTTTTTTTGAGAGAAACACACACACAGAGTGTGAGTGAGGGAGGGGCAGGGAGAGAAGAAGACAGAGACTCTGAAGCAAGCTCTAGGCTCCAAGCTCTGAGCTGTCAGCACAGAGCCGGACACGGGGCTCAAATTCACAGAGTGAGATCAGGATCTGAGCCGAAATCGGATGCTTAACCAACTGAGCCATCCAGGCGCCCCTGAATTTCTTCTTTCTGAGTACAGCTCCAAACACAGAGCCCTAAAGCTTAGAATTTTTTAGTTGGTCTTCCATAATGGCATTATCATTGGAATACAGATATTAATTTTTTATAGAAATTGTACAGAATGAGGATGCCCATCTGCATTGAAACATTCATACGCTTGGGGCACCTGGGGGGCTCAGTCAGTTCAGTGTCTGACTTCAACTCAGGTCATAATCTCAGGGTTTGTGAGTTCGAGCCCCGCGTCAGGCTGTGTGCTGACAGCTCAGAGCCTGGAGCCTGCTTCAGATTCTGTGTCTCCCTGTCTCTCTGCCCCTCCCCCACACACGCTCTGTCTCTCTTGCAAAAATAAACATTAAAAAAACTAAAAAAGAAAACATTAGTATGCTTGTTTATATTTGTTGACTTCAAAAATCAGCCACTTTATGTGTGTCTGTGTGTGTCTGTGTGTGTTTTACTAGATACGCTATTGAATCATCAACATTGTCCACTAGCAGGCCTTGGCTAAGTCATATCCAGCTACAGGTACAGGAAGAAAACACAAAGCCAAACATCAGTAGCAGTCTGTCATTCCTAAACTGAATTTCATACAAAGAGGAGTAGTTTCTTTTGAAGAAATGAACATCCTTTTTAAAGCCATTACTTTCTGAGCAGGGTCTTACTTTCCAATATCATAAATGTAGAAAGTGCAAAACAAACAAACAAACAAACAAACAAAAAACGTTGACTAAATATTGACCCAAAGGCATATCCTCGAAACAAAGCACAAAAAAACAATACAAGGAAATCTCTCTGTGCTTGATGCCTTTTCAAATTGTTTGCTTTGGGTGATGGAAATATATCCAGAGATCAATGAAGGGTTGAAAGTATATTTGTCTAAACTGTTTATCCTTCAGTGAGTGGAGAGGTTTAGAGTCATTAAACTCAAAGGGGAATGTACCAGCTGCCTGGAGGGTGTACTTTTTGAGGCTGGTGTTAGTGTTGATGGCGGACGTGCGTACTGTAGGCAGCAGCTGACTGTGGGCTTCTTTCTCTCCTCCTGTTCTGGAACCATCAGATTATAGAGGAAAGGTTATGGAGGAAGAGGGGTCAAAACCAAGATCATGAAACCGTAGGCACAGAGGAGAGTGGGGCTACAGGAGTTTTTCCTGTCCCCACGAAGGATGCCATCCCATCTCCACCCCAACAACCACAGGAGAATTAGTGCAGGAGACAGACTAACATAACAGCCTTCTAACATGGTGGCGAAAATGAGAAGGCTGTTCCAAGGTACTTGACTAGGGCCATGTATTTCTCAATCTCATGGACTTACCAGAAGTGTATGTACTTTTTCTCAAATTTGTAAATGAAACCCCCTCACCCTGATTATCACAGAGGAGATTGGAGCCCTTCTTTTCGTCCGCTTATGATGGGACAGAGGCACGGGGTAAGCCTGAGGTCACAAGGCTGCCAGCTCACAGCCCAGAGCCAGCCGGGTGTGTCCACCAGAAAGACAAGTCCAGAACGTGCTCTCCCCGTGAGCTGTGAATAAAGTTGTCACCCCCGGAGACGATGAAGAAATAGCGTTTATTTCTTTACAAATTGATAGCCAAGACAATAAATCACTCCATAGAAAAATTTAAAACAAGATACATTGTTGTGACCTTCATAACAGATGGAGTAGTTAGTACAATAGTGAAAACTGCCTGCGGGGATGTCTGGTTGCAGCATTTTGTCAGGCTTGATGAACGGAAAAGAAAATCCAACTTTATTAATGGGGCAGCTAACAAAGGTGCCTTGCCCTTAGACTCAAGTTGTTTCTGTGAATGACCGAGGGATGAGCTTAGAGCCAGGTCTCCCCTGAGTTTAGCCACCTTTGCAGAATATGTGACATAATTCATAGGCTCTTTGGGGATTTATTTATTTGGATCCAGGAGTACACAGTAACCTTTTTATGTTCATAACTTCAAGCTAGATACAGGCTGTCGCCTGTAGTACCCTTAAAGATGCTGTTGTGTGATAATGAGTGTAATTGCAGATCATCGACTGTCTCCCCCAGCTCTCCAGGGGTACATGCTGAGTCCCACATCAGCCCTGGAAGTCCACGGTGCTCACGCCCACCCACCTGTCCCACCATCTACCCCACCCCTGCTCATCCTCCACCACCAGGAAAGGGAAAGGGTACCAGTGGCGCTTCAAAACCCACCTTGGGCTGGTTGCCTCACCCAATGTGGCTGTCTCGTCAGAGCCGAGAACACACAACTTGTTTTCATGAAATGACATGAAAGTTTTTCCTGTGAGAGGCATTACGGATAGATAGGTAGATGGGTACAAAAAAGACCGAATCAGATTGAAATCTTGGGATAACTATTGTTTCTGGGCCATATGGTCATGAGAAATCCTCTTCTCCTTCCTGTACTTCCATTTTCTCATCTTTGAAGAAGGCAGAAGAATTTGATTTCCTTCTCCTTCTTAAGTCCTAAGGATGTTATGAAGACAAATGAGAAAATGTGGCTGGTTACCCAGGAATGGAAGCCAGTAAGAAGCACAGAAGGGAGATTGGAGCTTTCTTGGGGGCCTTACACGGAGAAGGAAAATAAATGGGTTAGTGATGTTGTGGTCCTGAGGTAACTACCTGAGAGTCCTACCAAAATGGGCCGGCTGCACCCTGTGGCTGGACTGGTCTCATGGGTGTGAGTGGGTGCTGGCCAGCTGAGCTCAACACTTGATCACCTCTTGGCAGTCAGGTGGCCTATGTCCGTCTGATAGAATCTTCTCCCTAAGTTTTTCCCTTTGCAAAGACAGGCAATTTGACCTCTAGCTATTGGTGAAACCAGCCAGAGCACTCCACAGCAAAGGCTATAAGAGGTTCTGATAACTATCCCACTGCGTATTTATTATTACATGCTAGGTTATGCCTAGTCTCACCAGCTGTAGAAGAATTTCCAGCCTCTAAGTTGCACTGAGAATTGATAAACGGGAAGGAACAGCACAGCTGGGGATGATGCTGACTGAGAAAAGCTAGTTTTCAGAGAACACACAGAAATCAATGCCCATTTTTCATTCTAAGTATTTCAGTAACTAGTAGACGTTGGGAACTGAAATTTACTTGTCAAACAATCTATCAATGTCTACTATATTGACTTTAGCTGAGCTTTCCAGTTAGGAAAATACTTTGATATGGCTGGAAGCTAAGTATTTCAGCAGCTATAGCAGTAATTAGAAGAGTTCCAGAATCAAGGGAAAAGTTTGAAATGAAATGTGAGATCTTCTCATGAATTGTGACCAAAAAAAAAAAAAAAAAAGATATACTACGTGTGATACATGAATATCATGGACATACAAAGTCATTTGCTTCTGCTGCTTTGTAGAAATAATTTTGCAATGTAAAGGAGGTACTATTTTAGAAACAACTAAAAACAGTCAAATTCTTCAAATAATTGAGCTTCCTCTACTCGTGGAAGTAAGGCACTAAATATGGTGCCTTCTGAAGAAATTGCAATGAAAAGTCAATGGCATGCCCCAAGTTTTCTTTGTTGCAGATAGATCGCTAACCATGTGCTAAACGAACAGTTGAATGTTGAACATTTCCGTGCCTAAGAAAATTGAAAAAAAGTCTTTAAAATGAAGATAGATTTCTAAAGTAAGGAAACACTGTACCTTGACATGACCAGGAAGGAGCCACCCTCCCTCACAGACGGACCAGCAGGCTCAGTGACTGGCAGCAGCCTGCCAGTCACTCATCAGAAGTGACAGTTGTCTGGATTGTACTGAAGACTATGTAGATCAACCCAGACCCTCAGGAAAACAGTCTAAATGAAATCATGCTGTGGTTAGGCAAGAAGTTAATCAGTGTAAACACAGTTGTCAGCGTATCACTAATTCTGACTACTCCCTTACCTTGAGAAGTGTGACAGGGAATGTCACACATTTAATTTGGCCATTGGGGATTCTTGTAGCTAAATGCATATGCCAGTTTCCACCTGAAATATCACAAAGTGCCTAAGGCCTGGGACACGTTTATACAAATCCTTTGATGATATCTGTGACAAATGCAAATTCTTTTCTGTAACCGCTTTATCCTCCAGCTTGCTAACTCATTTTGCAATCACTAATGTTTCATGGAGGCACTAATTCGTGATTGGTCCCAGTACATTTTGAACTGAGCAATATGGAATTTTGTTAAATATATCAAAATACTTCTTCACATTTTCCTAAGGTGATTTTTGATCTGAAAAATTTAGTGATACCCTTCATTTAGTAAAAGGAAATCACACTGGGAAAGAAAAACCAATCCAAGGAAACAGAAGAAAAGGGGAGGTCCTTTTTATATGTGCTTCTGTTTTAATTTTAAAGTTCTTTACTGCTGCTATGGAAGTAATTTTGCCGTGTGAGGGTTTTTTAGCCTGTCGTGTAAAGACGTGCAGACCAAGAGAGCTTTCTTCTCTTTGTGACATCATTTAATTCATGTATATTCTTTTCTTTTAAATAACCATTCATAAAATTGTTTTCCAGTAGGTCAAAATAGTTTTAATAACAGAAGAGGATGTTTTTCATTAGGGAGGAAGGACAAAGGGGAAATGGGTGAAGTAATGAGAAAGTTGGTTAGACCCAGAACCTCGGAGGAGATGAACATTCTGGGAGGATCATATGTCTCCTCGATCATGGCGGGAGGCCCCGAGGGTGAGATCCGATAAGTCACATGAACACAAGTGAGCGTGTGTACGTTTTGAGCACTTTTCTGAGCCACCCTGTGCAGCACTTTTACGAGCCACCCTAAGAAAAGCATGCAGGCAAAAATCCAAAAGGAGCAGCACAATAATTTAGTGGTACTTTTAATTATAAAATGCATCCTTATTTAATGGACCTTAGCATTCAGTTCCTTTGAAGAGCAGACACTTTTAAAACATGATTCAATTAAGGAGGGAAAAAAAGAAGAAAAGAGGGAAAAAATCATCTATTTTTGAACACCTTTTCGGAAGGCCATCTCTAAGAATCAGCACATTCTGCTCTTATTGACATTTCAACCAGCCCGGGCCATGGAACATTTGCTCAAGGCTAATTGCAACTGTCTAGATCCATAATGAAGCCTTTCCTGGATGACCTTTATGAATGACGGTAAGTAAAGCTCCCCTCTGAGCAACAGGCTCTTCGATAAACTTTTACCTTTGGAAGGTGGGTTATTAGAAGCCCGTTGTCCGTGTGTTGCCGATGTTCTATTCTAGTCAGAAACCCTTAGTGATGATGCCCTTTGTGATTTCAGGTTCTTGCCACTGTGGGAAGTGCATCTGCTCTGCTGAAGAGTGGTACATTTCTGGAGAGCTCTGTGACTGTGACGACAGGGACTGTGACAAGCACGACGGCCTCATTTGCACAGGTGCAGTGTGACCTGCTTGGTTTGCTCCGCACTCCCGGTTTGTGAGAAAGACAAACGGCCCCCCACCCCACGGTGCTGCCCGTGGCTGTGTGTGTGGTAGATACTGCTGTCCCAATTACCAAGTCCTGATAGATGGTTAGATACGTGTGCTAGATAAGTTAAAGGCGAAGTGGGGACGTAGAGAAAGTTCAGCCGGAGTGATACAAGATGGTCACTGCTGAATGGATACTGCATAGTTGGTGCTACCAAGTAGGTGCTGTTAATCGTTTGAAGGATCAGAGGTCCCATAGCTGTTTAATAAGTTAATAGCAACATGGCCGTGCAGTAAAATCTGCAGAGGATGAATGAAATGGTTTTGGTTAGGAACGGTTATGGTTTATACTAACATACTTGAACTTGGTGCATGGTTTATAGTAACACACTCGAACTTGGTGCCTTTCAGTCATGATGATGAACCCCCGCCCCCTGTATTTTATTGCAGGGAATGGAATATGTAGCTGTGGAAATTGTGAATGCTGGCGCGGATGGAATGGAAATGCGTGTGAGATCTGGCTCGGCACAGACTATCCTTAACGACCCCGTGGGACAGGACTGCATTCTTATGTTTGTAGACCATTAGGACACATAAACGCAAAGGAAACCATGTATAATCACCACTAGGACAGGTCAAATAGACTATTGCATGTTTTTCTATTTCTGAATGCCTGAGTGAAGGCTGGGCACCCATTAAAAAACAAGTTAGGCAAAAATCTGATGTAAATAAGGCCAGAAAGAATTTTTCCTCCAGAATTTACACCTGTGGTTCTCAACAAGGGTGACTTTGCCACCCCAGAAAACATTTGGTGACGTCTGCAGATAATTTCGATTGTCACACTGGGTGGGCTGGGAGGGCATGCTACCGGCCTCTAGTGCATGGAGGACACAGATGCTTCTACGAACATCCCACGGGGCACAGGACAGCCCCATGACAAAAAGTTCTCTGACTCCAAATGTCAATAGTGCCGGAGTTGAGAAACACTGAATTACATGGTTGTTACAAAGGCCACAAAAAAAGTGGTCACAAAAAAAACCACATTTGAATCTAAGGAAAAGATATATCCTCACATAAATCCATCCATCATATTTTTTCAGATTCCTTATCACTCAGCATTTCCATTTGGAGTCAGTAAAGACAAACGGGCACAAGGGCTAGTGTCGGGGGGACTAAAGGCTGGATCACCAGTGCTTTTTAAAGAAAAAGACTGGTCAGGTTGAGCCAGTAATTCATGCATCTGATCTCACTTTAAATTCACAAAAGAAGATTCCCTTATGAAGGAAGTATGAAAAGTGTACAATTTAACATTTTTAATAAATAGTGACGTTAAGTTGCTTACAATCTGTGTCAATATATATTTACCTACTGATGATTAACAACAACAACAAAAAAATGAATTGGTATTCAGGGGCACCTTCTGTTACTAGATCGTTTTGTAAACTGGGCAGGGAGGGGTTAGGTGTAAAAGGAATTTGATTTCTCACTATTGTAAATTGCGCCATGGTAACTTGCCTTTTAGAAAGAATATTTAATTGGACATAGGATGGGCCTGAAATATGCATTCATTTCCCTTAAAATATTCTTATTTCTAAGCATACATTATTTACTGAAAAAGCATCATGCAAAGAAGTCAAGAAGAGATACTATGATCAAATGGCACCAGTCTCAAAGCTCAGAAGATTAAAAAAAAAAAAATCTAGAAATGTCTTAAGTAGAAATTACAAATATTCACTCAGTGATAGGAACAAAATGTTTATTTTCTTAATGGTGAAATTTTGCTCTGTATGAAATTCACATTGAATTATGAAAATGTACAATAATTAGGACTTCCCTTACATATTTACAGTTAAATCTACTTACACACATTAGTTTAGGCAACCTTTAATTATTTGGAGCTAAAAAAACCCACTTTTTTTTCTAAATGTGAATTATATTTTGTAAAATCCTAGAGTAATGTAACAAAATCATTTCCGCATTGTTTAAGATGAAAATTTTTACTTGGAAATTTTACTTGATGATGTAAATATCCTAGAGTCATGGCTTGGACTTTATTAAGTCAAATCACCAAAAAATAAGGAAAATATGCATTTGCCGAGTTACTTAAAAATTTAATATTGAAAGTTATTTAAGAGAAAATTTATCTGATGCTGACTTTGATAGTACTAATAGTGTTCTCATACTTTAATAGATTTATAAAATTGTTATCTCTATCCTGAGATGATGGAAGTGCAACCATATTAGTTGTATCTCTATTATTGAGTATGTCCGTTGATATATCAGTTTTGTAAAACGAGGGAAATATAAGCAGTTTAGAAATCATATAGATGATATTCTTTCCTCCTCTCTATCTAATCATTTTTAGCCTCAAACATATTGTAATTATTCAGTAGCAGTTTTGATGACCGGACGATGTGCAATCATCAGAATTCACTACATCATGCAGCTTCCCACACTGCAGAACTCTGCTTTCCATAAAGGACCAGTCAATACTTTAGATTCTGTGGGCCACTGACCTCTCTGTTGCGTGTTCTTCTCTGTTTGTTTGTTTTTAACACTTTAGAAGTATAAAAGGAAAAACAGAACACTCATTCTGAGCTCCTGGGCCATACAAAAACAGACCGCATGCTGGATGTGGCTCCCAGCTGAGCAGTAAGTAGTTTGCCAGCCATGTTCTACTGGAGATGCCCTTAATTCATTCCCTTTGTCTTATCCTGTATTCCTGGGTGCGTCTTAGTTTTCTCCTAACTCCCTCTGTTTGTTATCCCTTTGTACTAACTAAAATGAAAGGGCTTCAATTTTTATGTTTTCATATAAGGAAAATGTCCTCAGCATGTATGGTTTTTTTTTTTTTTTGAGAAAAGGTTTCAATATGGAGAAATTATTATACTATGAAGATTGAAATGTGATTTGTCCAAATTTTTTGACAAGGCTGAAAATACAGTCAGCTATATTCCGGGTTCATTTAGCTACAAATTATTGAACCAAAACTGAGTGATAGCCTAAGTCACATGGTACCTAATCTCTAAGGAATATTTTTCTTTTAAAACAGAAATATTTTCTTTTTACTTCTTTCTGTCTGCTATATTTCATATGTGTGTATGTGATTTTGACTCTAGCAATGCAAACATCAATAGATATATTAAGAAGTTATTTAATTTACATGTTTAAATTGGAAAAAATAAAATATAGTTACATGTAAAGACGTAAATCCTACCCTTCTTCAATGTGATTTTGTATTTTGACTTTCAATCCCATTACTAAGATAAAAACTCCCTCTTTCAAACAAAGGCAGGGCAGGAACCAACTTGTAACAGGTGAAAGGGGAAATGTGCGAATCTCTTCGGCTTGTTCGAGTTCCTGTGACAGGGAGATTAACGTCAGTTGGGAAGGGATGTGACAGGACACGTTTGCTGCTGCTGTTGGCACGCGCCATGCTTGTTGGCAAACCATCACCGAGGAATTCTTCCCCAAGGACTTTTCAATATAATTCGAATTGGGTCCTAAGACCCAAGAGGACATTTTACCCCATTTTCTCCCTGCACCCTTCAGCTAATCCAAATGCCTGCAGCACCTTGAAAGGAATGGCTTCCACCACATCAAATACAAACACAATCTCTGCCAGCAAACATCGGGATTAGACCGAATGATACAGAAAACTGAGAACAAATCAAAACAAATCACAACTCAGCCTTTGTTTGCAGACTCCCTGTCAAAACTTTGAAGCCCTAGTCAGTATCCAAGGGTCCACGGGCCCTGTGTAACCCCTTGTAAGCTAAGAAACTTAAGCTGGGAATTGTATTTTTCTCCAAAGCGATACAGTTCTCATCTGGATGTTGGTATATCGGCATTTAGCCAATTGCTTTCCCTGGAAATAGTCTTGTTCTGAAATAAAATTGGAAATAGTTTTCAATTATTTTCTTTCTTTCTAAAACGGAACTCTTAGTCAATCTGGTCTCTCCCTGAAGCATTAGTTCTCTCTGTAATATTAGGACTAAAACCTTAAGTGAAGCGATACGCACGTCCTAACCTAAGGAACAAGAAGTTTTCGTTGTTTGGTTTGGTTTGGTTTGTAAAAGAAAACCAAATCTAACATTGGTCATCTCGAAAACATCTGACTGTTTTAATGCTTTAGGCATTAATTGAGCAACTGGGTAGGTGTGCTAAAACTACTCTGCTCACTCTCCAGGAGGTAAATAACGAGAAGGATTCCCCAGGAGGTAATGAGAAGGACTGCAGCAGGAGTCTTGCAGGCCCCGTGTGGAGCTCCTAACGCCACCTCCTACCCCAAAACCCTCCGGGCGAGCACACATTTAGAGCAAGGATCTCTAACGTCTGCAGGATTTGTAAGGACATGTTGCTCGGTACCATTTTACTCTTTACATGGGGTGCACCACCTGCATCGCTTCTGCAGTTTTTCCAGGTAAAGTTGTAGCAAAACATTGTAGAAAGCAAACTTAAAACCGGTGTCGCCTGGAATATCAAAACAATTAACATTCCCGAGCATTGCTGAGGGATGGGTGAAGCCATCAGCTACCATAACAGATCAGTAGAAATAACCCTCCCCTACCAGATATGCATGCAAAAAGAATGTGACATTAGAGAGACTCGATGCAATTGACATATGTACATGGAGGTACAAAACACACAGTCTGTAGATACAAATGAATTCCATCGGATTTACTATACAGAACATTGATAATGACAGACTGCACTTACTTAATAACAGCAAACTTAATTTTTGAGGGGAAAACTGGTGAAGTCTTATCCCAGAAAAATAGCAAGAGAGGTATCATCAAAGAGCTAAAATTTTCTTTGGCATGGTAAAGGGGGAAATTGAGTGTACCAACTTATTTACATGATATTTCTCTATATTTGTGGGTGAAGCGATGCCATTTTGTTACATAAAGTTGTTTGATGTTTTGTAATATGCCTTCATATCAATATTTTATTCAGTATGTTGTATGTGTGAATACAACAAATGGTATTAAACACAGAAACTGTACAATGCAGACAAACTCTTTGTATGTAAATTGAATAATACATACCACAGTTCTTGATACGTAGGTCCTACTACATGCAGTTCACCAGTGCTGTCCTTGTCCCATGCAACAGGTGAGACCAGACACAGAGGAAACGGTCTAATTTACAAATAACAAGGACCCGTCTGCAATATGTCTAAACATATATTAGAAGAAAGTATTTGACATCCATTCATAGGGATAAATGCCCTTAGAGACAACTCATATAAAAAACAAAACAGAGATGCACATTTACATAAGTCTCAGTCATTTACAAAAATAAATCTTGTCTTAATTTTAACCAATTAACAGGCTTGCAGTGGGAAAAAACCAGCAAGTAGGGCTGATTACCAAAAACAAATAGGTGGGGTTGTTTGGTGTGTGTGTGTGTGTGTGTGTGTGTGTGTGTGTGAGTTGGGGCGAGCAGTGTGTATAAGCCCATCTAATTGGAATGTCAAGTTAAATAATTCATAGTTTGCAACATATTATAGAATATATGTCTTCCCTAAATAGTTGGTTCATGAAACTCATCTAACATATTTTAACTCATCCTGTTGAAAACGATAGGCCTTAAGATGGTGTAACAGGAAATCAAGAATGGTCAAAGGAATGATTTTGTTATGTTCGTACTTTAGCATTATTGACAATAAATCTACCCAAACGTTATGCTAACTTTTTATTTATTAAAATGAAATCCAATATGAAAATGAAGTAAGCATAAACAGTTAAATTTATACTAAATCTTTAATCAGCTAAGCAGGCCAAAATTTTTAAATGCCGGGCAAGGGCTGTCATGGAGACTTAGGAAAGCAGTGACAAAATAATTTCCAAGAAAATACAGTGCAGATGGGGGGAAATGGCGACTGGGTCAGCCTTCCACGTGGAAATAATAACAAGAGGCCAGTACATAATCCCACATAGAGTTTTCTATAAATGAGGTTCAGTTTGGTCTCAGTTAACTCTTCGGAGGAGAAAACATTGAATTTTATTAAGTATACACAGAGCTAACAAATATATTTCCAAACAGTTTCGTATCAGACATTTTGAAACTCTTTTTATTCAATACCGAACGTTTTGCTTGGTTTCTTCCTTGTGCCGTCAACTATATTCATGGCCTTTCTTAGCAGTTGTCTTCCCTAAGCTCAGAATTATGCAAAAGGAAATTAAGAAAGCAAGATAAAACAAATGCAAATCAACTGAATGGACCGAAAACCTGATGTGTGAACGTGTTGGTTTGCCTTGAATTTTATCCAGAATAGTTCAACAGACTGCATTCTGAGATCATGGCAAGGCACCTCTACCCCAGCCACTGGGCAACTGGGGCCCCAAGAAGCTGAGTTACAGGTTTGGAGTGGCGAAATACACAGTACCTGACTCAGCATGCTGAGCTAAAAAAAATATTTTTTCCTAATAATATGTCCAGTTTTAAAAACTTGTCATTAAACACCAAAAATATTAAAGTCTAATTTATAACTAACGTTTGCATTGCTGCTGCAGAAAAAGAACACAACAGCCGCCTTGCCCATGCTCTGCTGAGTATGAGTGGAACGCAGCCAAAACTGGGGATGGCATTCAGTTCGGTTCATTAAAAACAGGTAGGATTATATCTGAAATGGATTTAGGTAGCGCAATTCTTGTAGGTTGTAATTATTGAATTTTATTTTTTTTCTTTTTTTTTTCCCAAATAATGAGGATTAGTAGATGAAAAAATGAACCTTAATCAGGCCTACAAGGCCTACAGAGTTCTTTGGACCCACTTTCTCAAAAACCAGTGGGTCTTGCTCGCTGGGCAAGGCAAATGTTACCATTAACCAGTAAGCTTGTGATATGTATAAAACACACACACACACAAAGGAACTATAGGGGGGTGTCAAACACATATCTTTAGAGAGCTTCCCCTGGACTGTGTTTGACCCATTTCTCACCCTGGCCACACCGACCAGAGGAGCACAGTATCTGCTACTGGACAGAGCATATATGTGTGTTTAATTGAGAGTGGGAGCCGGAGACAACACTCTTAATCTTTATAGATGCAATTTGTACTAATAGGTTGAGAAGGCTTCCTGATTCCCTGATCGCTCTCCGAACTAAGCCAACTGCAACATTTAAGATTTAGAGGAATACAATCCCCGCAAAAGGTCACAGACAGTGGAGCGGGCAGCCCTGTAAAAACGGGGGGAAGAGAAATCCATAATAGCACAGGTTTACAGCGTCTAACTAGAAATTACTCAATAGTATTTGTGTGCTACAAAATTGAACTTAAACACATGGATTTCGCTGAAACAGGACTCAAAAAGGATTATGGGTAGCTGTCAGCAGGCAAGGTATCGAGTGTACTTGTGAAGTATGTCATTCACATGAAGTGTCACAGTCACAGAAAAGATATTAAAAAGGCATTCCATATCTGGTAGGGCATTCCATGGTCTGAGTTGAGCTGGTTGTCCAGGTGTCTTCTTGTTCTGGGGATGCAACAGGTTGAAGATTTATCCACTTGCAATCAAGAAGTTCGAGACAGCAAAGAGCAAGCATTGGCTTACTTCCGGCCGCTCCTCAGCCGCGGGAGCAGGAATGTCTGGCAAGGATAAATCACTCAACTGTGCTCAGGACGAATAAGTCACAACACCTGTGAGGATCTGGCTATGTTGTCTTACTTTTGTTGACTGGTTTGCCTCCATTCATTATTGCCGACGCACTTGTGCTTTTACTTGGCGTCACCCCGGCCTTCGGGACCGTTTCTCCCACGTCGTGCAAAGATGGTTCTCGGTACATGGCAACTGGGGATGGGCGGCGGGGCGTGAAGAAGGGAGGAAAGGAGACATTAGGGCGGTTAGGTTCAAGAGTAGAGTGGCCAGGCCTGACACACCGGAAGTAATTCAACCCCTCGTAGAGGGGACTTCCTGTGTTAAAGCAGTAATTTCCTGCCCCAGAAGGGAAGACAGTACTTCCTCCACATTCTCCAGCTTGTGTAACTAATATGTGCACTTGAGTGAGTGTGGGTTTTTGTCTAGGAGAGAGGGTTTAAATAGGAGCAGTGGCCTCTTTGTGGGGCTCAGATATAAAGTACACACAAACACACACACCAATGGCAAGCACTTAGATAACATATCTGCATATCTCCTTTAGGGGGGGCACAAACCTGTTTCTCTTTGTCCAGTCAGGAAGACTCATACTTCCCTCCCACTGCACCCTGATGTCAACACTGAAACCCCTCACTCCCATTCATCTTTTCGAGTCCTGGTATTTACCCTCTAGATCATCACGTTATTTTCCACTCAAGTGGTTCAAAAGCAACATAATCACACTCGCGTCAACTTCAAAAGCTATCCAAAGCAACAATAACTCACTTTCCTTAGCCAGGGACTGTGGGAGATCATTCTTTAGATTTCCTCTCCCACCATCATGGAAAGAGACCCTTAAAAATCTGAAGGCATGTGTGGGGCATTTTGTATTTTTATGCCTCATTCTGATATGTTATTAAAAACCTAATAATTGATGTCATATAAGGCAGAAGCACAGAATGGCAAGAGTGCATGTGGGATGGATGCCCGAGTAAGTCCTGAGCAATTGCTTGAATAGTGTCCAGTGGCTCAGTTAATCACAGTAGTTCATGTGGGTTTTTGGAAAATAGTTCTAGGGAATCTTGCAGAAGGACATTTCAGGGGGACTGATGCTTGGGGGAAATTAGCTGAGTTAAAATCATCTGCCATCAGAAATACTCAGGAATTAGAGCTGTCTAACCTGCTTTTTAGGCTTTGGAAAGGGTCTGATATTTTATGAAGAGACTCTATGGTCAGGATGGACCACCATATGCGTTCTCCATGCTCAAGGTGGTACAACTTCTTTTGCATCAATGCAGCATGTGGATTTTCAACAGCACACATATTTGAAAGTGCATGTGTACACCAGACCTGCCTGAAATGACTTGGCAAGGTAGTAAAAGGGATTAATCCATATCCTTGAAGCAATGTCCGATTTCTCCTCTCTCACTACTAATTCAATTAGGAGACAATAGCGGCAGAGCATTAACCTTGATTGTCTATGTGGTGAAGTTGTGTAAGAGACAGGAATGCCCCAGAGCATCAACAATTAATCAAGTACCTAATTTGCCATAAACATTTCCAATCATATAATTTACATCCTGTAGGGGTTTTGAAATTAATTCTCCTCTATAACTTACACTACGTGATAACCTCTGTCATTATAATTAATACCCCCTTAATTGTTCTTAGAGTACCTCTGTCTGCTAATTATTTGAAAATACTGTTCCTCTCTGCCTGAAAAATACATAAATGCACAACACACACACACACACACACACACACTCAACTCTTCAGTGTATGATTCAAATACCAAGTGATATTATTACACCTCATCTCAGTCTCCGATATTTCCTGCTAGATATACAAAAATAGCAGGTCTCCAGATTTTGCTTCAGTTAAGAGACATAAAGTCCCTTTTGATTTTCATTACATTTATGTAGCTAAAAGATAAGGTTTTAGAAATTTGGTTAATTCTCATCTGTTCATATTCAACACAAAAGTTAATATAAAGAGACAAAGCGAGGTGGCAAATAAACCAAGATTTTTCTAGAACTGCTACAGACTTAGTTTTTTAATTTTTCACTTGCATTTGAATATTGGTGAGTCTGATGGTCTCAAAATTCATCAACAAACATAAGGCCAAATCATAGAGGTGTTACTCTGGAAGAATAGCCAAACTCTCTCATTTCTTATTTCTACTCTAATTGCCTTATGATCTATCATATAATGAGAATAATTCACTCATATTTCAGATTCTGGCATAATTCTTCCTTTCCTAGATGGGCCATGGTGGCTAACCAGTTGGTTTCAATGGCTTGTTCTGTAGGCAAATTGAGTTAAGGGGACAGTAAGCCATTATTGATGAAATCATACAGATGGTAGTAACCAGTAAGAGTGGTTTTCCAAACTTAGGCGAACTGAAAGCTGAATTATGCATTCACAGATAACTAATAATTAACCTTTAATATTCCAAATTATCTCATTCCTATATAAGGAATATGGATTATAAAAAACCAGTGTACATTTTCTCTTGATGGCTAAACCTTTCTTCTGGGAACAAAAAAACAAAAGGAAAATCAAACTAAGTTAGATGAAAGTGTTTATTTAGTTAGTGTAGATCTGCTTTTTTGTCAAAGGTAAGCAAAAGTATTTGAATAGACAACACTTTTGAAATGCCTCCATGTCAATTTTTTTTGTAGTTCTCAAAAATTATGTAGATAAGGTAAATGGAACTTTTGGCAGAATCCTTAATGAGAAAGGCGCAGATGCTTCTGATTAATTATCAACACTTCGTGGTCTGCTCTCTGTGAATCTGATCAAAGTAAATGCCAAGGCTTCATTGTTTTCAAGTGAATATATAAGAAGGTGGTACCAAAGTTTACTAAACAATTTCATAGTTGGAAGGGAGATCTGTGATATCGACACTCTCTCAAGGCCAAGTGATTAACCCTTCATTTTCTGTAATTACAATAATTCACAAGTATGTGATTACTTTCAGCTAAATACCATCAAAATGGGCAAATACTTGTATTCCATAATTTTCAAAACTTAACTGTGTATGTATATATGTACATATATAGGCATATATTTTTATAAATCCCGTAAATCTTTATATCTATGTTTATGATTTATGTGTATGTGTATATATATATATCATACACGCACATATGTAAAGTGTACAAACCTTAGATTCATGGCTAAAGTAGATATCTGTGTGATTACCACCCAGATCCAGGTACAGATAATCTCCAGCATTCCATGAAGTTCCTTGCGGCCAATGTAGAGTTAGCAATGGGGAAAATAAATGTGTGGTAAACTGAGAAGGATAATGTACACAGAACACTCACCTTCCAATGGCTTGGGTAGAAAATGAGCTGCTGGTTTGGTTTTCTTTACTCTGTTTCCTTTCATGACTTGCCCTTCCTTATTCAATCCCAAAAACCAGGCTCTACCAGATTCCTGTTGTCTATACAGCATAGATGAGTAGATGACATAGTAGTTTTCAAAAACAGATTCTTTAAACTTGCATTCAGGGGTAAACAGTTCCTGTTGAGACAAGAGGAAGAAAAGACAGTTAGAGGAAGGAATGGAAGCCTCCCCAAAATTTGTCTTTATTCCTCCAGAAATTTGTCTGCCCGGGAGGAATGAGCCAACCCTTGGGCAGAGATGACCAGCCTCACCTCGTCCTCACGTACTATTTGCACACTTTTTAAATATGCAATGAATAGAGAAGAATCTGCTACTATTGGGAACATATGCAAAGGCAAGAGTATGGATGTCCTTTTGCGAGAAAATAGGAGACACGCACAAACTCAGAACAGTCTCAGTGAAACAGTGTACAATTCAGCCAGAGTACAACCAGAAAAAGCACAATACTCACAATATGCTAAACAAAAATAAGATTTATACTTACGGAATTTGTTCATCTATTTTCACTATTTCCATAGGAATAATTATATGCTCCCCTAGTAGCTGCTAGCCATGCATTAGATCACTGATATGATAAGGTGTTATGTTTTACCTACAAAGAGACCCAAAACTCAAAGGAAAACCATGACAATCAGCTGGCACACAAGCCAGCCACGGGAGTTGAGGATGGGTGTTGTGTCAGCTGCTCATAGAGATGGGAGCTGGAAATAATGACCTAATTCCATGCTTTGGAACCCCACTGGATTTATTATTTTTAAAAAAAATTTTAAAAATGTTTATTTATTTTTGAGAGAAAGAGACAGGGCACGAGTCAGGGAGGGGCAGAGAGAGAGGGAGACACAGAATCCGAAGCAGGCTCCAGGCTCTGAGCTGTCAGCACACAGCCCGATGCGGGGCTCAAACTTGTGAACTGTAAGATCACAACCTGAGCCAAAGTCAGACGCTCAACCAGATGAGCCGACCAGGCGCTGCACACCAGCTAGAATTTTTGAAGAGAAACATTAAAAGCTGCCCTGACTGCAATCCACCTGGCTTTTCTGGAAAGGGTAAAGTGAATCAAGTGCCCTGAGTCTCACTGCCATGATCTCCACCAATGACCAGCCCAAAGCTCCCTACTATATGATTATCATTAATGACATAAATATTCATAGATGACTTTTACACATTTCTTTTTTTTTAATTTTTTAAAAAAGTTTATTTATTTTGGAGAGAGAGAGAGTGTGTGTGTGTGTGAGCTGAAGAGGGGCAGAGAGAGAGGGAGACACAGAATCCAAAACAGGCTCCAGGCTCTGAGCTGTCAGCACAGAGCCCAACGCAGGGCTTGAACCCAAGGACTCTGAGATCATGACCTGAGCCGAAGCCGGATGTTTAACCAACTGAGCCACCCAGGGGCCCCATACACACTTCTAAACTTTAATCAAGAAAGACATTTCTGAGAGACTTCTATTAAAAGTAATTTAAAACTTCAAGCTTCCTAGTTATACACACAGAAATGACTTAACTAGTCTTTGTGGCTATTTTAAATAGTTCAACACTGTGCTATTCTATATATATATATATATATATATATATGAAATATAGATGCAAAATAGAGGTTTCTTGTCATTGGCCTTTTAAAAACTATCACTGTACTTGAAAAAATTTTCACCTGAATAGATTTTTATGACTGCAGAAAATAACTTGTTTCTTTTTTTATACATTGTTTTCTTTATGCATTCTGAAAAACACGTCCTTTAGGGACCAAAAATTAAACCTGTAAGAGTTAAAGTTATGCCAGCTATAATAAGGAATGTGACATTACTGCCTGTGGAAAGGTTCTTTCAATATTTCCCACGAGAGTGTGAATTATCAAATGGTGTCCCTTGCCGGATACAATTAATTCAGAGTGCCCCATAACTTTAATTCGCTGAAAGCTAATAGTTTTCCAAGGGGAACAGGTTTTGTTAATGGCAGACGTTTTTCATGACAAAGATAACAGATCCAAAAGGTGATTAATTTGATGAGATGAAAGTAGCCAAAAGGTGGGCTTGGCCCCTCCCAAAGGAATTTCGGTAGGTCTTCATTTCTTCTATATGATGCCAGCTCAGGTTTGAATGAGATCCCACCCAAATAAATATTCTGGCCTTCTACAATATCTTATTTTTCCAAATATCCTCCCATTAGTTCTCTTGCTAATAAATGACAGTCTCTGAGTTAATCAGGCCATGCTGTAGAGGGAGGACTGACTAAAGGATGCATGCTCACACATTTGTGGTGGGGAAAAATAAAGTGGAATGCTGTAAATCTGGCTTGCCCTCAAAAGAC